>NW_027287427.1:70280392-70880392 GCF_022747635.1 Hetaerina americana
AGTTTCGTAAATCTCTTCCTTATCCACCGACAACGGAAACCTTTGCATAATTAGTTATCTTGAGACTACCCTCTGGAGCACAAAATGAGCAAGCAAAAAAGATTTTCAAAACTCTACTTCCCTCTGCGATTTGCTTGCCGACTCTTGCCGTAACCTTTTAAATGTTCACAAGAATTCCTTTAATTATAATGTTACACTCCCGTGACTTGCCTTCTAGTCTTCGATGCCTCGGTACTAATATAGTATTTCTTCAGGCTTCTCAACTCTCCACGGTGCCATCGCCACAAACTGCCGCTAACCTTTCTGCGACTAAGTCTCCGGAACGAATTTAGCCCATACCCTCTCCAATACCTCCCCTTATTATCATCCTCCTCGCCAGACTCCTGCGGCCTCTATCCAATCGACTTTTCCATTGTATACGTCAAACCACGCCGTATAAAATAAGCATCATTAAGACGCTAGATATTCCTCCCACTCCCAAGGTTCACTCATTTCCCTCCTTTTATCCCTTTTTCTCATCTTTCTTTTATATTTGTATGCGTGCATGCCTCCATCCTCTTTGAATTTCTCTCTTGTCTCCCCCTTTCCGAAAATTCAATTTTCGAATTGCGTACCTGTCTCTCTAACGAATACATGTACATACGCATTTGTGTATATGTGTGCGCGTATGTATGTATGTGTATCTATGTATGTGTATATATGTATGTGTGTATATATATATATATATATATATATATATATACATATATATACATATATATATACATATATATATATATATATATATTTGAAAAAAATATATTTTATATATATATATAAATATATATATATATTTATCGCAAATATCAAAATATATTTTTATATATATATAAATATATTTTGATATTTGCGGAGGGACACGCATTCAAGAAAGTCAAAGCTTTTGGCCTTCTTCAGGTAAAACTCTAACCTGAAGTTTTTAAGACATGACTCTAACCTGAAGAAGGCCTGAGAGTAGGCCAAAATACGATAGTTAACTTTAAATCTTATAAAGTTGTTTGTTTTTGACCTCACAAAAGAAGGTACAATAGAAAAGAATCTTAATGCTTCTAGGATGCGTTTGCCAAGAGATATCCCATTATGTGGGCGTAAATATTTATTTATTTGGAGAAAATGGCTCAAAGGTCATAGTTTCCCTTCAAGTAAATCCTTAAATATTAGAGTGTGTATCATATTCACGTTTTTGTAGTTTTCCTGGGCCACATGATGATCAAACTACACTATTCCCGAAGGTTGGGTCGAGTATGGTGATGCCGGCAGAATTCACATCGTCCACATAACTAAGCGGTTTACGAAAATCGTTGCAGGAATTTAGTATATTACTTGTGGTTTTCTTAAACTTCTAGTATCTTAATAATAAAAAATAATCTTTGAATACTGAACTGAGGGCGATCAATAGGAAAATCTCAAATTTAACCTTGGACCCTTCCATCACGAGACGACCCAACTCTTCACTAGGCTGCTTCACTGTGTGGTAATATTATTTCACGACAATTGAAAAAAAAACAGTATTTTCAAAAGTTAATGGTATATTGCTTTATACTTTTTGAAAGCTATGGTGGAATATTTTCCGTAGTAAGTAATCTTAAAGGTATTTGATCTCATGTCAAGGATACCTGCAGGGAAATATTCGTGTGCGAGATTGTCAAATTGTGGTTCTTTATATTCTTCCAAATGCAAGTGATATATGAAAAGACAAAGGTGATTATAATTTTTTTCCATTTTTTCCGTTTATTTAAATTTTATCTTTTTCATCGTACGTGCCCATATAGTGCAATAAAATTACTAAAGCCATAGGTTTTATATCTAATATCAGCAAATCTATGTAAAGATGTACCTTATCCCACGTGCTCAATAAGCTCATTACTATGTTATCCCATTCAATTTTCCAGATAATTCTTATCAAACAAGCACCCTAATAAAACTAATGCTTCTTTTAAAATGTTATTTATTTAAAAAAATAATAATTTTGACGGCTGAAATGTTCATATACTCCGTTTTGGTCAGTAGAATACATTTTAAATACTATTAGAATTAAAACTGCGCTTATAAACTATATATTTGTAATATCGATTGCCCCTTATAATCTCTGATCCCTGGGCCATCAAATTAAAGTACGTTTTCTACCTGAATAGCTTGATTTTAGGAAGCCAGAATTTCTTTTTTTTTTCTTTTGATTTTTATTTTTACTTGTCAGCTATAAGAGAATAGTTTGGTAAGTAACATGCTGCGATGACAAAGTCTGTTTACTCGAGACTGAGGAAGATATAGATGAGTTTTACTAAATTAAAATGCACAATTTCTGCTTCTTTAGGATAATTTTAATCTTTATCCTGTCTGATCCATTAGTTAAATAGTGAGTGATCTTTCTATTCAATTTTAAATTCAATTCCACTGTGATCTAAAATTAGAAGAGGGTATATACTGCGCGCGTTATTACAGTTACAATCCATCATTTACAAACTCTATTTTCGCTGACAAAATATGCTAATTTGGATAAGTGAACGAGAATAATGCAATAAAGAGTTCACTTGATTACCAATTAGTTAACCAATTTTCTTTATCTTTTAATGAGAGTCACAGGCAGTAAATAAAATATCATTAAACACCCTTTATCAGGGCGAAACGTCATCGTCACTCTTTACCATGCAGCATTGATTGCCCATTTGTTGTCACATGAGATTAAGGTTTTCCATAATTTTTCCTCTCTGTATTTTAGCCAATTTTAAATTATGTTTTTGAACCCATAGAGTTAAATTTCCTCTCTCTCTCCGCCTCTGATATACGAGAAAAAGTATACACGTATGTCAGTCAGCGATTTTATGACTTATATGACGTCATTGGTTGGTATGAACGTGCTGGTACTTACCCTGATGTGACTAATTTTATTATTGAAAGGGCGTGAATTTTGCATTAGTGTAAGTATCTAAATTCCTTAAAGTCTCAACATTGATAATGAATAACGTAAAATTTTGAAAAGCATTACTAAATTCAGGCCTTGGGTCTTTTGGGTCATTATATGTAAATTTGGTGTTAAAATACACGAAAAGAAATTCATCCAGGCATACCTGCCACCATGACCGTGCGAAATTCATTTTAATTACATTTACTGTCGTAATGAAATAAACATAAAGATGATGGTAATATATCGACTTGGTGATAATTATCAGACTTTTTTTAAAAGTGGAAAATTTAGAATATTGGAAATGGTTGATAAGCGAAAAGTAAGGGCATAATTGTCTATCGACGTTATGACCAAATTCTGTCGATAATACAAAAACATATTCGCAATTTTCATGCGGTACTCGAGCTGTAATGCCATGAGTAATGTAATTTGCTATAGAATAAAACATTTTTTGCAACAGTTTTTAGGTAAAAATGTCGTTTAAGAAAAGCCTTTTAAGTTTTCTTTGGGATTGAACAAAAGTTTACCTAAACATCAGTAGCCATGTACAAAATTAGGTAAATATACGTAAAGTAGTTTTATTGATGCCATTGAGCCTGATTTCAAAGCTAACCGATAATGTTTACAGCACATGTGAAATGGCAGGAGAGAGGAAATAAATATAATGAGGACCGAATAATTGGCCGACTTGTGCTAGAAGCTAAAGAAGCGGTTTCAGTCGAATTCCTTATAGATTACTATATGCATCCCTAATTTCGATCTTCTTAGGAGAACCTGGTTATTAGCAACATCTAAACAACTTCTCTGATATTTTGGTTCGATTATATTAGTTTCTGTAATCGTATTCGAGCCTTCGTTTAGGAGGATTTTCAAAGCACAACTGTCAATATTATACGCCAATATAAATTATATCCTTTTCCTTTTGATATTTGCCATAAAATCTATCCTGGCCACATGTGCTGAAATTTAGATTAATAAGTGAACAAATATTTAAACTCTAATCTCTCTTGTTTCACCCTTTCTTTTAAACAACACTGAAAATGCTATTTAGGCGTTATTTGAGCCTCGATATTCAAGTCGGGGCAAATCAAAGAGAATTAAAAAATACCATATTGACTGATTCTGGAATATTTGAATTAAATTCACATATTTTCCATTCTGTTTCATGAATTAAAGTCTATACTTCCACAAAAATAGTCTGCTTCCTCTTTAACTAGGTTTTCACTTACCCTAAGAGTATATTTTGCCTTTCTTGAAAGATATTCACGACCTCTGGAGTTTTATTATCCTGAACTTTTATAATTCAGAAATATTTGGTAAGACCTTTGAATTTCTGCTATAGGTTCCGACGTCGTAAAATTGTCCAATTTTACGATACAGTTCTTGCTCGTTTTATGAGTATTTTTTCATAGATATTTTCGTATTGCATCTTTGATCCTGACATTTCGTGGAATAAATGCGAAATGATGCCTGTTTTGTTCAAAGTTGTTATGTATTTTCGAAATAGGTAACTTTTGTTTCATGAGAAACAGATATTTACGGTTTTAACTTACAGCGTCCTATTATAAGAAAGTCTAGCAATATACTTGTGGAATGCATATAAGTTAAGTAATTGTCAACATTGCAGTCATTTTGAGTTGAGTCAATCGTTTAACAAAGTTTCTTTAGGGTTTATATGTTTTAAAAATTCGAACTTTAAATTTTCATTGTCATTAAAATAATAATAAAAGAAATATATGATAAATTATAAGCTTTTAGTCTTTAGAATTTATTTCATGGGAACAGCCAATAATTCCTTTGTTTTTACGGCCAAACTTAAAGCTGTTTCGGCAACTCGTTTGAATATTTTATTATAACTCATATCGTTAACTTACCTACATGGGGCGTTTTTGAAATAAGAAGATTGTAAGCCTAATAATATTGCCATTTCCACAATTTTTTAATAAGTTGCTGGTATTTCTGATTTGGAAAACTTCGCTTGGTATGCCTAAGGAATATCAAAAGTCTATCGATTTTTCTTTGATAAATTTTCCAATAACTGTAAAAAGCCATAAGTAAAGCACTAAAATTAAGGATAAAAAATTAAATCTCAAATGGAATGTTTTGCCAGTACTTTTTCTACCTCCAAGCAACATTGGGAGGAGAGAAGATATGGGGTAGGACGGGGGGGGGAGAAAGCAAACGATGTTTTCCGAATAAAAGCTTAATTATCATTAGCAACTGGTTTAAATGTCACAATTAGCTTAAGTACACGTTGAAATTTTCAAGATGCACATGAAGATTTCACTTAAATTACGTTTTAGTTTGTAAAATGCTTCTGAAAAACTGATCAATTCAAAATGTTTCCATGGAGCAGATAGGTGGTCTCGGGTCACAATTCAATTATTGAAGTTCATTGCTAAAATTGAGGATTTAAACAAGGAAAAAATTTGCAAAAATTGAATGTAAAACCATTGACTGATTAAACAGTTCAGAAGTACAAGAGGCTTTTAATAACATTCTGACAAACGACGGGTGAATGAAAATATTGGCAGAAAAGTTGGAATTACTTTTCAAAAAATGGGTGAATAAACTCGCTGACAAAATTACAGGAACGGTAAAATGGAAACTGACTAGGAAATCATGACTAAGAGAAGAGTTAATTTAATAGAAGGAAATGGAAGTACCTAAAACTCGCATTAGGGAGGATAAAGTTCAAAGAACTGAATACTATACTAAGATAAGAGGAATAGAGTGAGGAAAGGTTGCGAAAATTCAAGTGTAAAGCTTTGGAGAGATTACGGGGACAGTATGGAATGGATATTCTCAACATAATGTGACGGAACAGTCAGGATTTAAGGCAGGTAAATCCGTTTACACTTCTAAATATTTATTCGGAGGCATTAGCTCCGGGCAAGAAAATTGTTTTTGTTATAAAATAAAGGCATGGAAATAAATAAAACCGACCAAGGCTCCAAAAACACAGCATTCCCTCACTAATATAAAGAACTTAAAATATAAATGGAAGGTTTTTATTTACTCATGCAAAGGATATGTTATGGACTAAATTTGCCAGAAATACCATAATAAAATAATTAATAATATAGTATACCATGCACTCTATCTTTCTCCTCCAAAAGTATAACTTTTTGATCTCCAACGCCCATCAATTTGGAAACAATATTTTTCACATTTTAATAAAAATTTAATATCAGACTTTTGGAATATAATTGATTTGGAATTATAATGACGATTAACACTATGCTTAAATATGTCTTCTTTGAAATCAGTTTGTCAAACTTCTTGAGAAATTTCAATTCCTTCTTTCACTTAGGTCTCTGAATTTCTTTTCAAAATTGCAACACAGATTAATCTTCAACATCTCTGTTTTTTAAGCTTGGAAGTCATCGTGCGAAGCATTAAAAGTAAAACAGACCTAATTATATCACTTACAATTTTGTATACATATGATCGACAAGATTCATGCCATTATACAGTAACTGTAATTACTTATAATACTGTTCTTTCATTTAGACGAATGAACACAGATACATGTACATGCACGCCTATTACGTCATGAAATAATTGGTGTTTGGCCAAGTCCATAAATGTTGGTCTTAGGTTAATATATTTCGGTACTTGTCTTCCACTTTATTATAAGTACTATTGTTTTTATTATGGTGTCTATTGTGCATTTTCCTTCGCGACCAGCCAGTTTTTTTTGTGGTCCCCGTTGGAATTTTTAGCTTCAAATTAAAACAAATATGGGTTACTTGGGAGAAAATAACATAAATAGGAGACGACAGGCATCTGGCTAAACACCCCTCTCCACCACGTTCTCTTTGCTTCACCACCTACCTCTCACTACACTTATTACCTCCTACCTCTATCTACCCCCATTCTTCCGTCCCTTTGTCAAATCCAGCTTCCATCCTGTTTCCAACTTTCATCATTCCCCCTTTATCAATATTTTCTGCCTCCTCCGCTTCCCCCGCTCTCCACCAGAGGACCCTACCCAACCTGCCAAACTCGATCCATATTGCTATATCTTTTCATCCTCTTTGTCTCTTACCCACCGCTTTAACAAATTTCATGATTCCTTCTTCTGATAAATCTTCCTTCTTCCCTCCACGGACTCGACATGCACATTGCACGTTCCTCAATCGACCCGATGTTGATCCAAAGATAACTTTGTTGGACGTTGGTGAGACAATTGCAGAACCGGGATGTTATATATGAGAAAAGGAACAGTTATTATAAAATGATAATTATTGTAATAAGATTCTCAAGACACATGAAGGTGAAGGTGTATTTTAATATTTGCTGGTATAGATTAGGGAAGGCAGCACAGTTTATTATTATGGAAATACATTTGGATATTCGGGGGAAAATTTTCGTTGCAGTAGTTATGGTATTTAGGGGAGGTGACCGACTGCTGAGGTCATTTGCGCCATAGGGGATGTACAGGAAAGGATGAAGGGTGGAGAGAGACCCGACGTCGGCATTAGCCTACTCTTTACGAAAGGCGCCAAGGGGTCCGCAGCTTAACGTCCCATCCGACGGACGGCGTACTCACTCAAAGTGTCCTCCACATAGCACCTCAAGTAGGGATCAAGATACCTCTGGAAGATATTCAACACCGCCGAGTTTTGAACCCGAGGCCTCTGGGTGGGAAGCCAGTACGATAGCCACCGCACTAATCCCGATCCCCAAAACTTTCGTGAAATAGTTGCTGCATCAGGTAAGGATTATCATAAAAAGAAGCAGGAGTGCAAGAAGGAGTGAGCAGTTTTTAGGTGAAGAGCATATTTAAAAGATGAATTTCTGGCAAAGCAATCTCTATGAATCTGGACTGTTTTTAAGGTAATAGGAACCTTTATAGATCAAAAACTTTGAAGATGTTGGTTTGTAAAAGAACGGAAAAATATAATTTATGACAAGAAAGCAAAAGATTAAGTTGTATGCATGGTAATAGGAAAGAAAAGTGTTTTTGAAGTTACAAGAATCTAGGGGAAAATAATAAGGGAATATTTATAGGAAACTAGATGTGCAAGACTATAAAAACTCCTAAGTAACCGGGTAGAATGGATGGACGACGTTAAGAGGGGTGTTAAGTGTAAGGAGGTAAAAAAATGGCTTATTTTCATGAAAACTGCAAGGGTATTTCGTGTGGTGTCAGGTAAATTTTAGATACATGACGGAGCTAAGTTCCTGTGTTCTTCAAACCCTAAGTAGACCAGTAGATTTCTGCTTTTAGGAAAATTAAAACCTATTCTGTAGTATACTCGCAGAAAACATTGGATATACGTTTTTAAGGTGTTGGTTAAATCTGTAATCTATTTCTTTTCGTTTATTCCGACGGCGATCGCACTACAGGCTCACCATCAGATTCTCCCAGAAATTTTGCACACGCTGTAGTAAACTTATTCGGATATAAATTTTTTAAATTTAATTGCCACAAAAATACCGTTCTAACCTTAAAAGGTGATTCTTGTGTCACGCTGTTGCAAACTAAGCAATTGTAGTCGATTTAAATTTTAATATGGATCGATACTCGTAAAGATAGTCTCGCACCAGTTTATTGGTCTTCCATAGTATTTCGTAGTCTCCCTATATTCTCATTTGTAGTTCCCAAGTACTTTTAAACTATGCATGTATGCATAAACTGATAGAACCTCCCTTTCATCCTCTCACATCCAATAAAACTGTCTCTTCCCGTTTATGAGGCTTAGCGCTAACGGCCAATCGCACATCAATTCACAAGGTACACTATGCGTAGGATTTATTTTTCTTCCATCATACTCGTAGTCTGTTTTAGACCCTATTTAGGGGGAGGTCAGTGAAGATCGCCTCGCCACCCCTGGCACCCTTTGATGAGGCAGGCACCCTGATTTCATTTTCCCTCTTGGCGTACGAAATTGCAAAGCCATCTCTTCCACACGACGTGCGCTTATTCATTTTATAGCTCGAAGGGTTTGGTTACAGGGTAACGAACCGATATATAAAAAATTACTTCTTGGACAATTCAGACAACTACACGCAGGTGAAATATCATCCGGCTGAAACTCTGAGGCATCGAAAACACGGCTGAAGAGCCATACGATTGCTCACGAGAAAACCATTACATACGTGTGGGTTGTGTTGGAAGAAGATAGTTCCCTCATGTTTCTCCATTCATCAATCTCAATTTGGGTGAAGGAATTCAATTATCTCGGTACCAGAGCAGAATGAAATGCGATCATGACAGTGCCCAACGTTTCAAGTAATTGCGGTTTCTCCTCAAATGATGGGTTTTCCGAGTCGTTAAGAGAGGAGATTAACTGAATTATACAATCTTGGTTACAAATAAAAAAAAACTTTATTTTCAGGATTTGATAGTTTAATTAAATTTGATATTTCAAATTTAGGAGTTTATCTCGTTAACGGCTCGACAATTATCCTCTATTACCCAAAAATAATGTAATGGGAGACCTAATGTTTACGAAAAAAGATTGAATTTTGATGAAACTTTGAAAGTATGAATAAAATGTGCTATATACGAATTAGTACCGCATTAAAGATAAATTTGCGATTAATAGTTGTTATTTCATATTTGTTGAATTTCGTGCGTTTCTTAATTGTAGTAGATTTCATTAGATATTTCAGTTTATTTTCATTATATGATATTAGTTTGGCGAAAATAGTGTTGGCATTGGGTGATGGGATTTTTGAATGTGTCTAATCAAACTGTCTAGTTCCTGCTATTTCTTGAAATCATCAATATTTACTTCATATAACCAGGTCATTACGATAACTGCTATCCGTTTCCACAGGTCTCCAGTTTTTTTATGGTACCCCGATTTCTTTTGAAAACTTGGCACTTGGCTGCTAATATTTCTTTTGAAACGTTCCTCAATTCAAAATTACAATTTACGTGAGTATTTTCCTTACGCCTGTTTGCCAAACATACTCGCTACTAGTAGCGGAACTCTTATTTTAAAATCCGTAGAAAAATTTAGTACCCATTGTGCGATCAACATTGATTACATGCATGCGCATTAAAAAAAATTTTAATTTATCATATCATTTGAATTGATTTTTCACTTTAATTGAACACTCCTCACACCAAACACTATTTGTCTATTCCACCATCCCCAGCAGAGAACGTTCATCTGTTAGTGTTAAAAATATTCATGAAAGTTCCATTACTATGCAATTATGTTATTAATTAGATAATTTCTCGATCGTTGCTATATCATATCATAAAGCAATGCATTCGGAATGCCTCTTCACTTTCCTGAAAAATTGAACGCTTTAAGTGATTTTCAAATGAAAATAGTTAATTGATGAATTTCAATGTACAACTTCTAGGGAGAAGATCGTGTAGAAAATGTGGGAGGAATTCCATAAAAATGTACTGGGTCAACCTATAGCAAAAAGAGCATTCATCCGATGAACTTTGTCTTCCATGAGGAGGAATTGAAAACTGAAGTCTGCCTAACGAAGGCAATCGAAACGATATCCTGCCATTAGTGATATTTTTTTTGCTATCAAACAAACAGCTCTAGTATTCCTCAATTCTGAACCTGAAAGTTCTGACCTTATGGTCAATAGGTATATGTTACACCACTACCTTTACAATTTCCCATTGCTCTCTCGCCTCTTATGTCATTTCATCTCTCACTCCCCTTAATCCCATCATCCAATCCTCATTTGCTCCTCTTTCTCTCTCCCCCCCCCCCACCTCTCGCACCTTTCACGTCTACTCGTGCACCTGTCCCAGCAAGCCTTCTCCGCTTCCCACGCAGCCGAGGCTTTCTGGACTTGAGGCTCTGAACACATCCCGCTCCCAGGAGTGACGGCCTGTGCTGGGTTTTATGGCAAACCCGCTGCCTAAGGTTCTACCACTCCCTTAAAGCGCCCTCCTCCCAAAAATGAGAAATGATCACGATGGACAGAAACTTTAATACGGAAACTGTTGAAGTAAAAACCGTTCAAGGTGGAAACTGCTCAATGCGGAAACTGCTCTTGGCGGAAACTGCTCAGGGTAAAAACGCCACTGGGCGAAAACCTCTGAATAGCCGGAAATATCGGATTTGTTATTAATGATGATTGCATTATTCTTAAATAAGCAACTCCAAAAGAAGGGACCAGCGAGAAGCTTAAAAGAAATACTACGTGTAGCATTTTTTATAAATGTGAGTTGCGTTAGGATATAAAAAAGGTATTCAAAACTTTGCTTGAACGATTTTCGAAATATAAATTTGTACCACTGCATGGTGGTGATAAAAATTCAGCAGGAATTTTTTCTAGGTGGTCTCGTTTTGGTCTTGAACGTTGTTAACTATTTGAACGCCACTTGAACCCATTTCATTTGGAATTTCTTACTTCTTCTGAATTCAAGTTTTGAATGAAATTGCCTGTTTTTGTTTAAATTATCAACAAAATATTTACCTTCGTTGTTTTAACCTGTTTAAAATTTGGTGCACGGTTTGTTATTGTATATCACGCTGTTTTTGGCCATTTTGGGAAGGTTTCAATGTTTTCAATCGAGGAATAGAAACTTAGTGCCCAGCTTAAAATGAAACTGAAACGCAGATACGTTAAAGGATGAAATTTTAATTTAAATATCTGTGATTTTTTCGTGTTTTTACCCTGACATCATATTTATCGGTGGTAAGAAATACATAAAATCGAATAAAATATCTCATAAAGAGTTTTTGGCAAGGGCGAACTTCACGATAAATGAGCTATTTTAATGTTGATTGAATACAGGGCGGTCAACTATAATGGAATCGGATATATATATTTTTTTCATTGTATTCCAAGCCTGTTTCACTACCTCCTCCCCTAGCCTTTTGCTTGAGTCATGTACCCTTTCTCCGACTATGGAGCTAAAAACCTCCGAAATGTAATGCCTCTCAGTTGTCCAGACTGTCGTCACCAAACAGCGTTGCCATGGCAATCGAAACCTTCTTTCTCTCTGCTCAATAGCCTTTCCGTCAATTCTCAACAATCCTCCTTGTTCCCCCTCCAATCCCTCCCTCACCTCTGAATTTCGCTTTTGAAATAAAAGGGTTAGATTCCGCTTCTTCCCTCATCACCGCTCAACTTGATTCTTAATTTCTCCGTTCTCATTTAAAGGAGACGGTTAATTTACGTCATCTAAATTAAACGAAAACTACTTTCCCTATTACGAGTACTTCCCAACATTAAATTGTGGATTTTGTCATCTAACCACCATATGAGTACTCTTCCCCTCTTTAATGCTGAAGGGATCATGTCATGATTGAATATAAATTCATAGGGAATAGATGAATTGATTGATCGTCGAAGGAAGTTCAATGTGTTGTGTTCATAATGGTTTTTTAATCGTATGATTCATTGTACAATATACTTTTAAATGACATTGTAAGCGTAGGGTTCCCTGTATGGGTGCAAAATATTTAGTTGATTGGACTCCAGTAGTCCCTCAACGAAAGCCGTTGCAAGTTGTAATATATATAACAAGCTAATTAGCAGAAATATTAGTTTAAAACTATCGCAGATGATTTCATTTATTACATTACCCTAGCAAAAGATGGTGGTCGTAGTTCTCACACTGCATTAGCCAATATTCAATATTCAGCGTAACTGTCAATTTTCTTCTCTCGAAAAGTGTCCTAAGGTTTTAAACATGTTGTACGACATGATGTTTGCAAAAAATCAAAACAAAATTCGCTACTGCTTATTTCTTACTGTCATGCTCATTTGAACTGCTTCAGGTGAATTAAAAGTTAAATTGTGTAAAATTACATAGCATTAATTTTTATTACTTGTTTACAATTTCTTGATGGTTTGTCAACAAAATATCGGGAAAAATTACGGTAAAATAGATTTATTTCAGATGTTGCTAAAATGCATCTAAATATTTCCTAGTACAGCCCTTGAGCGTCGAAAAATTTTTACCAGCGGCTTTTCCACTTTTCAAAGGCTCCCTGGCAGGCAAATCCCGGAAGATCCTTAATGGTACGCGTGCAAGTTCTTTGACGGCACTTAGTGTCCCATGGCGGTGTCTTTTGAGGGAGGATTTCAATTTGAAAATAGGAAATAGTCTGCTGTTGCCTAGTCGCAACTGTAAGGGGAGGGGTTGGGGAATCATCGCTATGACGTTGCAAAAGATCTTCGCAAGCAGACACTCGACTCTGCTTTTAGTCGTCTGCCAAGACCTTCGAGACCTCGAGAGTTTAGCGCAGATCTTTCGCATCGCCAAATTTTCAGTTACATTTATGTGTACTGTCATCTTGTCAATTCCAATACGGTCTGCGATCATGCGCTCACTTAATTGACGGTTAGGGAGTCAACACTTCACGCACACGTCAGGGAAAAAATTGTTACCGATACTTTTTATACAAATCTTGTATATTCCACGAAGTTCCCCACCGATTTATTTGATACGTAAGAGGGTCGGGCTTTGGAGGCCGTGGGCCAAAGGTCCCCACTTAACCACTCTTACCGGAGTCACTGCTGGTAACCTATGCTAACATAGTACATACTTATCTAAAGAGTATCCACGTGGTCTCATTTTACTCCTGATGCAGGAAGCTAACTTGTTGGTCGTAATATTTTAAGTCCAGCCTGCTCTCGGCTCACTCTGTTCCCAAGGGTTCTCCCTCTATCTCTCATGCTCTCCCTTACGCATATTTTTTAAGACTCCCACTTGTTTGCACAGTGAGAACTACGACACATTTTTTTCTTCCCACTTCTTCCGACCGAATTGTCCAACTCGAATCAACGGATGAACGTCTGCACAGGTGGATTTTGAAATCATCTTTCTTCTCTCTCTCTCTATCTCTGTGAAGTTTTCTCCACCCCGATGCGAAGGAAGTGACACCCTTCCTCTTATTTTTCAACATCCTCACTCACCCTCGCGATTCTACACTCGATCCATTCCTTTCCCCCTCTCCTTGCGAACCCCTCGCTTCCTCTCAGACCTCTTCTTTCTTCCACCTCCCCAAATGCGTGCCAATCTCTTTCTCCGCCAACCCCTCCCCTCTTCCCCACTTCCCTTCCACCCATCCGCCCATTCCACCCTCCCCCTCCCCTTAACCATCGCCTGAATGACGTCAGTCAGCGGGCTCGGAGGTTCACCCCGGTGCGTCGGAATAAGGGTAAGATGGCGCCTTCGCGAGGCATCGTATAAAAATCTGTGCTAAAAAGCAAGGTTTGTACTTTGCGCGTGGAAACAATAGCTGAGCGGTCAAATGTTGATGCCGTGAGTATTTTACCATATTTTACTCTTTATCGAGGCTCATGGTGGGTAGTCAGCACATTAGCCATCGTGTCAACCGAAATACCACTGATGTATTTCATTACTAAAATTATTACTCCGGGACGTCATTAATCAATATATATAGACAAATATATTATCAACTTCGATCATTAGTTCCAGTGGTTTTAAAAGAAAAAGTTGTCTTGAAAAAAGAGCAATTTCCTCCCAAACTCCTGCTCCATCGGGAACACCACAATGTAATATGTAGGCTCAATTAAATAACTAGGCGTTACCCTCACTCTCAACCTCACCTGGGTGAAACAAATTCGGGGAATATGTGGACAAGCTATCAAAAAATTAGGATTTATTAAAAGAGTACTTGATGAAAATGTCAAAGAAAAATGTTACCTGTCGTTGGTTAGGCCCCATTTAGATTATGCTGCAAGTATATGGGATCCTCACGATGTTGGGCAAATTGCCGAATTGGATCGCGTGCAACATATAGAAGCTTGAATTGTAAAATGTTGTTCTGATAAACTTAGTAGCGTATCCAAAGTATTGGGGGAGCCAGGCAGGGAATCACACACGGAGCGAAGGTTAAGTTACACATTGAATATCTTGCGTAATTAGAAGGAATTCTCTTTAGCAGTGATGTCGAAAATTTATCATTACCCCCATCGTAGTACGATACGAGAGATCATGTCAATAAAATCAGAGAGATTAAGTTTATAACAGATAGATTTAATGTGTTATTTTTTCCACGAACGATTAAGGTTCATCATAACATTGTCCGACCGCGGTATAGATCGGAGAATGCCAATAAGCAACACCCTGTCAGTGGCTTGCAGGGTACTAAAATATTTAAAAAATAGAGACACCATCAACACCTGAGGTCATCTGCACTATTAGTGATCGGTGGGTTTTTTTAAAGGAAGGGTGAAGAGGGTGAAAAATTGCGATGGCATTTGCCATTGCTCCTAACGAAAGACCCCAAGGGGTGACACACACAAGTATTACCGTCCCATCAGACGAACGGCGTACACGAGGTGTAAAGTAAACTTCACGGGATATCCAAGTAGGAATCAGGAGACCTCCGAAAAATATAACTACATCTAGGATTCGCACTCGAGACCGCAGCACAATAGCTAGCAACAAAACCCAGAACCAGCAATACACTTTAATGCTTAAATAATATCCTCTGTGTCATCAGAATTTTAACCAGTAGGCTGAGACATAAAAGTATCCTCCGTGGCCGTGATTCAAGCACGGGCCTCCATAATGGAATGCCAGTAGAACTATTAAGTTGAACAACTAATGATTCCCAATTTCTTTTCCTTCGAGGATTTTATCGATTTAATGGTGGCATTTGTTAATGGCATGGTGGTGATCATGGTGTCGAAGGCAAAGTTGTATTTCTGTCTTTGTCATATGAGCTTCAGCATCGTAAGAAAGTGGAGGGGCGATTGTAACCGGAATATGGAGCGAGGATGGCCACGGGGAGGGATGGCACGTGGAGTGGGGACGTAAGAGATAGGGGGAATAGGGTGGGGCGTAGGGGGACGGTGCGTTGGATTCAGGGAATCAGGGAGGGGTGGAGTATCGAGAGAGAGAGAGAGAGAGGGAGGGGAATGGGGGGCAGGAAAGGCGGTCGGAGGGAGTTGGGCCTTTGACGGAGGAAAGGTATGCCAGGTCCAAAATGGAAGAGGTCGGAGGATGGCGTGGTTGCTGGAGAAACGGGTGGTCTGGAAGGCATGAAATTGGAGACAATTACGGAGTAACCAAAAAAATCTAATTCTTTCCAGTTATTTATTATTTTTTTATTTTATCTCTCCCCCAACTAACCTTTCCCCCTCAGCCCCCCTTCTCGTGCCTTCCATCAAGGGGTCGGACGAAGGGTTGCTTTCCCCGCTCCTAGTCCACCGTAATGAGTACTCCTCTTCTCCCAGACTACCGTAGGAGGAGAGGTTCCCTTATGAGGTTAGGGAACGGGAAGGAATGTCTTCCCGCTTCTCTCGTTGGTGCTCGCGGGGCGGGTGAAGGGACGCAAGCCACTCTGGACACATTACCGTGATTCGTGGTTCATGGGTTAATTTCGACGGTAAAGATATATTTTCTTACCTTTCCCCTTTGGGAACTTTGCCGTTGGGAGTGAGGGAACCGCGGTTGGAAGAATTAATGGCCCTTAAATCTTGACTGACCCCGAGTGCCTATCCAATTTTGGAGAGAGTGCGTGGGATTCCTTTAGAGAAATGAATTTGATGGTTTGCGGTATATCGATATATTGTATGAAAGAAATAATAAATATTATTAAACCCTTGAAAGCCAATCGCATTGAAATTATATGTAAAAAAATATGGACGAAAAATGAGTTTTGTCGTATAATATTATAGTACTTTGTTGGAAATCATTAAGCTAAATTTGCTGTGGGGAAAGTGAAGGAAGGATTAATGTATAATCTCTAATTAGAAATCTTACCTCATTGAAGATTAATGCGTTGGAGAAAGTTGGAGGAGCCGATTAATATTACGTGATTTGCAATTACTGAACTGCATGTCAAAGCAAACGGAGATACAAATAAATCAGTATGGACCAAGATAGATATAATTCTTACGAAAAATCCTGTTAAATAACGAAATACACTTATACATATCCAGAAATAGAAATTAGTTCAATAATTCGTAATTTGTCAATTGCTCCGCTGTGCTTCAGTCAAACATCTATTTTTATGATCCTCTTTCAGAAAAACACTCCTAGCAACTGAATTACACGTTCATTAGGAGCTTTATTTCAGTGAAAAAAATGGGTTTCCAAAAGTTGTACAAAAAACTTAAAATTCAATATGGTTTGGTTTGGAAAGTGGTTTAATTGGAAATGTCATATTCTTTCACTTTACTATGCGGCGTGAACTGCATATTCACTCAGAGGAGGTGATGCCATTGTTCTTAAAACAATACGTCATCAACATTATGTGCCATGGAAATATACAGGACTATTAAAGAGTTCAATGAGATATACTTTCAATGTGTTGGGTTAATGTGAAAAAAAACATCCAAAAATGATTAAAGTAAACTTAAAACTACTCAGTTACTACTAAGCAGAGCTTGAGATTGAAAATATCAGAGTTGCATGTTCTCCCTATAATAAATAAATTCGATTCCCTTGTGAACCAAAGTTGGAATTTTACATAAATATTAAAGAATAATTATTGAAATTTATGGCTATGTTTAAAAAGCTCAATTTTTATATCTACAAGGAAACTGCTGATTTGCCAAAAATGGTTTGACAGGGCCTAGGTGTTTACGATATATTCAAACCTGACTAATTACTGCTGGTATAATTACTAATGGAACTGTATGAAATGCGTATGTATATAGGTGCGAAGGTTAACATTAATAATTATTATTTTATTTAAAAAACTATATATACTGATACAAAATACGGTTTCCATCCGCTAAGGAAGCCACTAAAAGAGGGTGAAGGTTCAAAGGATATCTAGTTATGTTAAGACAGGTCTTTGTAGTCAATGGTGGTGGAGTTGAACGGGAA
Source organism: Hetaerina americana (assembly GCF_022747635.1). Taxonomy (NCBI): domain Eukaryota; kingdom Metazoa; phylum Arthropoda; class Insecta; order Odonata; family Calopterygidae; genus Hetaerina; species Hetaerina americana. The sequence goes on from NW_027287427.1 coordinate 70,298,092, forward strand.
ATGAAACTAGCCAAAAGCTCAGAGCTGCGCTGCGTCGAGAAACAAATTATGTTGGAGAGCAAGCACTTACTCCTAAAATCATTGCTTGTTCAAACGTATTTTTTTAATAATAGATCTATCTCGAAAAATGGTTATTCTCACCATATTATCGGCCGCAGCCATCAACTCGAATATCACTTACATAGATAGGGATAAAATATATATCAAACTAAGTTCTGCAACATTTTAAATTCATTCCTCAGTCTAGGAGAACGAATCCCTTCCCCAACACTTGCTTTTCCCAGAAAAATCGGAATAGTAATGAATTTCGTAGCTTGTGTAAATATATTGGTGGTTATAGAAGGTACGTAAATTGAAACCTATACCCTCGGGGCAACATCTGAGCGCTCTTTTTCCCAAGTTTCTGCCATTTTACATTAACTTTCTCCGATTCTGTAAATTATTTCACCCCCTGATTTCCTTTTATTTCCTCAGTAACTCCTCCTGTTCTAACGTATGGTTTCAGCCGTCTTTTTTTCCATTTGGGGTACATTTTCATGAGTAGGTGTATGTTTCCACACGTTTCTTAAGTAATTTTAAGAAGTATTACTTTTCTATTCTCCGACTGCCTACAATAAATACGGTAGTTGACGTACATGCATTTATACTGGTTTTGTGAAATGACTTTCATGTATAAACCGTTTAAATACTGGAATTGAATACGTATTGCATAATATCATCCAATTTACTGAATTCTGTGGAGAAAAAAACTCCTTTTTCAGTGGTTTCCGAAAGATTTCGAAAACAATATTCAGCTTTTTATCAAGTTTCCCTGAAAGATAACGGAGCGTTGCAAAAATGAAATTTTAATGACGAATCTCCAGCTAATTGTGCATGGATTGTACCTATCAAAGCGTGCTTCCGCAATCAATGTCTGTCTTCCTTTCTACCAAAATGTGCATTTTGCTTGAGTAATTCTACCATGAATGATTGAATGCATTACATCTCTGGTGAAGCGGAGATTATTCTGTTTTGATCCATTAACGATGACCTGCAGCATCATTAAAAGGTCAGATTCTCTGCTCGCCGATTCCTCTCATTCGGGCATCACAATCATCCCCTTTCAAAACAGTTGGAAGAAGAGACGCTTAATTGGGTCCACGTGGGCATCCCTCAGCTTTTCCATCCAAACATTTATCGAAATATCCCTATTCGTTACCAAGGGAATGGGAGAGAACTTCGAATTAAAGGATTGGAGTCTCTGAAAGTCCTTGATAACGATCAAAATAAATGGATAAATAAAGCTGGTCAAACTTCTACGGGTTGTATCATGAAGTGAAATTGGGACAGAAACGAAGTTCATTGCAGCTAAATGGTAGTGGACCCTACTTTTTGTGGGCAATTGACAAGCACTCCGAGGCTAAACGTTACCTATTTATTATCAATATAATTTTATTGGTAGTCAACCGTTTAAGGTAGGTTTTGGATGGACTGATTGAACAACGTTACATTTCTTAGCTTCTACTAACAAGACAACGTGACACCCCGTATTGCATTAAACTGTTTTTCATGCAGTTAAATGTTGCCCGTGCATTCTACTCCCTTTATTTCGTTCTACATGCGTAGTCTTTTCATTCCTCTTACCTGCCTGACGTTCTCCCCTAAATCAACATTCTGTTGCCATGCACAATGATTTCCACCCATTTTTTTTACCTCCTTTTGATTTCTCTTAAAGACTCTCTCTCATCCCTCGCCATATCTGGCACTTACTCGTTTCCTTTCTTTTCTTCCATTTAACTTTCGCATTCCTCAATTTTCTACGCCCTAATTTCAAAAAAGCCATCAATCTACGCTATTTGATCAATTACTCCGCTCTCTCACTACGCTCAACCCGGACCCTCGGGTTAAAAACCCGGCGGGGGGAGAATTTGTCTTCTGTATCCCGATCCTTACTTAAGGTGCTACGAGGAGATCATTTCAAGTGGATTACGCCTTTCGCCGAAAGGAAAGTTAAGTTCTCGACTCCTTGGTGCCGTTTGTTAATACTACGGTGATTCTCACGCCGAGTTTACCTTTCCAACCTGCTCTGAAACCCTACCTATCCCAAGTTATTCACCAATGTATTTCTGATGGAGAAAATTAGCTTAGCTCTCGGCGGTCTCCCCCTATGACTATTACTTAAATAAAGTTAAGGTTAGCGTCGTAGTGTCGTATCGATAAAATAGGTAACGTCGTTTTTTAGTTACACCCCGATTATGAACGGCACTGCTTCTCTTTTGCTTCATTTAAATTCATATTTTGAACAATTATATCCAAACAGCATCTATATGCAACGTGGAGAACGTGATTGATAAGCAAAATGTTAAGTTTTTTATGGTCGAGGAAGAAACCCGATGATAAACGACCGTTCGTCATCATTCAATTTCTTGGCAAAGTTTTGTTTCATAGCGAATTTAGCATTTCCATCCATTCTCCCTCTCTTATAAAAGCGGAAAGATAGAATAAACGAATGGAATATGTGAGGCAAAGAATATTAGAAAGTTACAGAACGTCCGAGTTTAGTAGTGTCATCGGGGATATTATGGCTCCACATCTCATTGGCAGATTAAACTTAAAAGATAATAGATAGATGCCTACATCTTCAGTACAAAAAAAGAGACCGAACTACTTACTATTTCTAAATTTAACTAATTCAAAACCGAAAAGAATTTTCAAACACACCCATTACTTCGTGGAATAAATGCCCATAAGCTTTCTTTAGTGGTGGTGAATCATCATGTTTCCATTGCTTTTACTGCTCTTTTGTCTCTTGGGTGTAGAAGTGGACCCAAGTTTCATCTGTGGTCACAAACTGGCGCTGAAAATCTTGTCAGCTGCTCTTAAAGCAGAGTTTGGAAATTTTCATCCTGATGCATTTGTGATCCTGCGTCGAGTCAAGGTACCCGTCTAGCAATTGATTTTCTCATGCCCAATTCCACTGTTAAAATGCGATACAAGGTTTGTATACAAAGTAACGAAAAAGTCTCTGTATTATAGATTTATTTCAGATATTGCTAAAATGCCTCAATATTCTTCAACTTTTATCCCTTGAGCATCGATACTTTTTTCCCAGCGGTTCGAAGGCTCCGTGGAATGCGGATCCTGGAATGTTTTTAAGGGCATTGTGCAAGCTTCTTTGACAGCATTTAGGGTACCCATAATGGTGTCCTTTTAGGGAGGATTTCACTTAATAAATAAAAAATAGTCTGCTGGTACCAAGTTGGGACTATAAGGGGGTTGGGAAATCGTCGCGATGTCGTTGCACAAGGTCAAGCACAAGGGCAAGCAAACACTAGTTGGTCGCCCGTCAAAACCTTCGAGACGAGTTTAGCGCATATCTTTCGAATCGCCCAATTTTCAGTAATAATTATGTGCACTGTCATCTTATCAATGCCAATAAAATCTGTAATCATGCAAACACTTTACTGATAGTCTGAATTCAGCACTTCACGCACACATCAGGAAAAAAATGTTACTTATACTTTTTATACAAACCTTGTATTAGTGATTTTGTATGCATGTTAATGTTTGTGGAATATATGTTTGAATTCATACCCCTAAAGGTGAACGTTTATGCATAAGAGAATTTTGCCCTAACACCCCTATCAAACACATCGTTTTGAAGATTCACGGAGGATTATATATGTATGTATATTTAGACATTCTTGCATATTTCTTTCGAATCTGTCACATTCATTCATCGTTTTGCACCTGCTCCTCTCTCTCTTTAACTTATCATATTATCAGACTTGAGAGTTCGGTCTGACTGCATTCACCCTCAACCCTCTTTGTTTCTTCCTGTGAACAAAACTAGCATCAAAACATATCAGGGCCCCCCTTTCTTCCCCCCGTGCAACGAGAGATGTCGTTTTTACGACCGTAACTCTTGGAACGAATGGAACAGACGCAATGATCTACGGACCAATATGATACAGAAGTTAGTTGATCCCGATCGCCAAAATAAAAGGAGAAGAAAATCTGTGTTCCCCGTGGACTCGGATATTGATATTCATTTGGGGAGAGGGAGAGAGAGAGAAAGTTTCCCTCAAGCAGCTGGTCCCGATGCCTCCTGTCCCTCGACCCGGAACCCACTCAAGTAAAGGGAGAGGGAGATCTCAGAGGAAGAAAACAAATCGCGGAGAGGCTTTTAAGGGACGGTGAGTGCGTAAATGGGGAGGGTTAAGAGATTTGCGACAATTTTTTTTTCTTTTAAAAAGGTTCGCGTGTGTGAAAGCGGACGGGAAGAGAGGCTTATTTTGGGGGATAGTGGAAAGCTACGGGACGAGGGCGTGAAAGGATGGTGTTTTAGGGCCGTCGATGTTGGTGACGGGTGAGAGTGAGGGGGGGTGTGGAGGAGAGAAGGTGATAATAGAGTTTAATGCTGAGTGAAAGAGCGCTGCGGGAGGAGGACGTGTCGCTTGGCCGGGTGGGGATTTGAAAGGTGGCAGAGCCGAAGGTGGGTCTCCAAAGATGGCGGCGCTGTGCGCAGTGAGGAGGGGAGTCGGTATGTACAGGGTGCGTTCCGAAAGTAACACGAACATTTTTTAAGTAATTTATTGAATAGATTTACACAAACACTTTAAATTGTTCAAAGTACTGTCCTTGGGCCTCTACTCATTTTTCCAGTGACTCTGCGATGACCTGTACGCGCCCTGTAAAGAGTCTTCCAGGACCTTTCGCAAGGTCTTGGTCACGCCTGATTGGATCCCTTATATGGATAAAAACTGGGTTCCTTTCAGGGCTGCCTTCATCCAAGGGAGTAAAATGAATCCTGCTGGGGCGACGTCAGGACTATAGGTAGGGTGGGGCAGCGTTGGTACCTGGCATTTGGGCATAAACTCGCGGACTTGTAGCGCGTTGTCGTGATGGAGTTGCCATGTAGCGGAGACATCTTTTCTCGTCCTGATGACCCTTTTTCGGAATATTTCCAGCACATCCACGTAGTAAGCAGACTTTATTTTCTGTTCTAGAGGATCAAACTCCTTATGGATCACTTCTATACTGTCGAAAAAGACAATGAGCATTGCTTTCACTTGATTTGCTCATTCCTACCTTTTTTCGGCTTGGGGGATTGGTCGGTGTGCTACTCAGAGCTTAGCCGTTTTGTTTATAGGTCGTATTCAAAAACGTTGCTCAAATAATCAGGTTCATTTTCAATACGTTGCAAAAGATCCCTCGAAATATCCATACGGATGGTCTTTCGTATACGGTCGGCGCTCAAAGGTTTACAATAAGTGACGTCCTGACGCTTCCAAAGCTTGGAGAGCACTGAGACTGCTTTAGCGGCAAAGATTAGCGTCCTCCTCGCCTACTCCAAGTGGCTACTCCACTCTAATGAATAGGAGTGGCTCGTAAATTTATTTGCATTGCTTTTGGAACGCACCCTGTATGATATCTTAGGATCTCATTTCCTATAGGTACACATTTAAGGGGTTACCGTTCCAAAAATTAGTCATCGAGAAAAACTAAGCTCCAATCAATGTCTCTTTAAAGTCAGGTAGCAGATGACGTGTTAGATTCGAAAGGGCAGACGGATGAAGTTATAGGGCGAAATTCGTAGAAGACAGAGAATGTGAAGGAGATTTGGAGAGGTAACGGGATATTGGCTGCAATAGAAGAGAGGACGTTATGGCAGCGTCGTAGAGGTAGCATTTAAGGTCACCCATAAGAATGAAGAACGTGTGTTAAGCTACATATGTATATTCGGTATTTTAGGAAGTGTTTTTTTGATGAGTAAATAGATGTAATAAGTTCACGCTATTGCGTATTAATTGCCATAAAGCGTCCAAAATATTTATTTGATAGGGATAGTGCCTGCAATATAAAAAATAACATCGCTAAAAATATGCCTCTGTATCGTGTGCCATGAAAAAGATGCGCGTAACTGAATATTATAAAATAGCAGAAAGTACAGGTATACTCGTGCAAAGGAATTGCATCGTTCCTGCAGATGAAAAAGCCAGTCAAAGGTGTTCGAAGAATTGTAAAAAAATAAATACGTAATAGTATTTGGTACATTCTTTATGAGTGTCCCTATAGATGAACTCTTACGCATATACATGAGTCTACCAGGGGCATGGAGTTTTTTCTTCATAAATTCAGTAAATTGGTAGATATTGTGTAATACTTATTCAATTCCAGTAGTTAAACGGTTCATGCATTAAATTAATTTCACATATAAACTAATTGGTGATCTTGAAGACATCAGTGATATTATTATAAGCTTTATAAAGAATATAATACACTATAAAGTGAAATTCCTGAATTGTTGTGAATAAAAAATAATGATTGAATTTTAGTGAAATTAAAGTTGAATAATTTCGTAAAGTTAATTATATTGTGTTCGTTTTTATACATTATAGATACTTCTTGATTTTTCTATGTTATTCAACGTTTATAGTAATTTTAAAAAGAATTATTCAATTACCACTAATTTAGCTTGCACCAGCTTTGATTTGAACATCCAAGAAGTCATAGATAGGGAATTGTATCCAACTATTAAGAGCATACCGAATGATTGCTGAGGGTATTTTTTTGTGAGTTGTTTTAATAAAATCCACAACCGGTGGCTGGCTTTACAAATTTGATCTTAAAATCAATCACACTATGATTTCACGGACAATTTAGACTTCGCGATGTTCCATTCGGCATAGCGTATTCAGTCCCGCATGTCATTTAAAAAATCACGAAGTCTTAAATTCCATCATCTCTTTTCTGTTAATGCTGTGGCTCAGACATCTCTCACTCCTGAGAATGTACGCCTATCTCCTCAGTGATCCGGTGGGAAAATCCAAGTAGTGAATCCGCGAATTTAACGTAACTTCCCATTACTTTTCCATGGAAACATCCTCTTTAGACCCTGCTCTCCCGCGATAAATCACCCGAGCCTCAGGAGCGGCACGCGGATTTTTTTTCTCCACGGCCTCTTTTCATGCAATAGTCTCCCACGTGTTTACTCACGTAGGAGAACTTTGAACGATGAAAAAAATGTGTCCTCAACTCAGGACGCACCCACTTTCCGCAACCTTCACCCAAGTCCTATCCTCACCTTTCAGATCTCCTTAAAAATCCCTCGAGCTTCTTACTTTCCTTTCTTTATAAAAAAAAATTAAACCTCCTCTCCCTTCTTTTTCTTCTTTCTCTCTCACGCACACTATTTCCAGCTCTTTTTGGGAGATGAATCAAAGGGGTGGATACATGTATACATGTACTCTCTCTCTCTCTCTCTCTCTCTCTCTATATATATATATATATATATATATATATATATATATATATATATATATGTATATATATATATATAATGTATAACACTTAGCACTAGTGGACACAGACAAAAACACAGAAACACACAAAAAAAGAGACTCACTATTTTTCGAATTTTCGGTGGTCGTTGCCACCTTTATCAAGGAGGAGAGGGACAGAACTGTCAAAATGTCAGTTCTGTCCCTCTCCTCCTTGATAAAGGTGGCAACGACCACCGAAAATTCGAAAAATAGTGAGTCTCTTTTTTTGTGTGTTTCTGTGTTTTTGTCTGTGTCCACTAGTGCTAAGTGTTATACATTATTATTCACGTCCGTGAGTCCTTCTAAAAGTGTTATATATATATATATATATATATATATATATATATATATATAATGATTTCGATGAAATAATACGGAAGTATTGAATAAAAACTTGGACAGTTATACATATATATATATATATATATATATATAGATAGATAGATATAATGATTTCCATGAAGTAATACGGAAGTGTTGAATAAAAACTTGGACAGTAACAAACAATGTAAGAATACATAAAGGGAACACTCCTACGTTATTTCTTAATAAATTTGACGGAATTTAACGCCGTCTTCCTCAGAAGAAACGGTAGTACACACTAGTCAGGGCTACTGATTCTTCTGAGGAAGACGGAGCTCATTTCCTTTGAAACTATTAAGAAATAACGTGTGAGTGTTATTTTTATGTGTTCTTATATTTTTTTTGTTTCTGTCGAAGTTTTATATGTATTTATATGTTTATATATATAAATACACACACACACACACACACACACACACACATATATATATATATATATATATATATATATATATATATATATATATATATAGAAAAAGAGAGAAAGAGCGATGGATAGAGGATGACAATGACACCCAGTAGCTTACCTATTCAGTAAATCCCACGGATGTGAGGACTTTTATTCAAGGAAGAGGCTCTTGGGGAGAGAATGCGAATTGAGGGTTCGAGCAGTGGAATGAAGCTTGCAGTGAGAAAGACAAGTGTGACACTGGGGGTGAAGGGGGAGAGTATGAAAGGAACAAGGTGGAATCAAAGAATGAGAGCTCAGCGGATTGTGGAGGGAGGTGCTTTGGGAAGGAGGTTAGCGCCCTGGCGTTGAGTCAAATAATTCCGGATTCCACGTTATAGGGAGCGGCTGAAGTGAAGCAGATTTGACATCTGCGACCTTAATTTTATTTCGAGAAACAAATTATCCCTTCCCTAGTCCTTGTTTACAATGATGGGGGAGGATTAGCGTGGATTCTGTGCGGAAATTCCATAGTTTTTACCACAATATTCTTTGTAATCAGTTCTATGCATATTCATTCATTGACTTTCACCAGTTCACCGTGGATCTTTTGCGGTCCTATTCTTGGCCTATCAATTAAAAAATATATCCATTATATTGAATTACTCTGTCTTTTCTCACTGTTAACCTTTTTTAAAGGCAATTATTTTCTCACTACTTACAAAAAGACTTTTTCACTTTAAAATGTTATCAATGATTGCCCTTATTATTTTGTGAAATGTAATTAAGAATCTATTCATTTGCATGATTCATTTACTTTACATATAATTACTTGGAAAAGGTATTTAATATTCATCAACTTTTCTCAAATAAAAGCAGCTTCTTTTCAAACTACTCCTATAGATTATATTCTCATCACCACATAGGGTAAAATTTCGGCTGAAGAACTTTCGCTGCTGATTCGGAAGTGGTACTTGGATTGGGAATTGAACGGAGTAGTCACAAGAACAAAGAAAAAATACTATTTGTCAAATATTTTCTTTAGGAAATAGAAACTGCGGTTTTCTAGTGGGGATAACTTTCGCCTACTTAACAGAGAGTCACGGTTTCAAATTCTAAATAATTTTATCGTTTAACTCCCTCTAAAACCTAAAAATATGAGAACTATAGGTTAACATTGACCTAAGTTGTGTCACAGAGCAAGGAATTGGTCACACAACCTTAAATATCTTACGTTAACACAAATTAGGACTAAGGCATATATATGACGGGGTATATACCTAAAATATGAGCACTGGGATCATATTTTAGATATATGATGCGTCACCTACGAAACTATCTAATTGAAAGCTGTCATCAATTAGGTTTATTTCTAAATGAAAGTTGTATTTCATTTCAAATGTCGAGAATAATTTTGTCAAAATTTTCCACCCCAGCAATGGTCGTCTGTTAAAATGCTCCAGCCATGAATAACGGCTGAGATAGTGGTCATATTTTAGGGTTAATGTTTGCTCATCATATGGTGCTTTGAAGAATAGGTTTTCGGTTACGCTTCCTAACTGTGTACCCTATTATTATATAAATGAGATATCTACATGTCGATATGAAAACATCATAGGAAAATCCAAGAGAGTTTGTAGTAAAAAAAGGAGTGTAACTTAAACTTATCGCAATCATTAGCTGTACTTTTAGCCTATGATGCGTGTTAGTCAGATACTTTGAAATTCATGTTATGAAATTGAGTTGGTCATTTTTGGCAAAAGTATTTATGTGGATAGGCTATCATTAAAATGTGCCATATCCGTTTACATTAATTAAATAAGAATTTGTGCTTTAAATAAAATTAAACCAAAGTAAAGTAAAGATTGGACATTATTTATTTTTTGTGCTTTTTCAAATTTTTCATAAATACGAATGTTTACCTGTAATTTCCAAGGCTTTCAATTGCAGTAATAATTCTGTCGATTTGGAGTCCAGACCTTTCCTGCGTACTTTAACTCACACTTAAATTTGGCTTAAAAGGTAATTTAGATTGGTATTTCATTATTTATTATATATTCAACATTGTTTTACCCTCTTTGCCTATAAAAGTAGTCAATGTAAAATTTAGTCCTTAATCACAATTAATCTCTCAAATGGTCGACATAAGTTGAAAGGAATTTCAAATAACTCAGCATGTTTTAGTTTGCAGGATAAACCATTCAATCTCTTATTTCTTAACCGAACGGTTAAAATTATATTTTATTTGGTATGGCATCCTCCGCTTTGCATTTCTTCATTATTCTCTAATAGTTAACGGTGCTCTTTTGAATATTTAGTTCTAATTAATTCAGTAGGCGACCAAAAATCAAAAGGCGCTGAGATGTCAAAAATTTAACAACTCAGTTGATGTGCGGAGAATTCATTTGAAGTGTTCTCCACATCGCACCGTAGGGACTGAGATACAACTGAAAAAAATCCTGCCACCACAAAGATTATAATCCTGGCCCTCAGGATAGAAAACTAGTAGAGATGGTGCGGTTTCTGCACCATCCCGATCCCCTTTAATATTTGTGCCTCAAAAGTGTTTTTTAAATGTGTACATCTATTCATCGGAATTTATTGACGCAATAACGAATATCAAAAAGTCCGGCATTACAATTGAAACAAAAAACAGGTTGATGGCTGAGTGCACATCTCCTTTTACCGGAGAAATATGTAAACTTTTTTTTTAGATTACACTGCTGATTCTTCTGTAAAATATAAATTGCCAATTGTAATTTTTAAGTAATATTTAATGACCTTTCCACAGAATATCAAAAGTTCTCATTTTCTAGAAGTACCAGTTTACCTCTTACGAATAAGACCGTAATCTAAGTATGGTTAAATGAACAAAAGGACTTGATTCTTCGACGCACTTCCAGTACTTTTTTCTTCAGTATGCTGCTGTTTAGGCCTAAAGTTTATCACGTAATTAGTGAGAAAGTGGAGAACACCTGATTGAAGAAGAGTTTATGGAAACTTTTGAGAAAAATCTTCAAATGAATATTCGAAAGATTACTTTCAAAATTACAAAACTTTTTAATGGTTAATGTAAAAAAAGTTTGTGGTGAACAACCATGCTTTTCGAAACATTATGAAGATATTTTCCCGTTTTTGACGCATTCGAATTTCGGTGATTGTTTTTTTTTAACTATTAGGAAATTGTCACCGAAGTTCCTCACACTTTTTTCTTTGGAAAACCAACTTATTCTCTCTCGCTAGAGAAATTACATGTTTAGAAGGGACTACAGTTTGATCTAGTGTAAGTATGAATTATTCTCTGTACTCCTTGACCATTATCAATATGTCACATAATTACATTTATCTGTACTTTATATAATTCGTTGTCTCGGGCGTGACTTCATGGAATCGACTTAACATAATGAAAAGACAAACTTTGTAATTCCACATAGATTTATTAGACGGACGACCTAGGTTTCGACGTGGCACGTCATCATCAGGTCATCATCATCTGTACTTTGATTTTTTTTCTTTTAAGTGATAGGTAATGATAATTGTCATAGTTTTTTTGTAACTCAACTCTTACTCTGTTTAATGAAATATAGATTTTCATGGTGATAACAATGTAGACAGAAAGCACAGGCGATTTTTCTTAAAATAATTTAATTATTAGCTTTACTGCTTCGTTTTAAACCACCGCGATTGCTATTAACATCCTCGCTAGCATTAAAAATAATCAGCGTTTTCTGATATATATTGTTATATTTTACACGGAATGGTGGCAAAAATGTGTTTATGTGTATTTGTAAGAATGAATTATTTCAACCAATTAAACTAAATTAACTTCTTTTTCACTATAATGGTGTAAGAACATAAATGAACTAAGAAAAATTACCCGATAATTTCCTAAGGAATAGTTTAACTTCCTTCCAGATAGGAGTTACTTTGTAAATAATGTCCATGTGACAACTTGGAATTAATATTTGATTTATATCTAATCGTGGCATTAGGAATAAATATTAAATATTTCACCGTTAAATTAGCAAAGTGCTTGTGCGTTAATAAATTAACGTTTGCGAGACGTAGCGTAGGTATTGACTAAATTTTATCCTAAAACATACTGCAGAGAAAGGTGAACCAATTTCATATTAGCAGGGCATTTTCGCAGAAGCGGGATATACGTTCCACTACCCCTCCCCCCACCTCTAACCTCGGGGAATCAGAATGCCTAATGCCAATAAATGAATTAGCCAAACCGTTCGCCATCACTATTTCCTTCTTATCCGCACTCTGTCTTACCTGAGGTTTATTTCTGCCAATATTTTACTAAGCTAAGGGGGTTAACCTGAAGAAATATATGGAGTTAATAAAATTTGATCCCAGTATATATGTGAACATACATATGAAGAGGGAAACTCAAAGTCCATGCAATTATGCACAGATGTCATTCAAGATTTTGCGTTATACGTTAAGAGTATTTTTCTTGTATAGAAATGTGTAGCAGGATTAAATATCCATTGCTCATCCATTAATATCCAAGGAAGTGCTGAGTAGACATAAAACGATGTATATCAAAGAGATTGACTCAAGAAAGGACTTTTGAAACGCCGGTTATCATATATTTTAATTATTGATTTAAAGCTGAGAACGAAATAATTTCTAACATATTACAATTCGAGTGGTTACTCTGACCTTTTCCATGTCATAAACTGAGAAGTACCAGTTAACGTTTACACGCCTGTTACGATTTAATGGCTAAAGTTTTAGTTTAATTATAATAAAACAAGTTATACGCAGTAAATTAGAGTTAATATCAATTGGTTCATGTATCCTTAACATGTGTGCACCACAGTCTTGCGTAAGTTTCCCAGACCGGTGCGTTTTAATTTGAAAACAAAAAAACTTACAGGGTCGCACCCAAAAGTGGACTGATTTTCTCTGGCGCAAACGGAGCAGTGGAGGGGGGTCTGCCTGGCAGGGTAAGGTGGAGGGGGCCCTTAGCAGCAGACCAACACCAACCTCAGTCGCCTGCGGGCTGTCGTTGAGTGAGGACACTGTTTTTAGTGAAGCAAGTTTTTTGTCCGCTCTGTTCTGAGTGTCGACCAACAGGCAACGCGTGTGCGCATTTCCGAAGAAGTGTTAGCCAAATTGCACCGAGATGAAAATTGTTTGGGCAATGTGATAACTGGTGATGAAACATAGGTTTTTCAATATGACCCCGAAACGAAAGGACAATCCGCGGAATGGCACACTTCCGCGTCCCCACGTCCAAAAAAGGCTCGCATGAGCAAATCAAAAATCCAAACGATGTTCATTGTGTTTTCGACCGTCATGGCGTGGTTCACAAGGAGTTTGTCCCACCAGGGAAGACTGTGAATGCGAACTTTTACGTGCAGGTGCTCACCCGCCTCCGAGAACGCGTCAAAAGAGTCCGACCGGCCATCGCAAACTGCTGGGTGCTTCATCATGACAACGCTCCGTGCCATGGCGCGCTCGTCGTCAGGCAGCTCCTGGCCAAATAAGGCGTTGCCACGTTGCCGCACCCGCCCTATTCTCCCAATCTGGCACCACCGGGCTTCTTCTTCTTCCCCCTGATGAAAAGACAGCTCAAGGGACGACGTTTTGACTCGATAAAGGTCGTTCAAGAGGCTTAGACGAGGGTCATCAACGGCATCCCCAAAGAAAATTTCCAGCGGGCGTACGGGGAATGGGAGCAACGTTATACTAAGTGTGTAGCAGCTCAAGGAGCATAATTTGAAGATTATTAAGTCGATTTAAGTATATCGTCAATAAAATTCTTGTAAAAAAATCAGTCCTACCACTTTTGGGTGCGACCCTGTACTTGATACAATATTTTGAAAACAATAAACTTAAACTCACATAATGCAAACATCAATTCTGCTCATGTAAAACTGAGTTATGATTCGTGAAATTCGTTGCAGTGAAATTAAATCTCAATTAAAGATATAATTTTATGTTGTCTAGAGAATATCTTGTCTCAATGGGTATTTTACCTACCGTCAAGAATTTCCATTAAATAGGTGCAGTTAATGTTTTATTTTATCGCTGTGTTTCACATTCAGCAAATTTACGGTTGCAAGTCCGAAATGAAAGGTCACTCATCTCATGAAGAGAGTTAATAATGAATCACAAGCCCGCGTCCCAGGAGGATGTATTTCAATCATTGTGACATCCACGCTTATTCTCCATTGTGAGTCGCAAGCTATCGAATTTCCGTGGGGAATCTGTCTAAAAAACCTATTTCCCAGCAGATGAAAAACCATCATGAAAGCTGTAATATCACTGCGGTGTTGAAGGGGATCCTTTTTCCTCAAATCTAGCGTAAAGAAGAAAAAAATGTCCATGAATTCGATTGATGGGGAGTTCCCGAGCAGAGTTTAGAGTTTTTGGCAAGTCGATCCCGGATTTAAATTCCCCAAGGGAGACGTATCTCGCCAGCAGAAAGTCTTTTTATTTACGTCCCCCGGCTGGCACCTTGGCGAATGACTCCATTATAACGGATTTCCGTCTCTGGGAAGGGGATGGAGTCTGGAGGCAAGCTAGTTTATCAGAGTGACTCTGGGCAATATACGATTGTAGACACCTGGTCCCTTGCGTTAAGTTAAAGAGCGAAGAAATCCTTATCTCTTTCCCCTTTCAGGGGTACTTCCATCCCATGTCAAACCAAATGCTCTGCACTAAGGTAGCTCCTTCGGCATTACCGTAACCGTAAGATATTTTGTTTATTGAGCAAGTAAAACAAGCAGGATGTATTTGTCTGTTTCGTATATTTTGAGAAGACGTTCGATTTAGTGAATTGGGCAGAATTAGTGTATGTATTGCAGGATTTAGGTGTTTATTGGAGGAATCAGAGGCTTCCACAACGTGTACTACACGTCTCAAACTGCTCAGGTGCAAGTGGCGGATAGAGGTCGTAATGAGCAGTGATAGGAAGAGCCGTAATTAAGGGATTCCAATTCCCAATCGTACTTTTCAGGTCGAAGAAGTATGAAAAGGACTGGAGATAGGAGTGAAAACCAGGGTATATTTCATAAAATGAGTTAGTTTCGCGAACAATCATGCCTTAGTATGTCAATCAGTTAAGAGGTTTCAAGAATTGCTGAGGACTAAAATCTTTTAGAAAGGTATGGGATGGAAATAAAAGTAAATAAAAAAAGGTTAGGTGATTTTTGAGAATGAGAAAAGCTAAATATGTTTAAAGCTAAATTTGAAAACAAGAGTTAATGAACTAGCACAGATGGAACAGTTTGCCTACCTTGGAAATGTTTTGGGCTCAATTGGTGAAATTATTGCGGGCATAAGAATTAAAATTGTGTTAGGCCAAGGAGATTTCACCAAAAAGATAGAATTGATGAGACGGACGTTGAGTAAAGGTACTAAGAAAAGGCTCGTTGAACTTTGACGTGAAGCGTGGTTATCTACGGCGCCGAATTATTTTCGTTAGAGCAAGACCTTAAGGGCAGGATGGAGGCTTTTGAAATGTGCGTGTGGAGAAAGCTATAAAATGGGCAGAAAGTAAAACAAACGAGGACGCACTATGCAGGGTAAGGTATGAGAGGGGGTTGCTAGGAAAAATTCAAAGGTGGCAGGAAAGATGGGTGCAGAGAATTTTGATTGACATTTGGGTGTTGAAGAGTATGCTTTAGAGGGGAGGACGTCAGGCAAGTAAGGAAGGATTAGGAGTAGAAAATATATGTTGGACGGAACGAAGGAGGGAAGAAATATGCAGAATCGAAGAGGAGCTTATTGTAGTGTCGGATGCTAAGTTTATTTTGTTAGGAGAATCAAGGAAGTGAATAATTGCATAGATTGGGTCCATCCGAAATCTGCGTTAACTTGTAGTATACCACCAATAATAATTCCTGCAACCTGCCTATCATAGAGATAACACTTTCATGCAATAATTTGGTGATGAATGTCTTGGTGTTAGATTGGAGACCAAGGTGTTTATTCAGTTATGGTACGAGTGGACATAAATTCCACTTGAACGTTGAAAAAGAGGGAAATATTATTTTTCCAAAAAATCCAAGCCTTGGTAATTTGCCTGGTATTTTGTTGAAATTATTGGTCTATTGGCTCAGCCCTAATGTGCCAAGAAAATTATTTTTTTAATAGTACAGATTTGAGAAACACAATATTTTTTCTTTGAAATTACTATTTTGTCAACATCAGATGCTATCAATCATGGTGACGTAACGGTATGGTGTGTTGCAATTTAGTTATTTTTTCTGTGCCCGTTTATCTGATCTGATATTATTATCTAAATATTTTTCCTATAATCTTTCTTATAACGATTATTGTTAACTAATATAATTATTACAACTGATCATTTATTTCATTATTCTTCCCTTTACACGTAATTTTTTTTTTATTTGGGCATCGATCTTCTAATCTTCGTCTGCACACTGTGGAATTAAGACTTGATACACTTATTTATTTGGTATATAAATTTTATATCAGTATGATTTTAAAATTATAATAAAACCTATGGTACAGAAAACATTTTTTATGGGGTGGGGTACACTTTAAAGCTTATGTTTTGGCATACCATTGCTCTTCATTATATCCTGCATTCACTTGTCCTGCCTTCTTTCTCATTTCCTCCAAGAGCCGCTCCTCCTCCACTATCATCATTAGTTCTTCCATTCCGTCCTTTTATCCTCTCCTTTCTTCTCTTTCAAAATCAAAATCACATTTCAAAATTCTTCCATCTACATTTATCCTCATGCCTCAACCACCAATTTTTTGAGCCACGCAAAACTACACTTCATATTAAAATGTACACTGGTATTTTATAAAAACCTTTACATGGGCTACCTGTCATCAGTTTCTCTATCAAATTAAATCCTACCACATCTGTGTTGTTTCTTGCAACTCTCCTTGCATTTACTTTTTTATGAATAATACTTATTCCATCCTAATTTCACCTATTCTGCAATGCGTTATGTGATTAATTTTGGTTTTGTTAGTGGGACAAATGTGGAAAATACGGAATTAGTTGTGGAAGCAATTGTGTTAATATTTTACAATTTTCATATTTTGTCATGCTCGTATTAATAAACCTCCTATAGTCTGGGAAGTAATATGGAACCGTTGCAAAACGTGCTAGGAATTTTATAGACCACATTCCAAATATAATCCCAATTTTACGGCCCTTATACGTTGCCTAATGGAAAAAAATATTATATAACGATATGATCTCAATACTTTGGGACTCTTTCTCAAAAGTGCAAGTCAGTGAACAAATATTTGAGTATGAATATTAAAAAGGTATCCAAAAAGACTCTTGGGATAATGACCATTTATTACAATTTTAAATTGATTTTTTAGAAGTTTTTATTAGGCTTTTAGAGTCATCCCTGACGACGTAAAGGCTCAGTAGAACCTGGAAAAATATGGAATTGGGCAGCGAAAAAAAAGGAATACCATATATCATAAACGGTTACATCATTGACTAACATTAGATTGGAAATACAAGGCATAGAAAAGTTACTGAACGATATAATATACAAAAGTGCTAAGTAAATGGTTAATTAAAGTTTAAATGCATCCTATTTTTTCCTCGTGATAAAGGATAGATTAAGCCTGAAATAATCGGGCAGTCAAAACAAATTTTGTTTATTTTTACGAGTAGTTGTAACAGTAACAAACATTTATAAAATAACGATAGTAGAAAGATAACAATACAACTAACTAGGAAGCTCTGTTATAGGCGACATGCCTCTAGAGGGTAGCTGTGAAAGTCCGGCTTATAAGCATTCGCAGCCTTTTAAAATACGACTAATATTTGGCTGAACTACAGGTATAGAGTGCACGCGGTTTGTGTTTCTGCCGCTAAAGTGACAAGCGTTTTAAATATTTAAAATGACCTCATCTTATACAATAACAGCGTGGGATTTCACAGCGTGGCTTAACACTCATCTAAGAGCCCGTTTGAACAGTAAGGGTCGTTTTCTTGTTTGTTGATGAGTCAGAACACAATTATACGCATTCAGTACCATCTATTGATTGTTTCAAAGGCCACTTAAGTTATTACTTTGAGAAAGTAATCGGTTACCTGCCGGTGAATGCAGATAAAAATGTTCGCGAAAATCGCTACTCCCGCCATGTGGGAAGTGGGTAATGTGATTCAACTTTTGTGTGCAAAGTGATCCACTTATGTCCAAATTTATTGGAAGCGGTGCCAAGTTTCTAAATCTACAGTAATAAGTGAAGAAAAGGTTAAGGCAATGGTGTCGAGACTTAAAAATGGCCGCACAAATTGCATGGTGGAGAGCAGAGTGACAGGCACACTATGTAGACTGATAAAATCGTTCAAAAGGTGGACCATAGACGACCCAATCGACGGGTACTGCTCTGGATGATAAAATCCCTCTTTTTGGACGCAGCAACATTCAAAATATAGTTGCAGAAAAGGTCGGATATGACATATCTTTTTGTAATGTGGGTACGGAAGATACTTTCCCACCAACAAAAAGTGTAAGGAATGCTCAGTACACGAGCGTTTTTGGACCGCTTTCGACAAGAGGAAGATGACTTGTTTTTCCACATTGTTCCCATGAATAATACGAAGAGAAACCCAAGACTGCTGTGACTAGCTGGTTTAATTCCCTGTTGGCGAACGTCTATAATGAGGTATTAAAGCAGCTGGCTCAGTGTCACGAAAAGGACATAGAATTGAACCGCGATTATATATAAAAGTAATGTGCTTGTAGAAAACTGAGACTGTCAATACATATTTTTTCCAACTATTAAATTATTCAAATGACTCAAAGAACCCAACTTCAACAACAACCCTCGTAAATTCCTTAGCAATTGAGTGAGGCATGCACTTGATGCTCTTATGGGTTTGAGGTCACCATTAATAATACTGATAGCTTGTACATATTAAGTATATCTGCAGCTGAGCATTCATTATTTCATGTATATACACTATCCTATAGGACATTGAACGAGTGGAAAGAGACGGTGAGAGATAGGAGACTGGCGAATCGGTAGGAGGAAGGTCGCGATGGAGAGGGAGCTGAAGCCGGATAGATGCGTGCAACACGGGGGGCGTGGAAAGAAGGGATGGGGGAATTGAAATGTGGCCGGGAGACGAAAAAGAGCTACTACGGAGATTTTTTTCTCGGTTAGGCTCAGGGTGCAAGGTTTCCCCCCCCCCCCCACATCCCGGGATGATGAAGGGTCGTGGGTGGGAATGAAGTGAGACGATAGGGTGAGCCCCATCCATCCAAGGGCGCGTGGGAAGACCTTCTCGTGTGAGCGACCCCGTGCGTGTATGTGTTTGTGACGAGGGAAGGGTCTTCACTGTGTGCGGGGTGGTGGGGGAGCAGGATTCGGGACGTAATTCCGGGAATGATTCGAGGGTGTGTAAATGAAGGCGAGAGTGCCAGAGAGCAACGCAGAGGGGAGAATTCGATGGGGAGGGGGTGAAAATGATGATCCTGAATGGGAGTGGCGTCGAGGGTCGGGAATGTGGTAAGGGAGGGGGTGGTAAAAATTGAAAAGGAAGTTAGGGGAGTAACCAAATAAAAGGATAGTTGGGAGCTGTGAGAGAGGGGAGGAGAAGGGGAAGAGGAACCAGAAAGATGGGAGAGTCCCTCCCGCTATTCAATCCCACCTTTTTTCGTAAAAATTGTGATTGCGAAGTACTGCCAACGTAGCGCTCGACATCTTATATTCACTGCCTGCGAGTTATTGCTTTTCCTAAGTGCAATACCCTGTTTCACTCTCAGTATTATTAATCCGACTCGTATTGGCAACGAAGAATAGCTTTTTGACCAACCTGGGGCCCGATTCTCAAAGCACCAAGTCGATGTTCAATCTTGATGAAAGAATTCTTAAATATGATATACAAAATTCAATTGTTCTCGGCTCAACTTTGTGGAAATTCATGTTAATTAAATGATATACCATTTTCAAACTTAATTAATATGTAATGCAAGAAAGTAGCAGGTTATGCACTTTCTATTACCTAGCATCAGCACAAATCACAGCACACTCCATGTGGACGAATTGCGAGAACTTTCAGAATAACTTGTAGCTTTGAAAAACGGATCAGAGGTTAAAACATTTACTAGCATCGATATTATATCACATGCTTTTCTCCGAAACAGAAAAAGAACTTAATACTTTACTTTTCGGTGGACATAATACTTTACCTAATTCCTATGTAAATGATGTCCCTAATTCAAAGGTGAAATGTCATGGAAAAGATTTCCATGGCACCTAGCAATTAAAAAGGCAAAAAGCACGATATTTCACAAACTATTCCTTAAACCTGTGAGCCTCAAAAAAATGTATCGTCAGCTATTTCGTGCCAAAGCAAGGATTAAATTTAAGATTCATGTTTTGCAAATGACGACAAAAATATTCAAGTCTATGCTTGAATTTAGCTTTCCTATGATGCTGATTACGAATCTGAAATTAAAATTTAAAATCAGTACTTTTTGATGAATTAAGCAGTTTAAAATGTTTTGAAGTAAATTCCTTATTAATTTTCATTCGTTATTCCTCTGGATTGTAACTCATTCTTCTGGCGTAGTTACACATTCGGATAATTTGCTGAAACTTCCGCGTACAGATGGCAGAAACAGTGAGGGGGGAGGGTTTGAAGGAGTACACGTTAGGGTGAAGGGTGAGAGTGGAGGGGGAACGCATGGATATTAATTGTTATTTTTCTCTAAGGTGTTTACTATTTTGGCTAAAAAATAGTTCGGAGAAGGTATATAATATTTTTACTGAAAACACTAATCAAGCTACACATAAAAACATACTAAAAACTCATTTCCGAGTAATGTGAGTTCATGCTTTGGCAGATATACGTCTTCATGAACGACATGCTGTTCGTTGCAGAAATCATGATTTGGAAGACTCTTTCGAATATTTGGGAACATTTATCCTCTCATTTGAGTAATATGTTCATATGCCCAAAAGTGCGTCCAGACGCCTTATGAACATAAAATTCATTTTTCCAGAGCGTATTTAAAGTATGATCATGGGATATATTATGCTCACTCTAAGAGTGTATTTTTAAGATTCAAAATGTATACTGATTAGGCCCAAAACTAATTTTTAATATCTACTTTGCCAACATATTATAACTACTAATGGAATGGTATGTTGCGGTCTTTAAATGAGTAAAATTTCGTTCAGTTTCAGATTTGAATGGTCATTTTCCATTTTCTTAATAAAACTACAATTTTATAACAATATTTTTACTTATTCCATTAAATTCATCCATCAATCAAAAAGGAATTTTAGATCCGATTTTTTGGATCTGCCAGTTTACAGCCAGTGAATGGACGAGAAAGGTCATGGCTCTCGCCGAAAGAGCTGCTCGCTTGTCCCTTTCATAAATTAATACGAAAAAAGTTGTAGAGAATATATAATTACTTAAATGAAAATATTTTCTTTCTATGCATAGGGACTCAAACAGGCTTTTGGACTTATTTGAAGAGCTATTCTGTAGTTATCAACGGATTTAACTTGGTAGGTTGTATTTTTTAAAATATGATGCTCAGATTTAGAGCGTATTTAGTTATACGAAAGAAATACAAAAGGCCATCACTTTCAAGACTCCGTTACCCAAAAAAACTATCGTTTTTTTTAAAAAGGGAAAAAGGTTAAGTTGAACGTTAAAATTCGATGGTTAAAATTTGAGCATGTCGGGCTGTTTAAATATTATGGTAGAGTTTGGAACCAAGATGTTCAAAGGAGTAGGGACACCAGAAGGAGAAGGTAAAGAAGTTCAAGAAAAGAAGGGAATTAAAGAAAGAAATGAGTGAAGTACGGGTATGAAGAAAAAATAGGGAAACTTTTATATGAAGCGTGGTTTTGTGAGGCTGGAAAACCTGGATACTGAACAAGTTATAAGGCGTAGAATGGAGGCTTTTGAGATGTGGATGTGGAGAAAAAAGAAAAAGTGAAATGGACGAAAAGGACCACAAAGGGAGAAGTGCTAGTGTGGTGGAGTAGGAGAGAGGGAGAAATCTTAAGGAGATAGGAAAGGTGAATGAAAGTATTTGGACAGGCAATCGAGTGTTGGAGACAGTGATAGAGAGTAAAGGGTTATGCAAGCGAGGAAAAGGAAAGAATGGACGGAATGATGGGGAGCAAAATGTGTATAGAATTGAAAAAAAGTTTATTATGAGACCAAATTTAGACCAGATTATGAAATTTTCGACTGTTAAGTTTTTGTCCATGCAAAACCTACCTTAAACGGTATTCTACCAAATGATAGATATAATTTGTGGTGTATGATGCCCGTTTAGAAATTTCCTCAACAGTGTTCTGTCACCAGATGTAGGCTGCGGCGAGTATTTCCTCAGGAACTCTGCAGGCATGTGGAACTCCTTGTTCAAATTGATCTAGAAGAAAGAGATATCCTGGTGAGTTTGGACGTGCTGACCCTTTTCACACGGGTCCCCCCCGTTGAAAATTTACGCCTCCTGGACGCCAAGTTTGACGCTGTCACGGTGATGTTATTCCACCACGTCCACCGTCTTCCTGCAACCCGCAAGTGCGCACGATGCGGGAGGAAAATGAGAAGTTAATATCCAGGGCCTGCTTGGTCTCCTCGATTTCCAGGAAAATATCCAGGATACTGGCGAGGCACATAATCAAGGCAGTTCACAAGCCACCGGGAAAAATTCGAAACTTTCATGTTAGAGCCAAGGATCCAATCGGCCAATAGACCCCAGGCATTTACCAAGTCTCGTGTGCGTGCGGAGACGTCTACATTGGAGAGACGGGGCGGACCATTGAGACCAGATTTAAATAACACCAAACACACCAACGGCTGGGGCAGTTGGAGAAATCAGCCATCGCTGGACACAGCATCCTGATGGATTTCCCATATATCCCATTAACCTCAATGGGACGAAGTTACTTGCCCACGCAGGTGGTTACTGGGATAATTATTTGAGAAGTAATTGAAATAACAATGGTGAGACGTAATTTCAACAGGAACTCCGGCTATTTCCGCAGCAACGCGTGGAAACCGTTGCTGATGAAGTTAGAAAAGGAAGGAACACAACACAACTCCATGGCAACCTACCGGGAGGCTCCTTCACCACGGATCATACACTGAGTCACCTGGCCCGTGGGCTCATGTATGTAAGATGACCAAATACAGAGTGGCACTCATTTACCCTGAGGACGATGCACGGGTCGAGCATCGAAACTTCGGCCAATATGGAACTCCTGACAGAGTGGAAGACCCGAGAAAACTTCATCAAGGTTATCGAGGTGTCCACAGAGTTGTTAAAAATATTTATTCATCTTTTTTGCAACTTTCATTTTTTTCTCCCGTTGCGACATTCTTTTCTTCAATATTTTCAATAGCCCTTGGTTTATCCTATTTTTCATGAATCTGACTATCCTTACTGGGGTTAAAGTACATTGGATAAAGACGTGGACTACTAAATAGAAGGAGTGGATTCAATTTCGGGTGGCACCTCTGAGAACCATTAGATAAACCCAAGTTGTGACTTTTTTGCCTACCAGATACAACTGGAAAACGGCAGTAGACCAAGGGAAAGAAACCTGCTCCCTTTTCTGCCTGGGTGTGTGAATCTCACAGGTTGTTATAGAACTTTGTATTAGATGAGCTGGACCCTCACCTTTCAGTGGCATGCTCGAAGGAGATAATTGGTATTTTTAATGTGTATATTTTGTCATTATCATGCATCCATCTTAAATATACTCATTTTTATAACCATGTTCCCGCATGTATGTTTCCTGTTACTGAATGTGTTTCCATGTAAGTCGCTTCTTCCGCGGTGACTAACTTTCTATGATTGCATATTCAAACTAATATCTGTGTAGATGTAATGATTGAAAATGACTGGCTGGTGACCTAATGGCCTCCGCCACGCGTCCTTACGGCGGCTTGCGGGTTATTATGTAGATGCAGATGAAACCAACGTTCTTGTACAATGCCGGGGTTAAAATCTATCTCCAACGTAATCCCACGCTTCTTGATATCAAACGAAGTATTTTTAAACTTCACTGTAACCAATCCGAAGGTTATTTATGATAATGGATGCAGGAAAATCTTCCAAAATCCATTCAGAAGAATGAGATTCACACTTGAAAGATAATTCATGTATGTATGTCACTTTTGGTCTTTCACAAAGTTCTGTTGTTCAGTACTTCGTAAACTACGAAATTTGAAGGTACTATTTTTCAAAAGTATTAACAAGGATTTCAATCTGACCCTAAAGTCACTATCCCAGTGGTATGACCACTAATTTATCACACACACACAGTTTATTTTCTGTTAATGAACTGAAGAATGGGAAGTGTGCCATGAATCGATGGACGCGTTAATATTAAATGGATAAAGTCAGATCGTAAATAATGCTCGGGTTCACATCTATGCTCAGATTCTCAAAAGTAAATTAAGCAAAAGTTAACGATTATTGGATTCCAACTTGTCCCGCCCGGAGCTGCTCTGCCGATTCATACGTGTACAAGGCAGCATACAATAATCAGAGTGCCGGTTGGCGCAAATGATATGAAAACAAACGCCGTCCCGAGAAGAGTTAAGTAGGTATTCGTAAGCTGATGGAGTTCTGAAGGATATTCTCCTCTCCTATAGTGAAAACAATTACCTCAATTTGCAGGGGTTTGTTTCTAGTACGTTATCACGCTATTGCGCACAAGTCTGTTAAAACAACAGTGGTATAAAACAAGCCGATTTTCCATTTATTCTTTTATTGTCCCATATCATTAGATGAACTTATATATCAATCGTAAATTTGGGTAGTGAAAATATTTTGGGGTAAAATCTGGTTTCCAGTTTGTATTTATTTTTGAACGTCCAACAGCAGTATTTGCGGAACCTATTTTTCGGATTACAATGGCCAGGTAACAGATGTATTTTTATTACTTGGGTACTATCGGTTCTCTATCATTTAAATCAGGCTAATGGATCCATTGACTACATGTTGCTACGTGTCTAAGCCCCGCCGTACATTACTTTAGATGAAATTTTGCTCTAAATTACAATAAAACAGTTTTCATCTCCAAATACACTCCAACTCTCTTCATCATTTAAACAATATTCCTATTCTTTTCCTCAGTCTCCCACGTTTCCACGCAATTCTCCCATGTAACCCATTGTCTCCTCGTACTTCTACTATTTACTTGGATAACTGACTCATTATAGCTCAATCATCCGCCAAAATTTCTGATTGTATGGATTGTCCACCAGCTTTCATTTCCAGTTCTTTCAATGCTACTTTATGCAGTTCCTTCGTACATACAATCATTCGCAACTTAGTAATATTTTTAATTGTCTTAACCCTCTTCTTAACACCGCCCGTTCTGACTTTCCTCCACTCTCAATTGAGCGGTTTGAGATAAGTGGAGGTTTTGAATAAGTAGCCTATCCCCAGAATGTACTCCTATTTTCCGCGACACATTCATTCATTCTACCCAATTTTCTTTACCTAACGACTTCTCTAAATCTACGAAATAAATAAATACATCCTGATTTTATTCTATGCCCTTTTACAATAGTGAACTCATTGGCATCACGCGTGCATCTTGTCCTCATGAGTACCAACTGAACATTCCCTCAGTAATTATTTCATACTCTATTAAGTCATACTCGCCATTCTCTTATTAATAATCCTGTAAACCAATTAAGCTGTTTACGAAATCAAAGTAATTGTCCTGGAGCCCTCTTATATGGCTACCTTTCCCGTGTTTGCTATAAGAAAGAACACTGATTTGATAAAAGCATTTGGGTAAATTTCTCCCTGATAAATGCCACGAATTAGTGCATTAAAACTCTTTCCCCCACGGTTTCCGAACCTCTTAAGTAGTTTCGCGGGAATTGTCTATATCCGCATGACCAAATTGTATTTCAATTCCCTTAATGCTATCTTCGAGCTATAATTGAAATGAAAACCTCGAACAATGTCTAGACCTGATTTGACCTAAATTTTACCTAGACCTATTTTTAACTGATTTTATAAACAATTAGAATCCCTTGCTCCGTCTACCGTTTTGGCCTGATGTGTCCCCAAGAAAACATATCAATAAATTTTAATTTATATATTAAATTGATATATATATATATATATGTAACGTAATATAAATATATTTTTCCATTTTTGTAGCCTCAATATTTCTTGTTTCATAATTTTATTCATAAGATTTTTCTTTTTTATTCCTCGTGTATATTTCCATTCAAATTTTTTCTGTATATTTTTGGGGTTAACTTCCGTAAAAAGGCTCATACATATATGTTATATAGTGTATACACACATTGTGTATACACACAATGAATACAAAGTCTTTTCCGTAGTCCTGCTAATTTGTAAATGTGTTCTCCTCGTGAAAGATTAAAGGTCATCGTTCCTGTATTTTTAATTGACGTGCTTCATGTTACGAGTTCTGGTACTGACCTTTAGTAATTTGTTCCAAGCATCGTATTTCGTCTAGCTATAAAATGTAATAACTCTGACACTATTGATGTTCAATCCTCGAACTCCCCAGCGGGTTTGAGATGTGATTGGAGCAGGGATTTCGCATATCGGAATGCATGTCTCTCACGATTAAAAAAAAATGCTATCATTTATTTACAATCAGAAATTCGATACAGAAAATATACTTTCTCATTGTCTCCAAATGAGATAGGTTATTTTACTTTGGTAGTAAATGATGTAACATGTTACGCAAACATGGAAAGCAGGGTAAATACTTGTTTACTCCTCTCGTTGGATTCGAAGATGTCGTTAATAAAATTAAGGAAAATATTTTGTTCGATCTTCATATTTCACGGTTGCAAATGTCAAAGGTTACATGGAGGTTCTAGATCTCTGTGGAAATAGGACTCTAGAGATAAAAAATATTTTATTTCATTTTAAAAATTATTGCTAGGGATCACTAATTGGTACTTTTTAGACTCAATGAAACCTCTCTTTGTTATCCTCACGTAAATTTTCCCTCATTTTTGTTGACAAATCTTTTGGTTCTGTCGCCAATTTCACCGGTTTTTAAATTAACTTTAACCTTGCATACTTTATGATTATTTTATTAAAAACTTATAATGACTGGATTCGTTGAACAGTTAACATCCAAGGGCCAATCATTCCGATGAAGTCAGCAGTTCAAGCCAGTGGTCGTGATAAACTTTTTAAAATGTACTTGAAATCCAAAAAGGCCTTATTTCATTCAAATAAAATATCATAAAGTTGAACCGATCTCCATTCAGTTTGTTTTTATTTTTTGCCTTTGAAAACTTTTATACTGTTGATCAAGGCGTTCATTGTATTTCTGCGTAGAAGTCCTCGTTTACACGGTCGCGAAAACGACGGAAACTGCTGTTGCAGAGGTGGAATTGAATATTCCCGTGCCCAAAATACATTTCTGGAGAGTTCGCGTGGGAGAGAGAACTAGGAACCGGGGTGGGATGCCTCATGCCTCAGTGAGCCCCATGTGTCGAGATGGGCCAGGTGGAAGGCCCAGCGGATGACGCGCAGGAAGCCGCGCGGCAGGAGGTGGAACATTTCTCCTCTGGCGGATATGGGGAGGGGCGGACAGTGGGAGAAGCGGAGCGTGAAAAGAGGAACGGGAAAGAAGATGAGATGAGATGGAGGAAAGAATGTGCAATATGGCGATATGCCGGCGTTCTGTCGATGTGCGGCTCATGGTTGCGGTCACGAAGTATTTTAAGGAAACGGGGTGTAGAGAAAAGATAAATGATTTCTCGTATTCCCGATGGTCATTCGGTGGTTATAGTGCCGAAAAATGTGGTCTCCATGGACCTTATTTCATAAATGGTTGTCCGTAAACCACCCCTGGGATGTGTGGTTCAACACAAACCATGCAACATAGAACATTAATTGTTACTAAATTATTAGTTGCCAGTTACGTAAAATATTTTTAGCCATTCAGATTGTGTTAACTACAGCCACATTCCCTAGGGCATCTAATCTTAAAATACATCCGTGCTTTTTGCAAGAAGAACAATAAAACAATTGTGACATACAAGACTGCATGGTCGTTTGTGGTTATTCTGACCCCGTACTGTTTACGAGATCTGTTTATCTTAAATCTGTCGGTTCTAACATCTGTTTTTCTAATCTTATTTTCATTGTTTACTGTAATAATATGTGGATATTAACATGCATTCAATGCACACGCTGAAGTTCAGAAGGCAATAATTCCAGCCCCACATTACCCCGCTCGTACATTGACTGAAGAGAATTCGACGAAAAATCTAAGGAGAATGACTGTCGGATGGAACCATAAAAAAGAGATACTTCATCCCCCGAAAAGTTAACAGTCACAGAGGTGGAAAGCAAATGGTATCAAAATTCTTGCTACCAGATAATAAAACGTTATCTTATTCTTAAAATCACAATTTATTCCAATTGCTGGTAGCATAATACTTCCAACCCTTCGTCCTTTTTGTTGGTTGCAGTATAGGATGTAGACAAATATATTTGTCTTCTCTTTGTATCAGCAAACAACAATGGCCTCTTCATCATCAATATTTTTTTATCTTTTTATAAGGGTGTTTTGGAGTGGTAACAAAGCGTCACTTGATAAAAATCCATCATGTTATGAAAGATAAAAAGCTGTGGCTCTGCGAAACACATTTCATTTGCAGCCGTTATTGTTGCAGAGTGTTCCTTTCGGTGGCCAGGAGGTTGTACTGTTTCCCAGTTTAGAACAAATAAATTTATAGCCACGAAAATTGGGTAGGAGTTCAAATAAAAAAATAAGGAGAAAAATTTTCTTCAGTTAGTTGGACCTCACCTTTAACGCGAGTCGACTGCTTGAGACCCTACGCCGGGTATAATTTTAGAATCAAATAATTGGTAGGTAAATAGATAAATGAGAACCATTTCTTGAAAAATCGTTATGAAGGAGCAGAAAGCATAAAAATCATGTTGGAAACTCTAGGTTGGGAGCTCCTGAAAGCAAAGTGATTAAACCAGAAGATAAATGAAAATCGTCCAAGGTAAACGCTGTTACAGAAGAATTCATTTTAGTGACTTATTAAATTGGTACGCAATGCCAGAGTGAAACTTTGAAAGGGAAATTAACTAGCAGGCCAAGAAGGTAGAATGCACAAGTTGTGATCAGAGTACTAGGAAGTAACTGAGGTAATTTTACTTTTCGAATATAAGATGATAGACAGTGCAATTGATCATCGATTTCCAAAATGGCTGCTTACCTAACAACCTCGGATGCAGCGCTTAATAAGGAGTTGAAGGTAAAACTGCGAATACATCTCTATATCGCTTACACAGAGGAATTCCAGAAATCATCTTTTATAAATCAATGACACATAAAATTCCATTTCTTTCACTCAATTTTCCCCTCTTGAAATACATCATTCTCTCTTCTACTCAACCTTTAACATCCCACTACTCCAAACATTCCCCTATCTGCTCCCACATTTTTATTTTTCATCCTCATCGAATTTGTCCCGAAAACTTTCTATCCTCTCCCACAATCCTTAACAAAACTTTGCTTATTTTTCTCTCACTCCGACTTACTGTCTCCATCTACTTCTATATGTATATTCCGAAAGCATCTAACCTTCGATTATGCTCTCTCCTCAAAGTACGAGGTTCGGGTCTACGCGATGCTACCTTTATTTTGAAGTAATTCTGATCTAAGTAATTTTATAGTGCCAAACGTTCCTCCTTGTTCCTCCTAGTTCCCGAAAAATAGTACTTCGAGTTTATGTTCGTCTTCTGTGTATAAATCATAGGAAATCGTCGAGTCTCAATCAAATGTGTCCACCTTCAAACCCATCTCTACACTAAATCTCCATTCCGACCGAAAATATTTTTCCACGGACTACGAAGTTTGGAAATTCCATCGGCGGAACTCCTTTCCAACAGTCCAAAAACAATGATGTACAGGCATCTCATTGTCCGACTGGTGGATAGAATGAGAGGGGAAAAATGGTAGGAAAAAAACTGGTGAAAAGTTTGAATTGGAAAAGGTGGCGAAAGATAAGAAAGGTGAGCCTTTCAGATAGAATGATAAAAGGGAAAAGATAAAGCTCAAATAAAGTATGGAAATTTTGGTGACGTAGAGCTCATCGCTGAAGGGACACCGGAAGTGATGAGTAGGATAAGGAGAAAAATGGCCAAAGAGGAAAAAATATCTCACTCGATTAGTGCATCGTTGTTGTACCACTTAAGCCTCTCGGAAGACTTTTAACATATGTTTAAACAGCTTACACCTGAGTAGCACCTACGCTAATATACTCCTTCTTATGCATGGTACCCTGCAAGTCACCTTGCAAAGATGAGTGGCAGGGGGTGATTCAAAACCAGGATTCAGCCAGACAAGGGGAATAAAAAATTAAGTTTTTTCTACTAGTTAGTCAATATTAAATACGTTAAACATTTCAGATAGTAAGAATACTGTTTGCTATATTTACACTGCAGTATCAATGCTTTACTAATAAGAAAGTCTACTCCCTTACTCGCATACGAAACAAGCTGTTAGTACCAAGAAGAACAACAAAAGAAAGGTCAGGTAAAAGAAAGATAAAATACTAGGCTATTAGGAAAAAAATAAATACCATATCCCGATAGCATGTTACTTTGTAGTTATTTACTTGTTTTATTTTTTGTCCCTCATCATTCGCGGGAAAAATGGCATCTTAAGTCTGTTAGTTCTGCACTTCTCTCTAAACATATTTTATGATTTCCCTTACCGTAGTACGATGGGGATAATAATAAATCGTCTCCGGCACATCTGAATAGACCATCTCCAAATTTTTCCAAGAGATTTATTCTGCAAGTTAACCTTCGCTTTGTGAGAGATTACCAACCTAATTGCTGTTATAACCTACAACCGTTATTCAGTTTATCCAAGAACCAGTTAACAAATTTAGTTCATATTATTTGGTAATCAAACCAACCTGGCAAGAATTCTATATGCCAGCAGCATATTATAACGAGTTCTAACTAGCGGAAGACAGCATTAAACTTTAAATATCTAGTCACGTTTCCCGATTACTCTCATATAAATCCTAATGTTTTGCTATGTTATGCACATATTCCCCGTATATGATTCACAAAGGAGAGGTGTAGAGATCTATTAAGCTTCTTTACTCCATGAATATGGCTCGGCTTCATTTGAAAAAAATCATTTCAATTCGGGATTAAATATTACCTGGGCATTTAAAGCAAAAAAAAACGTCAAAATTCAAATCCCCTCCCATTGAGTGCCCTGCACTATTGAGTTGGTTTTCTTCAAATGTTATTATTCACCTAAGGTAAAATAATATTCCTTACAAAGAATTTTTCAGACCTTAAGAATACATGAAATATTTTTACTGGTTGTGGTGTGGGGCTGCACTGGGAGAGAGAAAATAAATAAAATGAAGTTTTACTTCAATATAATCATATTTACAGAAATAAAAGGATCTTATAATCATACATTCCGTTACTGTGACTGAAATTAGTTACGTCATCATGTAAATAGTTTCACTCACATACCCATTAAGTAGCTCATATCACCTCTTGTTTTATGTCAAATTCGTTTGGAGATTAGAGGCTCCCATTGTCTACGTATCAAGTAATTTCAACGATCCAAATTTCATACCGTCTAATCATTACACATTTCCTACCCTCACTTAAGAGGCTTACAGAGGCTCTGTATCTTTGACGGCTCAGTTTCAAAGTTAAATTAAATAAACGGTGACCATCTATGTACTCATATATTAAGAAGGCCTATGCATTATATTGTTTGACCCCAATTTTATAAAGCACGTAGAATCATAATGTTTTTTCTACTCACTGAATTACATAATTCAATCGCTCTTAAAGAACACATGATAAAAATATAACTTTTAATTATTTTATCGGCATTTTGCGGAAAGTATATTCTACGAACGAACAATATTACGCTACGTTAGTGTAAAACAATATCCCTAGTTAGTTTAAAACAAGCTTGGATTTTCATTATGCATTTCTGTATACATATATGGAACCCTACGAACCACCACTAGGGTGTGTGGCAGGGAGTTATTGCATACCAGACATGCAGCATCAAATTTTAGTGTCGCTAAATTGTTAGTAATTAATAAATATGTTAAATCATTCGTATAGTGAAAAAATTAAATATTTAGGAATCAAAAAGTTAGTTACACGTATATTTTTCTCTAACATATGAGTATCTACCTTCTAGTCCTTGGAAAAATTGGAAAAACATCATTTTGGTAGACTTTTTTATTTTTTAACGTAATCACCTTTTAGCTCGTTACACTTTTCCTAGGTTTCTGCATAAAATAGGTATCTGTGTTGGCAATGACCTCGTTCATCGATGGCACGTTACTCCTTTTCCGCCGAGCCTTTTATTCAACTTTGGAAATAAAATAGTCACTGGGGACCGAATCTGTGTGATACGGTTGATGTTGTAATAATTCGAAATTAAATTCCATAATTTTTACACACAAACTGTGCAGGTGTACATACGTACATTTTCATGATGAAAGATAATTTTTTCTTTGCCAAATTAGGATATTTTTGCGTGATTTTTTCGCTCAACCTGTGCAATAACGATGCTTAGTACTCTCCATTTATTGTACGTCCTTTTTGTCGGTGATCGATGTAAATGATTCTATTTTTGTCCCAAAAATTGTGACTATCACCTTGTCGGCCGATTTCACCATCTTCGACTTCTTCGGAACGGCATCGCTTTTAGAAACCCAGTTTCAACTGTTCCTTTGACTCTGGAATGTTATCCATGTCTTATTCATAGTTACTTGGCCTTAATGTAGAAACTCGTAAGGATTGCGACGGCCAAGTACCCAATAAGCCGCCAAATTGGCCACACAATTGTGTTTTATTCTCTGCTGAGAGCAAATGCGGTACCCATCTTGCCGAGATTTTTTTCACTACCAAAAGATTGTGCAAAATTGAAAAAACTGTTCCGTGTGATATTTAAGTGGCCTCCTTTATTTCACAAATTTCGATCCGTAGATCACTCAAAATCATATTGCGGCTTTTGTCAATCATTTTTAAGGAAGTCACTCACACTGTTCGTCCGGAACGATTTTCATCATTCGTGGATGCACAGCTACATTTTAACTCATTATTACTCGATTGCAAACAGTCGCAAACAAAGGGGCAGATGTGCCATGGCCGTCATTTTACTAAGCTGGGATGTTAAATCCGTTCAATGGAAGCGTTTAATCACGGCTTCATACTCATATTTACCATTTTTCTGACTAAACAAAAGTTTTTTGTATCGTTCGACTATGAAAATCAAATCACGCGATTGATATGGCTGAAGCTTTAAAGGCAGTCTTTTTAGAGATGAGGCTTACTGAAAGAAAATATTTTTCAATACGATGCTTTCCTACTTTTGTATTTTCTAACGAATCATTGAACT
This sequence comes from Hetaerina americana, assembly GCF_022747635.1. Lineage (NCBI taxonomy): Eukaryota > Metazoa > Arthropoda > Insecta > Odonata > Calopterygidae > Hetaerina > Hetaerina americana. The sequence goes on from NW_027287427.1 coordinate 70,331,539, forward strand.
ACCCACATATTTTCATAATTTGTACAAAAAACGTTCAAAATCAGAAGAGGTAAAGGTACATATTATCAATATAAGAGTCACAATAGAAAAAAAATCCGATTTTCTTTCTTACCAAGAGTGCCCTTCCGGAAAACAAACTATTTCAGATGGGATGGTGAACGGACAGGAAAGGGGCTCCAAGGATAGAGGAGGAGAGGAATTGAGGACAAAGGGGCTGACAAATGACACGGAAAGACGCGCCTCTCGGGTGACGTGGGGACCATCGAGCCCTCAATGATGACACTTGCGCTTTCTTCCTTCCTCAAAGAAGATAGAAAGGAAAGAAAAGACGCACACGGCATGTAAGTATCCAATAGGAAGGGAGGAGGGTTGGGTTGAGGCCAAAGAATTCACGCTGAGGAGGAAAGCTATAGAAACGGGATGGAAAGGAATACTGGTCCCAATGATACGTAGTAGAAACCTGGTTTCATCATATGGGTTGGTTAGGTGAATGTACTGAAATACTAAAGGATAGGTGATATTTCACTGGACTCAGGTCACACTAAAAGCTTCAAGTATTTGACATTCATCAAAGATTGTTCCAAATAAGAATTAAATTAGATGATTACGATATCCGTAAGATTTTTCAAAAATTATTTCGAGAAGGAATTGAGTGTGTTGAGGTTATTATTAATATTGTTTTTCTACTGGTTAAGATCAGTTTTGGATGGACACATGATGCATAGAATGGTATGTAATACATTAACTTGCCTATCCTAGCAAAAAACCAACCTAACATGTTACATTTCAGTAAGTCCATCATCAACTCCGCACGCTTCTATCCTCCGTTCAATCCGACCAAACTATTTCTTCAACTTCCTCCTTTGCTCTATATCACAGTCGTCAAAATCCCATTCCCAGTGTAAGCGCTATGAATCCATCTTTCTTCCTTTGGATTTCTCCCAACAATCTTGCTTGCACCATGCTTCGCACTTCCTTGTTTGTTTATCCAACTATGTAAGATTTTTTAATCTTCTCCACCACCGCATTACAAAAGCCTCAATCTACGCCTTTCATCCTGCTTTCGTCCTGCTACAGGTATGGAGGCAAGCAAAATAGATTCAGAGCATTTTGATTGGACATGGGATTTTGACGACTGTAATTGAGGGGAGTACGTCAGGCAAACGAGGAGGGGGTAGCAATAGAATAAGTATTTTGGACTGAATAATCGGACCCAGGAAGTATGCTGAATTGAAGATATGCTAACTTTAGTGTTCAATATCAGGTTTGGTTTTTTGGGAGAGGCAAGAAAATATTCTTTGTACCAATGTATACTCTGTTTCAATCCAAAACCAATCTTATCGAGTAATATACCAATAATATGAATAGTAACCGAAAGAATTTAACTTACACCCACTACACCTTTCACTCACGATTTGCATACATCAAATGGAACTGAAGTGTTTGTATATTCTTTGAGGCAAGAGGATGAGAATAGTTTATAGAGGCTTTTGACCCGTAAGTATGGAGAGAATAAGTTGGATAGAAAGAGTGACAATACGCAGAGTATTACACATTGTTTGAAAAGAGTGAACATTTCTGGCTGAAATCCAAAACAGCCGAAAACTTCGGTGAAGAGTGTCGTTAGAGGTATGGAATGTTCGAAAGTCGCAATAGAAGGGAGTATAAAAGGTAATCGAACATCTTGAAGAAATAAGAGTTGGCAATTTTTTAGGCATGGAGTAGGTCTAAAGTATGAATAACAGATAAAGAAGTAGAGTAGGGTAAAGAAGTGTGCACCGGAGAAAATCCGTGCTATAATTAATGGATGAAAGGTTTTGGTTACCACCCAAGGTTTTGGTTACCACCCAAAAAGGGCCATTAATATGTAGACTTCGAAAGGTGATTATGGTGCCAAGGAAAAGTTCAAATTTTGCACGCTTTCCGTGGGATGGAAAATATGCGGTAAATCCCTTCGTCAGCGAGTTCATTAATATTGACCCCGAGTTTCACTTGGCGTATCTTTCCCCTCTCTAAAACCAACATTGACCTGCTCCAGCCTCTCATCCATAATGGCTGAGTGAAACGCATCACTAGTCCGCCTCGAATCATAAAGGATAGAGGAACGGTAGTCGGTTTTTTTTGGTAAGCATGCAAACAAAGTTTAATGGCATTATAGGAAGTGCAGTCATTTGTTCTTAAAATCTGAAAAGCTGTCTTTGCTGGAAAGATCCATCAACTCCGAAAAGAGTTACAATCAAGCAAGATTTGATTTTAGCTAACCCTGGAAAAATAACAAGCCTAACAAATGCTAGCAAAGTATGACTTTTCAACTAATAACTACTGGTATTGGGTTTGAATTATTTGCTCTAATCATACATTGGAGTGTCCATATAAGACAACAACTCGCTTTCTTTTGCACAATTTTTCTTTCTTCTTCTTCTAACTTGAATCTTTTCTTCTTCATTTATACGTATTGATACATATACATAAGTGTTTGTGCATGTGTATATATATATATATATATATATATATATATATATATATATATATATATATATATATATATATATATATATATATATAAAAGGTAAAACTGGGGAACGTGGTAGAGCGCTGGATAACTTATCGGATAGCTCGATAGTTCAATCCCAGTGATCCCTCTGGGCACCCTCAGTTTCACCAGCTGGGGGTATGATTTTTCGGGTACCAGATCGTTCTGGGAAACCACAAGCGGCTCAGGGAAAGGATCTCACGCCCCCTTCCCTGATGTGTGAATTTCACACGCCGCTGGTCTTAGCATTAGGTGACCTCTACGCCTCACCTATCAAACCGACCTTATGGGTTTTTAACTTTAGATGGATATTAATTTGATTGCGCACGAAATAAGTTTTGAAAGGCTCAGGCATCCGCATCCTGAGTGGAATATAAATAATAATATCCTAATTAGATTTGCCACTGCTATGTACATTTGATTAAGGAGTGGAAGAGGGCGCCACTTGTTTGTTTTTTCGGCGCAGATGGAAGGAGGATTAAAATAAACGAAAGGGGGTGAACGATAAAAGGAGGAAGCAGAGGGTTGCGCACGGAGGGAAGTGACGACTGTAACTGAAGTGAAGGAGGCGTAAAAGAGAGGAGTGGGAGGGACTAGACGAGTGGGGAGAGAGAGAGATGGGAAAGGTTTTTGAGCTGAGGACGACGAGAATGTCGGGGAGGAAGGAAGGGTATGAGGATTGGCGGAATGGTGTAGAGAAAGGGGCGGAGCAGGGTGTGTAGGGGAGGACGGACTGGGGGAGGAGTGAAACTAAGTTGGAGGGGGAGCCGTGGAGGGCTACTAGCAGGAACATTGGAGTGGGGTTGGAGAGTTGGCGTTGGAGGAGAGACCACGGAAGCGAAGGGGCGAAAAGGAGAGAGGTTTTGGGTGGGGAGGGTGGAGGGAAGGGTGGAGGATTGAGGGGTGGGGGCTGGAAGTTGACCGCCGGTGGAGAGCCGTGAGAGCTCTATACACTGAATTCGATGAGCTACGGTGAGATTCTAAGTCATGCGGTACGCTATTCTAAAAAAATATGAATCACAATAATAAGGTACGGGAGGAAATGTTGGACATGAGCGATTGATGCTTAGGGATCCACTGACTCTTACAGCGACAAAAGCGTGCTCTGCGAACATAAACCTGGGCGTATGACGCGAATTAGATGGGATATGTCATGGTTATTAGCCGTGCGATAGACATTATTTTAAGATATGCGGTAAGAGACCTAAGTCATGTGATTAGGAACTCTAAACTTATAATCTAAGCACCAGATACTCTAGGAGTTATCTATGGGAACACCGCTACCGACACACTTCCACTATACAAAATGGTATTTAGTTACGTGACCATCTATGTGAATCCAATATAAGAATAACGCTATTGCAATTATTGATGCGAGGAACGATTTAAAAACAAATAAGTTTTAGCTTTTGAAAAAAGGATACCTGAGGTTTATTAGATAACGTAATTAGCGTACCTTGGCCTCGCAGACGTAAAAGGTCACGTCGCATCCAAGCTGTAACAAAATGTACGTAAGTATATGAGATTTCAAGAGAAAATTAACAACCCCAGTGCGCGAACCCCCGGACCCTCCTGCAAAAGAACGCGACCATATAGTATCGATACCAATGCGGTTATCTTCTCTTCGATTCCTGTCCTGCATCGAGACTGGATTATCGACATTGGGCATCATTAGGGTGGTATCCGCAGACGTGTGTGGAGGGAATAACGTGGAGAGACGACGAACGAAGGTTGAAGGGAGCTGGATTGGGCCGTGGCGTAAATGAGGGGTATAAATAGGGAGGTGTGGGTGCGAGGGGATGTATTCGGGTGGGAGAGAGATGAGGAACTCCGTTGTTGGAGTGCCACGCCGAAGCGACGAGCGACCGGTAAAGTCCCACAACTGACAAACCTGAGGCCGGCGACGGTCCGGCTATGGGACCAGCGTACAATGGGGAAACGAGTGAACTGAAAGCTCTCCTGATCAATTTACCATATGCTTTCCATGAAAATTACTAAAGCGTGGGTGTTTTCACTAATTAGTGTGGATATAAGGCCTGTTCAATAATGAATTGATGTATGAGAACGCCTCGCCCTGGTGAGCTCACGTTCCAAAGGCGTGTGGGTATTGGTTCAGCGGTTAACGAACAATGAAAACCATAAAAAAGCGTCCCTAAATCAACTGGGTTAGAAATAGTTTGCAGACATTTCCCATGACTGTTTTCAGAGCTAGTGAATTTTGTTCGCATAACTAAGGAATTTGGAATCCGAGAAACAATATCGTTATATTAACGTGCCGGGTAAAAAATACCTTGAAGTAAACAACCGATATTTCTCTCTTATTGTATGACTAGAATGAATATTCTGTTTCTTTTCATTGCACCTTATCAGTATAGTATATGGTTTTTAGAATCATACGTCCTGTCAAAGTTGTGCAATGCCTACACTAACGACTCGAAATCATTCCGATTTTTTTGGCCACTTCTAATTCTATGTGTAATACATGTATAATAAAAGCCACTACAAGAGTGTGTGGCAGGGAACGTTAGTTGGTCGGCCATTAGAGTGACAAGTAATCAGTTAACATAACGCAACATTTCTTTTATTCTTAATCAATTTCTATTACTTAGCCTTACGCGCAGTTTCAAGATATTTGCATTTGAGCCTGTGTCTACTCTTTTATATGTTACATTAATTTCAATGAAGCAACGTAATCATTGTGTTGGGACACAGAAAGGTTTTGTTGCTTTTTAGCATTTTCATGTGGGGCGCCAATACCTGAGGAAATGCGGTTTTGTCAATCGCAAATTCTTCGCCGGGGCGGATGAGGACCTCTGGTTGGACCAGCGTAGTTCTGGACGATCTAGTACGGGAAATCAGTCACGTGCTTTCTCGCCATTTCCGAGCAGAGGTAGACTCGAGCAGAGGGGATGGGGATCACAAATGAACCACCTTCCTCCCCCCTAAGAGAATGGTTTGGAGAACCAAGGTATCAAGATGAGGTCTTCACCCCGCGGCCACTCCTTGTTATCCTCTCCCGAGTAACCTCGCCGAGGACATCCGGGCTCCACGGGAGTGGACTGAAGGACATCTTTGTTTGCGCGGGACTGCGGCCGGAGGGCTCCCAAATTCATCTAGGCCCCATGTCAAATTTAAAATAAAAATCCGTACAAAGAGCGACGGATACGAAACAAAAGTTTGGGAGGGTAACGTTGATTCCCTTGTTAATATCGGAGGGTTGGGAGAAGGGGAGAGAGATAGAGGTAAAGGAGGGGAAGAACGGGCTGAAATGGGCGGTGGGAGAGGCAGGTGGGGAGAGGGTATTTTTTCAAGGACCGGTGGAGTGGGGAGGTTGAAGAGGAAGGGCGGGAGGGTGGTGAGGTCGGAGAGGGGGATCGGGCGGGACGAAGTGGCGGCGTTCGGAGCTGCGGAGAAGAGAGGGAGGAGACCGCGAGAGGGGGGAGGATGGCTGGGGGTGGTGGGTAGGGAGACCGAGGAAGGATGGTGTGTGGGTCCTTGGGGAAGGGGTGGTTGAGAGGAGAGGGTGCGAGGGGAGGGAGGGAGGCCGAGGAAGGCGGGGCTGTGGAAGGGAACCCCTAGCTGATCGATCGATTGAGCAGGGCCCGCTCGGGATGCCTGGTGTGGCACTGGATAGGAGGGAGGCTTTACGGGGGGGGGGGGAAGAGGAGAAGCGACCTGGGGTGGGACGGGAGGAGGGTAGTTCAACGCAGGGGGTGAGGGGAATGAGTGTAAGGAGAGGGTTTGACGGCTCCGAGGGATGGAAGGAGACAGGACCGGGGGTGGGTGGGAGGAGGTGCGAAGGGATGAGGCCGTGTGCCGACGACTCAAATAATCCATTACGGTGGTGCTCACTCCGTAATCGCCCAGTCTGCTCAGATGCCGCAGAATATTCTGGCTGTGTCTTTTAGGTCAAGGCATTTTCAGGGTCCCTAGACTTAGATCCCGTCGGTAACCCTCGGAGGTCACGAACCAGACCGATGGAAATTCACGACCGCACAAGCCGGCTTTATGCAAGGTCTGTCGCAAAAGTAGTTGGACTGAGTCGATTAAAAAAAAACAGTTATTACCATAATTGATACATTCACTCAAAATTCTATGAAGCAGAACCCTTGTGCGCCCGCACACCGCTGCCAGCCGGCTTCCACGCCTCGTACACCTTCTGGAAGGTGGAGCCTAGAATACTGCTAAGCTCTCTCGTCACGGCCTGTTGTTACGCTTCCATTGAGCCGCAGTGACGTCTTTCAGCACGTATTTGCGGCGCGGGAAGAGGAAGAAGTCTGGTGGGGCATTGTCTAAAAAATTCGGATTCTCCCTAACATGATCTAGAACCTCTTGGCAGATCCGCGTGCGAGTTTTCTTTTGTTCGTCTGAGAGCACTCACGACACCAACTTCACACACACCTCTCCCTTGCCCATACTTTCGGTCACAAGTCGATGCACATCACTTTTAGGGATGCCAAGTTCATTAGAAACCATTAATCCGCGGTCCATTTCCAACAAAGGATTCACAAGATTTCGGTCACTTTTAGAGGTGTCCTGAACGTACGGCGTCTTCAGCATCTTCGTTGTCTTGAGTCTCCTTCCCGGTTTTTCCCAGTTTCACACAAAGTCAGTTGGCGTAGTGCTGTTTCAATAACCGTTTAGTGACGGAACATATAGAGGTTATTTTATAGAGGTTTCGCAAACGAGCAGTTCGCACTTTGCAAAGGCTGGGAGCCAACTGCCACCGGCCTCCAGGCTTTTCTGAGACTCCCCTCCCTCGAACTCAACCAGAGAAAGCGGTACCCGTCCATCCGTCTATCCGAGAAAAAATAATTTTACTAATTTTGGGACAGATGTTGTATGTTTCTTCGTCACAAGAGAGAGAGAAAGAAAGAGATCCAATGCAGAAGACCCAGGCTCTGTCCTGACCTGTAAGATAGGCCACCCGTTGGCGCCAACCTAAATGTCACCGGGTCTGATACCTTCAGCGAAATATTATTTAGAGTGTTTCTTGTACATATATCATGCTGAGGTATTATCATGCACAAGCTGCTACTGGGTTACCAGGCGGCGTAAAATGAAAGGATCAAGAGAAAATGCCAGTCATATTGACTAATGACTATTAAAATAAACCTTATTCGTGTATTTCGGGTGAGATACAAACAAATTAATGTCGATTTCCAGATAAAAATTTATGTAAAACCTCTGTGAATACCTGTTAACATTAAGTCTAACGATGACGCTATGAAACCATTTGTAGAAAACAGTCGTGGATGAAATACCTTACCTAACGCTCCCAGTACATTACTTACTCCACACTCGCTGTTTTCATGCTTTAAAAACCTATATTATATAAATTATTGAATAAAACTAATAAGCAATTGGCATTAAACGAAAAGTTTCATAGCTAAAATACAGGTAATGAGTAAACAATTTTTATCATATACTTAACTCGTTTCATGAACACGAAGGAGAAATAATAACATTCCTCCCCGCTGGCTAATTGTCTTTGTAGCTCTCCCTCCTCCCCTACAAAACTTTCACTTTTTGTAATGAGTTTCTGGAAAATGATATAAAGTCTAAATTACGTTTTCTCTCATAAATATTTAATATTTGTCCATTAATTGGCTTTTACAATATATAACTGCTTGCCAATGCAGTGATCATTATTTCTGCGGATATTTTGAATATGCAATTTTCATTTTGTTGGTAAAACAGTTAATGCTCAGGAACTATGTCGTAAAATACAAAGCGAGTTATGCATTTAGCACGTGGTACCCCGTTTTTTCCCTGAATGATTGCTTTCAAAAACATCGTGGAATCATCCATTTTTAAAGATAGTCCGATGAGCTGAAAATTTTTTGGAATTAAGGGCTCCCAGAAAACGAGGAAAATCGATATTAATTTCTCTGAAGCTGTAACTTAAGACCACTTCACAAGTTCAGGCTCAGTTTTTTTTAAAAATGAGGTCGAATAAGTGAAATAATTACAAGGAATAATTTCATCGGGAAACTGTTTGCACTTCACAGGAGAGATTTTTATAATCTTGATTATTAAATGATTTGACAAATTAGGAAGATTCAGTCCTATGAAATTCACATTAATATGGCATTTTGTTTTCCATCATTCATGATTAGTTAACTTTGGACATTGTGATCACACTCTTTCGAGTAAAAACTTGTCTTCCTCAACAGTTGCCTTTTTATGATTACCATTATCATAACATTCCAATCACTTGCATACCCGACTACGCAAAAAACAAGGCATAGTCGAGGAAGTTATTTAAACGTGTCCTTCCATTGAAATGCAGGAGTCTGTTTCTTTCCTGAGAACGGTAATTATTGCTCTACGAAAGATGCATTGAGTAAAAGAGATCACAAATTAATGTTGAAGGAAATAAATACTGATATATATATATATAAATATATATACATATATATTATATTTACATATAAATATGTATGTATACATATAAATATATATATTTACATATAAATATGTATATATGCATATATCGATATATATATATATATATATATATATATATATATATATATATATATATATATATATATATATATATATATGGCACACAAGTCCCAAATAATCGCAAAAGATAATAAATAAAATCAGACTTCAAAACACAAATCTCTTTAACAAAACAAGCGAATCCCCATCCCATTTACAACCATTAATCAGCAAGAAAAAAAGATTTTTAAATAATCGCAAAAGATAATAGATAAAATCAGACTTCAAAACACAAATCTCTTTAACAAAACAAGCGAATCCCATCCCATTTACAACCATTAATCAGCAAGAAAAAAAGATAAACTAAAAAAAATTAAGCTATTACATATAAAACAATACACCACACATCAATCAAATTATGACATATATTTCTTACATATATTCTTAAAAGTATACACTCTCTTAGGAAAGGGTTCGAATATTTTTGCAGGTAAGGTGTTCCAATCAACAAGGTGTTCTATTTAGAAAAGAAATTTTTTTTATTTGTTCTCTGTACCCGGCATTTTACCTTAAATTTGTGATCATTTCTGCCTATAAAATTAAAATATATATATATATACATACACATACCCGCGCTATAAGTACGTAGATATTCCGGAGTGGAAATAATTTTCCTTTTCCACCACCAGTTCGTCGTGTAAATGTTTCCGATTTACGTACTGTGACAATGGTTGGCATAAATCTCTCATCTCCTTAATGAACCGCTTCAGAATTAACATCTGTTATTTGGAGTCATTGAAATGACTTGATTGAATTAAATTGGTCACGATATTGCTTATTTATATTTCCCCAATTATTGTATGAATGGTAACATGAGTTTCACATGAACTACGGTATTCAATCCGGAAGTTGGTTTGTTTGATAGAAACCCAATGCTAAGCTTAACGGCGTGTGATGTTCATATATCAGGGCAGGGGGCAAGTTCTTTTCCCATTGCTGGCTTAGGTTTCCAAGGAAGATCGGAATATGGATACGAAGACCCGAAAAATTACCTCGCTCGAACTGAGTTTCGAGAATGCGTCACCCAGAATCGAACATAGTCCCTCTGTTAGTAGTCTAGCTCTATACCCACTAAACTACCACGCCCCTTGGTTTCCCTTGAGTCATGTATAAAATTCCCAGTTTGCGGTTGAAAATATAATTGTTTGAGTTAAGTTATTGAAACCTTCCTTCCATAAATGGTACTTGAGTTAAGGTTTGCCATTCAAGCATTCATATGTTGAAGCATATTTTTTTTTAAACAAACCAGTTAGCAGGATAATGTTTTGAGGATTTCTTTTGAAAGTCTGAGCAGGTGTATGACACGAAGAGTTAGGTCAACATCAGAAGTCAGGATAATCCTTGATTTGTTTTTGAATTCATAAGTTACGGCAGATAAAAAAATGCTTAAACCCACCTTGGCATACTTGTCCATTGAAATATTGAACTCTGTGCCAGTAGCCTTGAACTCTAGATGTTCATCTCATCATTGAAAACAACTGCGGCAAACATTTTAATCTACATGGGTTCTTTAGGTAAATTTTCGGTCAAATTTGAGTAATTTATTGTTCAAAGAGTCCTCCATATAACTATCACTTTTCTCCAGAAATATCACTAGAGGGCTGATTTCCTTTAATTTTCGATTAAAATGACGATTAATATATTTGCTTTGAAATTTTACTCGACTGAATGAAAGATGATAAACTGAATAATACCTGGAAGGATTTAGCTATGAAATTGAGTACCATTCAGGAGTTGTTGAGGACAGTTGAACTCATCGACGCGTTACCAAGCAACAGCTAGCCATTTTAGCAAGGCACTTGCATACAGGTATAACTTCACCTCTGGTTTTCTTTAAAAAAGTGGGTTGTATCGTGCATTTTTCGTTACCATTTTCTGAAATAATTTCATGAAAGAAATATGCATAGGGAAGTATAACAACAGGTTTATTCGCATCCCCATTATATTCAATTTCTTAAAACCACGCTAAACATTCTTTAGATCAGAACAACCTTTTTTACCGCTTTCATTTTATTTTTTAAGTGTATAATTTGCACTAAAACTTTTGTAGGTCGATAAACAAAAGTTTTTTGTCCCATATTAAATACTCCATGCCATTATCAAACTATCACACACAAAATACAACTTTTGTAATAATTTTTTTAAAATTTTGAATAGCTTCATTTCGTATCCACCATTCGAAACAAGACCAATATTTTCCAAACGCCTAAGGTGTTTCAACATGAAAAATGTACGAACAATAGAGAAAATTCATTATTCTCGCTCCCAGTTAAAAAATATAGCGATAAAGGAGGTAAATTCATATTTTTTCTTACTTTCTTTAAGTTCGTGACTGTTTATTCAATCGGTGGTGGTTGTACATTCTATATGATTTCCAAGGATTGTCTACGGCTAGCTAAGCTATGTTAATGCCTAATGCTGGAGATTGACAACGGTTGTGATTGACTGGAAACAGGCCGGGAGTTGCATAATAAATATGAGATACAGGATGTGATTCTACAGATTGAATTGGTTACAAGAGACATCCATTATGTTACTACATCTTCATCTTTAGCCATACTCTTATATCGGGTTGATTCAGAGCTTTCTATTTCGATGTTACAGGAGATAATCTTTTCACGCGCTCATAGCTAGTCATTGAATACCCTCTACTCTTTTTTTCTTGAATCCTATTATGGGTCTCCCTCTGTTATTTATATCTCCAGCAATTTCATAAGATGTTATATTGTAATTAAAAATATATCCGATTATTTGCTCACTCCGTCTTTTCAGAGTTCCCTTTCCCTTAATTCTAACTCGCACCTCATGGAACTTTCATTTTATTCACTGGGAATTTTCCCTTGGTAATCATTTCCAGGTATTTCAGCATACCTTTTAAGTTTATAACTCCTCATTTCTCAACCACTGCAAATTTTTTGCACCCGTAGGAAATTATAATCCACGTGTGTGGTGGTGAAATATTTTTTTTCACATAAATCTACTTTGTTGATAGTCTCCTAATGAAACCTGAATGAATAATTTCGTGATATTATGTTAATAAGATTCAGTAATTTAAATTAGGGTTGGCCAAGTAAAGCAATGAAAACCATTATGATCTCCCAAAAAACTTACACTGATGATGAATCTTGCGATTTCCAGAAAAAAATGGCGTTAAAAGAACACATATACGAATAGGATAAGTCTCGCGAAAACCTGTCGACAGACGATGAGCCAGTGAATAAATAGTGGTGGTGGCTCAAATATTATTTTCTTCAAAATTGTGAGAGAGAAACTGTTGAAATGAAAAATGATTCAGCAAGAGATACTGTCAAAAACATACTTAGTGCATATTTCATTCGTGCTTTCAAAAAACTACACAGAACACGTGAAAAAAGTTTTATAACTTCCTAATGGAAAACAAATACTATCCATGTCAAAGTAATAATTTGGAACAAATGCGAAGTAAAGATTTAATGCCTCCCCGTCGTATGATGCGCCTTCAGTATTCAATGGCGTTCCACTAGGATAAGTATCCTGCTGCCGACGTTTCGATGGCTGAGTGAGTCTACCTTCGCCGTCGGAGCGTTGAATCCTGGGGGCGCTCAGTCATCAAAACGTCAGGAACAGAGTATGGCTGAAAATCCGTGAACATATCACACGTCCCCGAAATAATATTGTTTGCAAAGCGTAATAAATCATCGAATACTTCATGGTGTAATTAAATTACGGAATTCAAGAATCATTTATTTAAAATTTACTTTTAATTTTTTACATTTCAAATTCTTGTTTTTAACCTAGCAGATAATGCTTCTGTTTAATTAAAATATCCAAGATTCTGTATTTTATATCATATGAAGTCCAATGATTATAAGGGAAAAAATTTCAATGTTTTGGCCCTGTTTTAATTTTTAAAGGATGTCTTATTTTATTGCCTCTTACAGTGCTGTTTTCGACGGCCTTCAATTCACGTCTAACTACTAAGACGAAGTTTCCTCGTTACATTTGGTGCATTCCGATTCATGGATATGGTTTTCTTTACGGTTATGGTACTCAACAAGTGGTTAGTCTCGACCCAACGTTGGGCATTGACAAGACAGCTTCTCCGCACATATTTTATTTCAAGACATTTTTTATTTAAATACTTGATAATATGGTGTATGGGGTGATTGCATATGCAAAAAAATAAGATAAAGTGATGTTTTGAATTTTAAAGAATATTTAATAAACCTCAGTCAATGAAAATAATGATTAATTTATGATACCATAGAAATTGATATAAATATGTATTTGACATCGTTGCTACCTCGTCCTGTTTATGAATAGTGTCATGATATCTGCTAAGCTTTTACATTTTTCTGAATGTTTAATTTTTATTCGTGAAGAATTAGGGGTCATTTTTTGGAGTCAAAGAGAATGTTTTGCAATTAATATTTGTTTATTGAAAACATTCAGTTAGAGTAAAAATGTAGCGCTCTTTTTACTTTCAATATATTACATATCCTAGCCAAATAGATATTTATAATATTTACGAGGTTTACTCAAAAAGAAGAGCCATTTGGTAGCAAAAAAATATATTCGTTAAAAAAAGTTTTTACTAACGGTTTTAATTTTCTACAAACCTACTTCACTTTTTACATAATCGCTGTTCGCTTTCAAGCAGCTTTTCTAAAGGTGCACCATCTTCTTTAACCCCTCTTGATAGGAGTTTGCCGCCTGGGAATTGAACCAGTTGACTACGACGGTCTTGAGTTTTTCGACATCTTCAAAACGTTTTCCAATAAGCCACTGTTTCAAGTGCAACATGAGTAAATAGACTCTAGAAGCAAGAATGGGACTAGGGATAGCGGTCCAAAAACGCTCATCTACTCGCTATTCTTTGTTCTTTGAATTGCTCGGTAAGCAATTTCAGTACACATTCGCAGTCTTTGATATCCAAGCTGTTCCGTAACAATTTTGTAAATAGTGGTTAGTCCAAAAAGAGGTAATTTATCAGCTAGATCATTTCAACGTCAATCGTCGATCAAATTGCAATTGGCGGTCCACTTGTTGAACGACTTCTTCGGTCTGGACACTGGGCCTGTCACGTCGCTCTTCGTCATGTACATCTTTGCGGTCACTTTTGAAGTCTCGAATCGGTTGTCTGTCCTTTCTTTCACTCATCACTGTAGATCCATGAAATAGATACAACTCCCGATGAATTTGGGCACGTGCTGATCCTTTTGCCCACAAAAATCCAATCACAGAACGTACTTCGCCACTGGCTGGAACGATGATTTTTGCAGATATTGTTATCTGTATCATCCACCGACTGGCAAATGACTACTGAACCAAAGCAATAATTTCATATGTTTGTGTATATATATATTTATATATATATGCACAAAAACATATGAAATTATTGCTTTGTGTGTATATATATATATATATATATATATATATATATAGTACAATACACAGTAACACATAATATAGAAACACAAAAAAAGAACACTCACACGTATTTTCTTGATATTTCGACGGAAACAATCCGTCTTCCTCTGAAGATATAGAAGTAATGTATATATATATATATATATATATATATATACATATATGTATATATACGAGGGTCATCCGGAAAGTAGTACCCGTTCGTGAAATAAAGACACAAAAGTAAATATTAACAAACATAAAAAATTTTATTTGAAAGAGGATACTTTAAACTACTTCTCAACATAATCTCCAAGCAAATTAAGGCATTTGTCATAACGTGTGACAAGTTTCTGTATTCCTGCTGCATAGTCCTTCGCCGCCAGCTCATTTAGATACGCGAGGGACCCATCTTGCACAAATTTTTGCATAATGCAGATGGTGTTTAACAATTTCATGAACAATTGTTCGAGAAACATTGGGAAAATGCTCACAGATGTCATCAATTGTGACGCGCCGATCGTTCCTCACGAATTCGTCAACTGAGCTCACCAGTTGGTCTGTAATGACAGACGGTCTCCCCGAACGCTCATCGTCGTGTGTGTTCCCCCTCCCCATGTTGAAGTTGCGACACCACCGCCGAACAGACGACTCGTCCATTACATTGTCTCCATACACCTCCTTTAATTGGCGATGAATATCACATGGGCGAACGTTTCTTGCATTGAGGAATTTAATCACTGCCCTCACTTCACAACTGGCGGCGTTCTCAATTTTTTTAAACATTGTAAACAATCACAGAAACAACACAGGCAATGCTAGCGTCACGCAACTTGGCTCAGAGAAGGCAGACAAGCCACTGAAGCTATCTGACCTCGTCCAGCGGCTACTCGCGTCGTCAGCACTTCATGCGGCACGAACGGGTACTACTTTCCGGATGACCCTCGTACATATATATATACATATGTGTATATATATACATATATATATATATACACGGTAATGCTAACGGTAATGAATTTAAAGCAGGTTTATTTATCTGGAAAACCTTGGATTTGAACTCAGTGTGTTTGGTTATAAAATACACCAACTACAAACTAGTCAACAAAAGTTGTACTGGTTTCAGATCCTCATGATTGCTATACTTCACAGGCACTACTTAAAGTGATGTAATCATTCGATC
This sequence comes from Hetaerina americana, assembly GCF_022747635.1. Taxonomy (NCBI): domain Eukaryota; kingdom Metazoa; phylum Arthropoda; class Insecta; order Odonata; family Calopterygidae; genus Hetaerina; species Hetaerina americana. Next base: position 70,347,153 of record NW_027287427.1, read on the forward strand.
ACGTTAAAATGTATTGCATCTCTCGCACAGAGTTCACGAACTTTGTATAGATTATGATGTTGATTACGAATATATCCTAGGTTTAATTAACATTCAATTTTCCAAAATTTTGGATACGGCATCTACCAGTCAGATCGACCTCACAAAAAAATAAAGAGTTGGAATATGGGTGTGGCAAAGAGATTCCCATAGCATATACTAAGATTGGGGATGGAACAAATTTGCTATTCCTCTCATGGTTTAGGGAATGAGTGCTTGCTGCTGTGTCAAACCACTACGTGTGGTTGCTGCCACACTCAATACAATCATGGAAATGTATCATGACTTATTTTCCTCTTTGGAGATATCCTTTCCCGTTCTCTCCAAAGAGTAGTGACGTTGTACTCTCTCTCTCCCTACCCCTTCTTCCCACCCACCCGATGCTGACGCAAGGAGTCTCGCCCGAGGGAGCGACTTAAGCTCCTTCCCTCCCCATTCCATTCTCCGTTCCCATGCATTTTTAATCCCGGGAAGCGGAGCGAGGAGGACAGCGAGAGAGGGTGTAGTGGGCACCCCATCCGATCGGAGAAAATATTCCGCGGAAGTTCTTTCCGCGAATATCGCCGCCTGACGGCCTCTCCTCCACACATCGCCGATTCCTTTCGTGCCTATTCCGTGCTCGGCCTCAACATCGACTGAGAGCTTCTTCCCGATCCGAATCATCATCATCATTGCCAGCATTTCAATCCAGAGATTATTTGCCTTGGATCCTTTCGCTCTACCCTTTCCATCTGCCCAATTTATCTCTTAAACTCTATTAATTATTCTGTCCAACATTTGCCCACTGCTCGTTCTTCCTCGTGGGATCTATCAGTCTACAATATGCTCTCGAAAAAGTTTAGAAGATACAGTTGTATCAAAAGTCTCGCCTGACTATAAACCAAATGACAGAGAAGTATGGGATAGTCAGTGAAACATAGGTGAATGGAAACATTTCCTGAATTGGGAAGGAAATGGGATGAGGATGATGACATACTATCCTTCACGATGTTCTCTTTCGGAACTGCCAGGTATTAAGTCACGTAAGGATTTCTACTCTCACTATTGCTATTTTTTGCATGACAATAATCCTTGTACACCTTTTTCGTCACCGTCATGTACATACATTGTTTCATATATGCTCATCTGTTCTCGAAAATGCTTATTATCTTCGTGTCGAGAGTCTCCTCGCCCAAAATCAAACGCGATATTCGCAGCTTTTTCCTTCTCATACCTTTAACCATTCATTTTCAAGTATATAAAAGGGTAGTCTGAAAAGTTTCCGACTTAACAAATAAACAAGGTATTTATTTTTCAAGTTTATTTTTTTTTTCAACCGAGTTCCCTTTGAAGCCGTTACACTTTTTCCAGCATTGCTCTAACTTATCTAACCCTTACAAACAGTAGTCGAAGTCTTTCCCTACAAAATGGGCGTTTATGTTTTACAATAACCTCCTCGTCCCATATTATTTCCATTTTTTATACAAACCCCCCCCCCCCAACGACTAACCTCGACGGCCTTCATCCCTCAGTTCGGTCAGTATCAGTGTTAGGAGTCATTCTACTCCTATATGGCTTGTTGATCAAGAGGTTGTGGTCTTTGATCTATTGCCTGCCAGTGTCTACAATTGAACAATTAAACGCACTGGTTCTCCTTTTACTAGCGTTCCTTCCCTGAGAATAGTAGTTCAAGCATATCGGGAGACTTCTCATTTTGAGTTATTCTCCGCTTCGTTTCCTTGAAGAAGTTCCCACCTCTTCATGTAATGAAATTTTCTAGCTAGATGGAATATAAAAATGGTTTAAAATTCAATCTCTTGTTCTAGTTATTTGGGAGGGAGAATAGTAAGGAATCGGGGAAACTTTCCTCCCAGGGGAAAAGACTGAATCCATCTCTGCTTTCAACACGTCTGTTATTCTGACTCCTTGCTAATTACGAGGGCAGATCACTCGGATAATCTGCGTGGATTTGCTTGACGTTTATGGCGGAGAATTCCGCTCACACGTCGTTATAATGAAATTATGAGGCCGCACGGGTGCAACCGTTTGATATTCTGAAACTTTACCACGTGCCCAATACTATTTCCCATTCAAGTAAGTGTCTCCTTTCACTGAAGTTAAATTAAACCTTTGTTAAATGGTATTATTATAGAAATTTATTAGTGTACTGTAAGGTTAAGCAGTAAGTAAAATTCAAAATGTTTAAAATCATACCGTATTCACTGTTTATGATTCTAACTTTAAATAAATAATCCAAGTACTTCCTTAAAGTAAAACATTTTCACAAAAACAAACAACAAAACAAAGTTTTATTTCACCAGTGATAACGTTCATGACACTCTTATTATTGTGAGGTAATAAATCAGACGCGTTCTTTGTAATAATTAGCCCTATTTGATAGCTGAACTAAACTCAGAGTACAACAAAAATAAATTTTTCATAGCCCTCAGACCTAATTATTAATTACCTATGTAGAAAGTACTTCGATTTTCAAAATCTAGGATATATATTTGGACGAATAAAATATAATAAAATAATATTTGAAAACCAAAACTCTCAAACCCATTGACCTCCATATAAAATATCGAAAGTGGTTAAGAAAGGTACTCTTGGTCAAATTCACTAGTTTCGGGGTTCCAAATAAGGCCTAGTATCTTGATGTTTTAGTATTAAATAAAAATTAAATGCGTGGCCCACCACAGATCATAAAATGGGAATTAAATTTTCAGGGTTCATATTGAAATCATGTGCAAATTTACATCTAACTAATCATATTTAGGATTCAACGAATTTTCAAGTACCTCTATACTCAGTTACCTCACCAATAGTATTCCTTTTAACCCCGGGAATTAATTTTTCCTCTTTGATTTCTCTGCTGGCACGGCTCAGTCGTTGTCAGACTATCATAAGAGAAATCGTAAATACATTAATTCTCATATCCCATTGTAGATAGAAGTTTGGAAATCTAATTGAAGACGTAGTAAGAGACAGATGTATTCGAGTCACCTCCTCTGCTTGCCGCCGCGGGATAATATTATTAATCTTTAAGAGGGCGGCGAGAAGTTCTGGCTCATCCCGCGGATGACTTGGTTATCCGTTTCCAATTCTAGGCAATCGCAAACTGTTGGAGGACGTTGTTTTCAGTTGTAAGAGCACCATCTCGGCAATCGGATTAAACCGGGTTACACTGTGGATTGATCGGGCAGGAGTTGGCGTCCCGGGATTTTACCACCCCACGTGAACTCTGGAGTGCATTTGTGAAATATTGTGGAAACGAACCTTGGAATATTTTCACCGAATTTCCTTAATTATCATCTCTGGTTTCACTTACTTAAGATCGATTTGATGGACCTGCGTTCTCAACTCTTATCAAGAACTAAACTCATATCATCATCTGGCCACTTTTTAACATTTTTCATTACTTTTTCTATACATTCTATCTTTGTCTGTGGTACCTTTCCTACATTTTTCCCTCAAAAACTATCTTAAAATGGGGTCCAATAAGATGAACACGTTTTCTTTTCAGAGTTTTCGTAGGGCACGTCTCTCCGCCAAAATTTCGTGCAAACTTATAAATGATTCTTAGGGAATAAGAATAAAGCATGCTACTTAAAAAAATGGCTTTTATTTACAGCGTGCTTCACTCAACCTTGATATTTTCATTTACTGTACCTTATGTATAGCAGCTCAATATGCTACAGTGTGATGAATAATGATCTAAATAAAGCATGTACCTTAGAATTGAACAATAAACACTTTTCTCCTCTAATAATTATTAATGAAAATGGGATTCCTGGATTATTGGACTTGGCCATCGAATACCACATAGGGAGTCTTCTTTAGTTATTTAATTCATTCATTCGATTATTGAATAGTTATTCAATCCTAATATTTTCCAACTTAGCTAGTTTTACATTGATTAAAATCCTTTGATTTCGTCTCCTGTTAATGTCTATTACTCATCACCCAAGTATATCACTCTCCAGTTATGTTGAATTTTTATTGAAGGATTTCCTTACCCCCAGGCTTATGCTGCCGAAAATCAGCAGACTTTTCTTGAACTTTCTCTCTCTCCTCTCATTCCTCATAGCGTATTACTTGTCATGTTTTGCGGCAGGGGGTGTTGAATCACCCCTTTCCGCACATCCTAGTGGTGGCCTACGAAGATAAATTCCGCACTTGACCCCTATAGTGTCCCTCTCCGCGAGACGGTGTCGTATGGTGACGTGGCAAGCGCGTGCGCGTATGTGTTTCTTAGTCCGGAGAGCAGGGGGCAAAGGGTGTTCAGCACCTGCGGCGATGGAAGTCTGCCGCGCGAGGAAACCGTAGGAACCGGTCGGAAGGGAGTGCGGTGGAGGGTGAAGTGGTGCGATCCCCTTTCTGGGCCCGAGATACCTGTTGTCGAGTAAGAGAGAGAGGGAAGGAAGTTACATTTATATTAAACGTAAAGGAGAAGGTATGCTATGATGAACAGATTTTTACGAACGATAGGAGAGATTTATTTCGTGATAATAATGATGTCGCAGGCAATCACGGGCATGCATGAAAGGATAATGGGCCAAAAGTCCATTAATAATGGTCAAAAATCAAGGATAGATACGTGTTACTTATAGGATACTCTTTAACATCTCTGCGAGAGACAAGTCTGCTGTGATAAGGTACAATTCATTAGAAAAACATAAGAAAAATCGATCAAATTTCAAAAAATGCATTTTCATTTCTAAAAAAGGAAACTGGAAGTTAAATTAAGCAAGCTATTTTGGAAATAGGCACAGCTTCTCTCGATTAATATTCAGCATATTCTCTGAAAGAGAATAAGAAAAAACCATCAAAATGATTTTTTTATAGTGTAGAAGAAATTAAGTTTCTTCAAATACAACACAGTTTTAGTAGAGAATGAAAGTTATCTATAGGAATCAATAGACACATTCTATCAAATGGTTCAAAAATGTCAAAATGGAACTCCGTCGGATTAATATTAAAGTCTAGTAGCTATAACGAGGGAATTAATATAGAAAATAAGCCATTATTAGCGAACTGAAGCAGGTGGAATCTTTCCCATTCCTCGCATGTGACCCAACCTGAGAAGGAAGGAGTGCAACGAAGTTCCGGAAGGATAGCAAGCGTAGATTAGCTTTAACTCTGAAGGGTGTCTTGATGCGAGAGTAACTACCGATAACTATAAACAAAGAAACAGTACGAGATATTATTCATATGCATTGTTTGTAGCGTTGCATTCATCAAAGTATTATATACGAGATAGGAAGAGGAGTTTTGTTAGGCAAAGCAGCTTTCACAACTATGAAAGAGTTGATGAAAGGGACTTTGAGTAAGGATGTTAAGAAACTACTGGTGAAAACTTCGATTTGGAGCTTAGTTTTGTACGGCTTACAAACTAGGTCGTTGGAGAAAGATGATGGGTGTAGATTTGGAGACTTTCGATATGTCAATGTTTAGAAGCATAGAAAAGGTAAAATGGGCGGAAAGGAAATCAAACGATGAAGCACTATGTATGCTGTGGGAGGAGAGAGGGTAGTTTTCTCCCAATAACACTCAGGAAAGCAGGAAAGGAGTATGCATAGCATTTTGATTGGCGAAGGTCTGAGATTGCAGGGAAAACGTTGGGCAAGTGAAATTGGGAAAGGAAAAGTATAGGTATCCGTGTCAGATGGAATGAAAGGAACTTGAATCTGTGCAGAGTTGAATGAATGTTTACTTTAGTGAAGGGTGTCACGTTGTGTTGTTTTATGTAAGGTTTAGAAATATAGCAATGCTCGGTCTGCGGCTATCCAATATCTACCTTAAATGGTAGAATACCAAACAATTATTCTATTGGTCAGAGAAAGATTATGAAACCTGACCTTGAAGCAGATTGCAGGCCAAATGGATGGATATATTGACGAAGAAAAAAAAGTGAAGAAATCAGAATATCACACCGTTGTAGAAAATGCCTTGCTACCAAGATCACGCGAAAAATTAAAACCAGATTACAAAATAGCCAGATTGAATTAAAATCAGAGCAGAACCAAGTATAAGGAAATTAATTTGTTAGAAAATTAACCGATGGAAAGGTAATAGTATACCATCAAGAACACCAAGGGGCATTTACGCGGGTCAAATAATATCAATGTGAATGAGAAGGCGTAGGTGCTAGCAAAGCTTTAGATAAATAATACTAATAAAGGGAATAGCACAGAGATGCAGTCTTTTAATGTTCACATAGAAATAAAATTCTAAATTACAGCTCAAGTTATTCATTTATGTGATGGCTTCGATCATTCGATAATTTCAACAGAATTTTTATGTACATATTATCAAACATGATAAGTACATTCAAGAACATTTTCTAGTTGTTTTCAATAATTTATACAAATGAAACCCAAAAGACCAAAATTGCAGGACTAGAGTAGCAAATGTCCGCTAAGATGAAGATGAGAGGAGACTGGGAGGAAACGGATAAATCACAGACGTGGTATTATGGGTGGGAGAAATAGGGGCCGCATGCGGAAAACCGGTCATGGGAAGAGACAACTGGCAGATGAAGTGAATAACATGGGGCAGGAACCCGGAGGGATAGAGGAATCGTTTAGAAACGGATGGACGGAATCTGAGGATATGTAACAGGAGCTCGGCTCATACAGCTGAAAATCGATTAAAAAGCCCCCTAAAAAGTCTCCTGTGTCAAATATAAATTTCAAATTATCATATTAAGTAGCATATGCAAGTAAAAAGTACTGCACCATCTGTAAATTTGGTCAACTCCCCACGCATAAATTACAGGGACTTGAAAACTAACTAGTAACTTCGAGTAATTAATTTAAGCATTGCCATTTATTTATTTTTAAATATAAGGTGTCAAAATGGAAGATCCTCTAAGAGGAAAAACTCATGCGTCGTACGGAACGAATTTCAGGTTAGATGTCCTTTAAAAGTTGGGGAGATGTTATAGACCAAAAGATAGCAAAATGTATTCATGTGGGCAGAACGTTCAGGGAGGTAAAACAACTGAATAAAAAATTAAAATACTGACAGTTCCTTGTGGTTTTGGGTAAAATTTATCGATTCGATATTGTGGGCCCATTAAGGTTTATCTCAATATGTATTTCAGAATTTTCCCCTTTATCAAGGTATTACTCATATGTGAGGAGGACGACTCATGTTAGTCAGGGGTTATAATTATTTTAGTGTGTAGGACCTAGATCTATGGAAAGCCTACCCTAACCCGGTGGACTACTATTACGAGAAAGGATACAAAAATACAAATCAAGTAAATTGTGACTTTCAGTTGAAATACTAATTAATCTATGATTGGATATCTTTTCACAGAAGTACTAGAGAGAGTATAGATACAAGTATACAACATTACTTAAAGTCATATGCGAATCATTTTTATTCCACAGTTCAAAACGCGTGGATATAAAATATTCCTTTTGTACTCTTTGAGCATTACCTTCACCTGTTCTTACAAATTTCGCGAAAGATTTTTCCTGGGAGTCAATGTAAAATCTTCTGTGCTGTTATGTTTACAAAAGTGTTTTACCCATCCATTATCAAGTAATTCCGAGTTTAATGATGACACGGAAATTTGTTTGTTAAACGTTGAACTTAAGGGTGCCAATAGTTTGAAATTTGTCTAGTCTCATTGACAGCAGGGATGACTGTAAACAAATAGGAAATCAACTGTTTCATCTAAGTGGCCTGTTTTAGGACAATCACCACGTGGCAACCTTTTCCTCTTGCAATCCGCATTTCTTCATCTAATATCCCCCCCAATGCTCGGACCAAATCGTCGATTTGCTCGTCTCTCTCTTACCTCTCTCGCTCTCCTCCCACGAGCGATTTGCCAAATTAATCGCACGGTTTCCTCTCCATTATCTACATCACCCTCTTTCCCAAAAGGGTCTCGCCCTTTTTATTTGCGCTTCTCCCCTGTTTTTTGTCGCCCCGCGGTCAGCCCCAACCCTCCACGTAATCTTCATCCAGGACTGAAGCCGCAGTTATATTTTTTTCCCCTCGACTTCCTGCTCTAAATCTGTGATTTATGCTCCTCATCTCTTTCGCTCTTTCTCTCTCTCCCTCTCTCTCTTTTCCCATTTGTCTGGCTCAACTAAAGCGATGAGGTTAGACCTTTTTCTCTAGTCATCAATAATGAACTCACTTAGCGCTGTTGGAGTATTAAATACGGACACCTTTTAAACCTCGAGCGCGCGAACGGACCGCAGGAATTCATTGTGCTAAGAGCTCTAGAGTTTGTTTTTTTGTTTTGTTTTGGAAATATTAATCTTCCAATAGTTAACTGCAATTTTCGTAAATCGGTCGAATATTCTTACATCTCTATTTTTACAGAATAACGGGGGTAGACTTGTTTCCATGTGTCATCAATAATGAAACCACTTAGCGGTGTTGGAATATTTAACAGCTCATTTTATGTTTAAATCCTGTAATTTTATTGTTTTTATGATGAAAATGGGATTATTTAGTATTTCTCGTTTTATTTTAGAATTCATGGTATTACAATACGGGTACAGCTTTATTACACGTCATATATTTACAAAATTAATGCTTTAACGGAAGATGCTGAAGGCTGTAATAGAGGGGAGAATTTTAGGGAAACGAGGAAGAGGTAGGAATAGGAAAGGCATATTAGAATTAAGGGAGGAAGGATGTATTGGTAATTGATGAGGAGCTTATTGTTATGTTGGATGTCAGGTTTTGTTTTGCTAGGAAAGATAAAGGGATTTTTCGCTAGTCCAACCAAAACCTTCCTTAACCGGTAGATTTCCATTATTAATCATTATTATATGTATATATGTATGTATATATATATATATATATGTATATATATATGTATATATATATATTTATAAAATATAGAGCTGAAATGAGGAGAAAAGCATCTAATTCCTGCAACCATAGTTCTCATTTATTTTCTTGGTATCGTCAATTTATTATACTTAACGTCATGTCTTTCCTTTCCTCGCTATTTTTCTTGAATGTGAACAATTATCAGTTATTCTATATTACTTAATTTTTCTATTTTGCTTTTCTCCCCCTCACAGCTCAAAATTTAGTCATTCTGTCCCGGCTTGCGATATCCTTCCGTGGTAAATCTTCACATCCCAGGTCTTATCGCGAAGAAGACTTGGGCGTTTGAAGGGAGTAAAGTTACATATCGGAAAACAAACTGTACGATATTTCTTTAACTAATATCAAATCCCTTAAAGGAACATGTTTTTATGGCGGCCTTAGCGGAATGTGGTGTCTTGAAATACCATGATCCGAAAAGCTAATTATTATCCCCTTTGCTTATTCCTTTTTTCAGTAGAATAGACGTAGGTGTGACAAAGTTATCAATTCATATTATCATCAGTATTTTAATCCCAAGATTGATTTTCCTTCAGTCCGCCATTCTTTTATGTTGAGCGTTGATTCCTTCTCACCGTCTGATACGAAGCTTTTCTGCTTTACGTCCTACTTAATTTGTCAATTGCACTTTTTCTGGGTCCTCTTTAAGGGATCTTCCCTTCTATTGTACTTTCCTTCATTTCTGCCTCAAATTATAACCAATCCATCTCACTCGCTACTCAGTTTTCTCTGAATTCAAATTTATCTTCAGTAGGCTTTCTTCAATCTTTCCTTCTGTTCTTCAGCTAATTATCTGGGTAACTACGATCCGAGTAACTCGTATTTGCGATGCGTGAGGCATCATTCTCAATCTTCTGTGTGTATCGCATTAATTGCATTTTTGATTTGTTCAGTATTGCAATGTTACATTCTTCTTAAAGTTCTAGTGGGACTTTTACATTGTCGTGACTTTTATTCGATTATTTTAAAGGAGTTATCCTTGGCCTTTACTCCAAATGTCTGATTATTACTCCGTTTATTTTGCAAACGTTTACCTTGGTTTTCTTCAGCTCTTTCATATCTATCCTGTATTCACTTGTCAGTATTCTTCGTCCCGTTTTTCTCCTTCTATCAAGTTTTCTTCTTTGATTAAGCCATCTTCAAGTGGTTTTGAGTCTTCTTTGTTAACATTCTTTTATTCATTGACTCTTTCCAATTTCTTCATCTTCTATTGGTACCTTTGCAATAGCATCTCGGAGGTTTTGGAATTTTATTTGTTTGTTCCGAAGTGTCTCTTTTCCAGTTAATAATCAGTTTTGTTATTTTTCTTCCCTAAGTTTTTTTCTCCTATGCAGTCATTCATTTCCTCACAGCAGCTTGCTAACCACTATTCGTTCACTTTCTTGCAATCTCGCATTATATCGTTCCACACTCTCTTAAAGAGGGTTTCTTATGTTCCATATCTTATGATCTTGTATTTTATTCTTGCCTCTATGAAATCTCTTGTTTGAGCTGTTAGCCATGGTCACTTGAATGTTTGCCGTCATACTTACGAATATATATATATATATATATATATATATATATGTATATATATATATATATATATATGTATAATGGGTAAATATAAATGTGATGATGTACCAAAAAACAGGATTAACAGGATTTCTTTTAGGTTACTTTAATTTTTCCTCGGCATACTGAATACTTTATTTGGCATTATACCGTTTATGGTAGGCTTTGGATGACTATTAACTGAACTACCGTACATTTATTAGGCTTAGTCAACATAACAATCTTCAACCACATACTAAGGTACACTCTTTTTTAATTCTTCATGTATCTAAATTTCGCTAAACTTGCATTTTACTTCCCCTACCTAGTTTTATTAACGTACTCCTATCCACCAGATTTCTACATTCCGATATTCAACAACATTCTTTGCGTATACCTTCTCTGATCCCATTCAATTCTCCTAACAATTTGAAATTTTAAATTAATGTTAATGTATAATTTTATTTGGCAAAAATATTCACTATGAAATATAATGATATTTTTATTATGTGTTAGGTAAAAGTCAGAAGAAGATCCCACTACTCAATGACTTATTGTTCCAGTAATTTATTGAAAAAACATTAGGGTAGTAATCGGATGATTTTCCATGACCTACATTGTGTGTTCATCAATGGTTTCTACAGTAAAAAGAGAGAAAACGGTAGGTCCTTGCTGGCTAATCCCTGCTGAAAACGAGGCTGAGCCTGAATAAAGGAGGCAATAGGATAAGGCTAATTTGGAAGGCTTCTTAGATGCTGGTATGGAGAAAGAAGAATGGAGAAAAGTTAGTCGGGTAGGTAGGGCGATAAAAGATGAAGTTTAGAACAAGGTGGGGTAACAGCCTGAGGAAATCTGGGGGGGGGCTAAAAATGACGACGGAAGAGATGTTTGAATGATGGTGAAGTATTGATGACCACTATGGAAGGTAAAGTATTAAGCAAGTAAAGAGGAAGGGAATGCGTTTCAAAGGGCTAATTTATGTTCTTAAAAAGCGTGAGGGGCTTACTTGAAGGAAATATTACCTGGCAAACAATATTCGATGCATTGAAATTCACGTGAAATGAAATAATTGCTTGAAATTCACGTGAAATGAAATAATTGCTTGAAATATTTATTGCTATGATGCATTATTATAAACTGACTTACATTCGAGGGTGGTCTGAAAAGTTTCCGACCTAACAAAGATACAAGACATTTTTTTCTGAAATTTTTGAGGTCGGAAACTTTTCAGACCACCCATATAAATCACATTACATGGTCTGGACAAATCCTTTGATAGCGTGTATTGGAATTCTATGCACCCCAAAGAAAATTGAAATGAACTGCAATCACAGAAGATTGATACACCCTGTATATGGAGAGCAACCAATAGGGATTAGATGCCGTCGAATGAGGGAGGCAGCACTAATGATGGAAGGAGTAAGACCTGCTTGCTCTCCGTTGATGTTTAATGTGTAAATGAAAAGGTAATGCGATCAAGGAAAAAAGGAGTTGGTACAAGTATTCAAGAAGAAAGAATAGGTGTGTAGCGGTTTTGAGACGATGGATTTATATTTTCTAAGGAAACCGTAAGTGCACATTGGCAAATACATAGGGATGAAAATATGTATTTTAAGATGAACAAGTTAAAATCAAGGTAATATTCTACAGTCGAAGTACGAAGATAATCTCTAAGTAGAACAGGGAAACATTCTGAAGCAAGTGAAACAGTTCAGCAATTAAAGCAGCAGGATGACCCGTTATATGAGAGGCAAGAAGGATGCAGTTACCCGAATAAGAATGCTTAAGAAAACATTTCATCACCAAAGTCAAATAGTTCTTGCATCGGCATAAGGAGGTGATTCGTGAAAAGATATATAAATGGAACCTACTTTTCTACGAATATGAGACTCAAATGTTAGAAGCATCAGAGGATAAAAAAATTAGAGGTGATGATAATGCATTCCTATCGACGGTTTCTGATCAAAAACGAAGAGGCAGGGTAAAAAATTAATAATTATTTGGTAGAGTTAGTGAAGAGAGATGTATATGGAGAACACTGACAATAAAGTTGAAATTGATTGGACATATCCAATTGCGCGAGAGTTTACCGGAGATCGTAGTGGAAGGAAACTATGAAGAGAACAATTGTAGAGGAAAGGCTAAGATTAACCATAAGTAATTAAAAGAAAATCTTTGTGCAAAGACTTATGAGGGAATTAAAAGTTGGCGGTGCATAATATAGCTTGGCGAACTGATACAAACCAACCGTCGAATCAATAACCCTATTATGATATGATTAGTGATATTACTATTGTATGCTTTTAAATTTTATATGTAAATATATTTTTCCCTCCAGAGCTTCACATCCTATGCTAGTTGTATCATAAGAAAGTAAAGAGACAACAAGAAAAATAAGCTAGCAGTATTATTTTTGTTACCTGTGATTTTAGTGAAGATCAAAATTTCACGACGTACATTTTCTATGTGTTTTACATGACAGTGCTATCTAGATTTTGATTTTCTCTAAAATGAACTGTGGATATAATAAAATATCGCATCATCATTACCCAAATGAGTTCCTCGCGGGACTCGAACTCATTCCATCCACAAGACTGATTTCCTCCCTCCCCCTTGCATACTTCCAATTTCCCTTCCATGCAACTGGGGCTGATTCCTCCTTTTCCACTCCATACGCCAACTCTACGCTTCCCTCTGTCCGCTACATCCTACGCGTGCACCCCACCTTCATTTCAACTCACCCCCTGCTCACATCATCCTTCCTCCCGACCCTTAAATCCCACGGACCTCGTATCACCCACGATAACTTTTTTTTCTATATCATCTCGTCACCCACGCGTGTATCACTACCCGCCCTCCTTTTTTTTCTATTTCGGTCCTTTCCCATAACTCGTATCGAATTTCTAATCCGGCCAGGATCATCTTTTCTGCCCCTCCCCCCAACCTACCGCCTCTCCATCTACCCTTTTACCCCACCCCTCCCCCATTTTCCCCGTGTCACAATGTAATTCCTGCTCAAGGCTCCAGGACTCCTGGCTCTGGCGAATTAAATTTGGCCTGGTTTTCGGCTCGATGAGTAAATAAAAAATACACACGCGTGCACTCAACGTGTTGCTCGTCAGCGAAATCCTTCGGCGAGTCCCGACGGTTCCATCGACAACGTGACGACGATCACCCGCTCAAATGACTGCTTTCTCATTTTGTGACCAATCACTCGTCAACGGCAAAGTGTTCTCAAAGGTTTTCGGAAAAAAGTTATTGTTAATCTGCAGTTATTGCGGCCTTTTCATTCTCGTGTGAGCGACAGATTTCCATTAAATATAGCATGAGCTTATAAGTGGACTACGATGAGCGTGAAAACAATTCAAAAATAATTCTTTCATGCGTACTATTACATACGTGCATATACATGACGTATATTCTTTCCGGCATGGGTGGAAGCCGAAAAAAATCTTCATCTTGTACTATGTATCGCCTGAACTTCCTTCAGTTTGTCCGGAAATATTGTCTTCTCTCCTTTGAACCTCCCATCGATCTTCATGTTGTCTAAAACGCCTATTCTCTTCCTTTCTCTACTCCTTTGAATCCCTTCTCTTCTCGTCGATTTTCAATATCCAACTGCTTCTCAATGTTTTCCTGCACCCACTTTTCCCGCCATTGGATTTTTCCCAGCAACTCCCTCTCTTCCCCAGCCATATTATAAGTCCGCCTTAGTTTTCGTCTTTTCTCCACTTATATTCTCCATTACTCTCCAAATTCACCTCGCCACCCAAAAACCTCTCATCTACGTTCACCCTCTTGTCGCAGCAACTAGGTATTGTATTTATGCGACGCTATGCTCCATATAGAACTATTTACATAATATTTTTCTGCTTTTTTACTAAGCGCGTCAGATACTAAGTCCCATTGTTTTAATACTTCTTTAGTCAAATCTATTCGTCTCTTACAGTTGTATCTTTTCCCATGCATATAGTATGTTTTGTTCCTCAAAATGTTGCGTAATTAGTGGCAACAGCCTCGTGGACTGTGGCGTATCACGCACGACTACGAATGCCTATGACACTGTACGCATGGTATATCGTCACAACATCTTGTTCCTTTGAAACCCCTAAATTTTTGGAGTGCAAGAGGACGCCTCGATAACTTACCAGGCTAAAGCACAAAGTCGGACATCTAGGGATCCGATTTTCGAATCCCGATGAAGGAGAATGATTTTTACACTCTGAAATTGTTGCATTTTAATAGTACCATTTAAGTTAGAGTTTATTTCCACCTATTTTAATTAGCTTTCCTACTTTTCCAGTGTTTGAATATTTCCTTAAAATATATGTCAATAGGTGCCGGGGAAAATGGACAACCCTGCCTATCACTGCCCTGCCCAACTCTCCTAACACTAACCCTAGTCGTGCTATTTTATTCACAAACAGGTTTTGTATAATTTGCATATCATTTCAGTCTGCTCCTCAAAAACCAATGAAGCACAGAACGGCATCCTAATTAAGACCTTTATTATCGTCTACTAATTTTCTCATAGCTAAAATAACGTCCTGTGTTCATCCATTTTTTTTATACCCTAATTGATTTTCCTCAAAAGTAATCATTTGACCACTACTGGTCACGGTCTAGAGAAGAGGGTTAATCTCGTAACGTAACATACAACCCTTTTTAGACGATCCTAATAAATCTCTCGGACCTGAGCAAAATGAAATTGTGTGCTAAAGTCCTCACATAATCCTGCTTTTCTCTTTCTTAAGATGAGATTCAAAATTGTTCTAATTAAGTCCTCTATCCAAACTGTTTCCTCGCACAGACTAAGTATTTGTTATGAATCTCTTTTCATTTTCTCCGAGACTATTCACGAGTTCTGCGATGAAATTATTTATTCCTACTACCTTATTCAATTTCATTTATCTTAGTCGTTATACAATCTCGTTCTCTGGTATTTTAAAAGGAATCTATTCTCGTCTGTGTCAAATTTATTTTCTATTTTTCAAGCCGACTGACCTAATTTCTTTAGCATTAAAGCTTTCCTGCTTGTTTATTCATCTTCCTTGAATCTTTTCACACTCTAATAATAACTTTCCTCACTTATCTCTTTTATTCTATATGGTACACAATTTATAACGTGTTTTTTTTAAATACTTAATTTTATCATCATTTTTTATAGTTACATTTAATTTCAAAGCCTCAGCCTCTCAGAGATAAAGTATATTTTTAGGATCTCAATATGAAAGATGCCCGACTCTCAACTTGTGAATTACCCCTACTGGCTCAAATGTTCTTAGAAATACGGCTAGAAATTAAAAAACATTTTGAATTTCTCGGGATATAATTTTAATGAACGTGTAGCTACGTATCAGACTTACCTTTCTGCGTGCTAAAATGAAATTCCGGGAACTATGACCAAATTTTCAATCATTTATGTGTTTTAATTAATTTAACCTCACAGTATTTGTAAGAAATTTCTTTTATATAAAAAGGCGTTAAATATTTTTCTTCTTGAAAGCAAATTATTGGCTTTAATATTTTCCTTTATATTTTGCCTACTTTTCTGTCGCCTCATGGGGTGTAATATTGGCTATTACTCTGAATCTTCACATAGTTCTTGCTGTATGTAATGTCTTATCAAAATTTCATCCTAAGCTTAACGTTGACTAACAGCGGTGAAAGCTAGAACATAGAAGATTTTCCACAGTTGAGGTATTCCAATGTAAATCTCCGAAAAAGGTCCACTTTTTACGAACACAGCTGGTCAGGGACTTACGGACTTATTTTCCTCTTTTTTGAGCAACGTAATATTTTGCGTTTTATTGTTTATTTTATTCAAAAATATTATTGTATTTGTCATGATCTTTAAATGGAGTCTCACTGTCCTAACTTCAAGATAAAATTACAACGACTTTTTACAAAATTTTCTGTTCCTCTGCATGGAGGAAAAAAAGTTATTGAAATTCCATTTTTCATCTATCTGCATAACAAGCCTTAATTAATGTTTTACAATTGCCAGATAGGAAAACTATATTATCGAGGAGCCATCATTCTAGCATGTAAAGGCTCCTTTCTTCTCGTTTTGTCGCAGTAAAAACTGAAAGGTTTAAAATAATACGTGCTCTCAGCCAATAAAACGTTCTGAATCCACATAAGCCAAACGGTAATAAGCTTCACTAATTGTAAAATGCGTTTTTTGAAGCATTCACCGTACAACGTTAATGTATTTTCCTTCGACATCTGACAATAAGGGACCAATGAAAAAACTCTGTCTTAAGGGTTTTAAACACAGGTGAAGAACTGAAGAAAAATGTTCAATTTAGACGACACGACCATTCGCTTTTCAATCGATTTAATCAATCAAAATTGACCTAAGAAAAATCAAAGCATGAAAGCAACCAGCATAAAAAAATTGTGGGTACATTGTGAGCAATGCCTTGAGAAATACGTTAACCACATGAGAAAGTAACCAGTGGACCATTTGAACCTAAAAAAGCTATTCTTTAAGCTGAGGATTTTTTGAAATCAGAGCCTCCTAGTTGCAAATGGACCAAAGTTCCCTCTGCGGTATTCAGTTATGACAATAATCAACAGTCCTTGAATTTTCGTTTCTTGTTTCTGAAAGTTTCGTTTATTTCGTATCTTAGGTTATTGTATGTGAAAGGTAAAGTAGAAAAACACCTGGTAGGATCATTTTGGAGATTATAAAAGAGTTCACCCCGAACTAACATCTAAATTATATTAAAATTGTAAATTTAGGGAGAGGTAATTGAAGCTTTTGCCATGGAGGGAAGAGAAATGTCCTGAAAAGTGAAGGAATATTCGTAAAATGAATGCATAGTTCCATACTGGTTTGTGTAGGAATGATTGTTACGTAATTAGTTATTATGATGTAAATAGTTAGGATTTTGGGAATGCTTTTCGTTTATTTGCACAGAAATCAATAGCATAAGCTATAGTAATGAGAATAGCTATCTCTAGGGAATCGCGATAGCAATCATTACGATTCGTTGTTTGAAGATCGAGTTTGTGCTTACCTCCGATTGACTGTAATATTTACGGTGCGGCATATGTAATTGACATAGTAAGCAAGCAAGGCCAGTTATGAATTGCCTGCAATTCCCCATAGGTATTTGGGATATTACACAGTATGAATGAAGCTTGGTGATTCTAGAGTCTCCCTGTTTTAAATGCTGTCCCTCCGCTTTGTAGTCCTGCTTTCTACTCTCTGCCATTTCCACCTCTCTTGTTTAAAAAAACTGAAAATTTCCAATTCATGTAACAATTATCACCCATCCATCATATTAGCCAACCATTAGGCTGATTTTGATAGTAGAAGATTAAGTACACTGCGAACTATTCATTAAGGGCTGTATTAATAGTGGCTTCAAAACAATGGAGCTTGTAAGATGTTTTCTGAGCCGAATTTTCGTGAAATCCTGGCGTTGGGAGTTCATGAGACATCTCGTATGTCAGAAATTACAGAAGATATTTGTAAAGCAAACCCCTTAGAGGCTCTTGTAGCAGAGGATAATCTATTAATACGAGCTTTCTTATTATTTTATTTATTTATTTATTTAACAATCAGCCCAAAAGCAACCAAATTGGCCTTTACAGTGGATTATTGACAAAGTATTCAATGACTAAGAAATAATTAATAATTACAAAATACATAAAGGCGATAAAATGTGCTTATATATTACTTACATTACGGGAAATATGATTTAGTAAACATGGCATTACTCAATACTTGTACGGGAGCATGAAGTAGGTAAGTCCAAACTTTAACCATATCTTACAGGAAATTATTTAAGGGGTAATCTGTGAATTGAGGACGAGAAAGCTGATGGCAAATTAGATATCAATTTCAAAAGGCATTTATTGAGGTAGTATTCACTTTAAAGCGGGTTTTGGATGGGCTCAGACTAACTTCCTTTTTCCAAGTTTCTCCACATACAATAAGCAAACACTCTAATTGCAATATACTCTTCAATCCCGCATACTTCATATCTGCTTTATTTCTTCCCTTCCTAAAGCTCTTCCTCGTATCACATTTTTCACCTTCCATCACCAATGAAAGCGCTCTACATCCATTCCTCTTTTCCCGTTTGAATACCGCATAACACCCCTTTATCTCTTTTCCTGCCACATATAATGCTTCGTTTGTTTTTGTTCCATCATAATATTAGCCTAATTCTGCAAGCGTTTGATTCGCATGTATGAGTTAAGGACGATGGAAAGTTAACTCATTGTCCTGTTCCACCATTCGATTTACCACGTTGTTGATTTTATAAAATCGCGCCTCTTGTATTTTATTTGCGGCAATCTGAAGGTATCTCCGGGTGGTTCAACCTGGAGACTTTCTGATCAGCATCGCCCAGCGCCCCACCCACTACGCTACCACTCCGCTGGGTGATGACGATATTTACCTTTATTCCAACACCTATCCATCATCATTATCACCATCCTCCTACACGTATGAGCGCAGGTAGCGATTTCACGCGCAGTCGCCCGCCCTCCTCCATATCTCTTTCCCCTTCTCGCTCTACCACTCTATTCCTCCATTTTCGCCACCCTCGTCGGCGCTTCGCGTCCCGTCGCCTCACCCCTCTACTCCTTCCTACCCCCGTTCCCCTCTCTTCATTCCCGAACCCCCACCCCCATTTACATCACTCCACACCCAAAAACCCAACCATCTCCCGAAATCCCCTCCTCCTGACGTATCGCCCTTATGCCGCCAGTCACCACAACCCATTCTTTTCCCTTCCGCAACGCATCAGCTGTTCCCGTCAAACACGTCCTTTCATCACGCTGCCCCTACATCCACATCACAGTCTCGCAATCCAGGGATGTGTGCGGGGTGCGGTGATTGTTCTCGGGTGAGGGGGGGAGGGTGGAAAGATTGTTAAACACCAGAGTCCCAGACCGGGATTAACGGTGGGCTACATCAAAGTCTTGTTGTAGACGCGGCCGAGCGAGGCCATTAAAATGGATGCGAGGAAGTAGGTATGGTAGTCGGTGTGTTTTCTTTTCTTTTGTTCTGTCTCTACCCCAACCCATTCGAAAGGGGAGTCCTGGAATTTAAAGGGAAGATGTTGACCCCTTCCCGAATTAGAGAAATGTGTGGGTATCACAGTTTGAGGGTTTGGTGACGGAACTTGGGTGAAAAAGTTCGTGGAGCATTTTCTACGAGAAAAAGATTTTGAGATTTTATTGTTTTTTTCTCGTAGGAAACCGACCATGCTCCAAGGAAATGCTCCAAGCTATTTCACTGCTTTCGTGGCATTTATTTTCATTTTAAAATACACTTTGTGCGTTCAATTTCCGATATTTCTAATTTTTTTGATAAGCTACGTACTTATACACCAAAAAGCTGTATGCTCTATTACTTCTAAACAAAACCAACCTCCCCATGGATTTACAATTTTTTCATGGCGTTGGCGCCATGATTCCATGTTAGCCGAGGACGCTCGCTTATGAAGGGGTCGTTTTGCTTGTAACAAAAACCACCTGGTCCATAGCCGAGAATTCTGGGATTTTTTTTCACGAGACATTCGCGCTTCCTTGAGCTTTCGCGACCCCAAATGGACATTATCCACATCCATAGCATCATATGTTACTAAACAGACGTTAAGTTTTGATCGGTTTTATGAATAATGCACGAGAAACGAGTGATTTCACAAGTCTTGTGCGCGCGTTACTCCATGCTAAAAACGATTCTCACTCTAGCGAAATTCATAACATTTCTGTTCACTGTACGCATTTGGTTATCCGCAGCCATCTGTGTCATTTTATGCACAAAACTTGCTCGTAAGTTTTTATTTCAACCATATCTTTCTATTAACTCTTAAACTCGAGAAATAAAAATGGATGATCTTAGAACTTTAACGTCCCGCATAGGTTTTGATAACCTGTGTTAGTTAACCAGTGGGATTCGTAGATTCTATTCCGCAAATATGTTTAATGCAAATTAATTGGCCTAAATCACGAGAATAGCTATATTAATCCTCATCGGAAATGGGCGAAATTGAGTACACGCAGCCATTTATGAAGGTATCCAATCATCTGACCTCTTCGAGTGTAGCGTATGAAGTGAATATATTTTTAAATAATTTGAAATCGGAAGAGTACCATCTCGTATCCCAAGTTATTTTTTAAAAGGTTTTATAATACGTTGAAGTGGTAGTTGATAATATTGCAGGCTAAATTTTGTTTTGAAAACGTAAATCGTATTGGTGAGTTTCCTCGTCATGATCACGCTGTGCTCAGTTCATTTAGTTGTAGTTCTACGGGACGCGACTTAGGCGTTCATTCTCTCTGAACTCGATTTTTAATCTTTTCACTAAACCCTAATGAGGTTATTCTCTCCGGTAACAGAGGAAACTCGCCCATTCCGGAGAATTTATAAAATATGATTTTCTTTCCGTTTTAATCTCTGTCCCGTCAAGTGAAGTTTCCTGCACTCAATGGAAAATTTTTGAAGGTTCCATTATGTAAAAAAGTTGGTTATTTTTTTGATGGAGAGAAATTACGGAACACAATTTCGTGTTTCCTGAAGATTTATTTTATTCGGTGAGGACTGCTCAAAATTTCCATGTGCTGGTCACATACCGCTGATATTTTACCTTATGCTCTAAAAATGTGTGATATGTCCCTTTTCTTGATTTCACTAGTGGAATAACGCGGTATTTTCTCTTCCCAGAATTCAGTACAGCAGGTTTAAAAGATTTTTGTCAGTCTCAATTATTCCGGGATATTATGAGATTAATAATACAATCTTCATGCATTTATGTGTACCTGCGATTTATGAGGTTATTGATCGGAAAACAAATTGGTAAAAATAAACTATTTTACTAAGGGATGAGATTAAAGCATAATTAATAAGAATTAAATAATAACAATATAAAATATATAAATACAAAATAATGGGATTTACTTTTGATCACATGAAACGTTATAAATATGAGATAGTGCAGGGTGAAGCAAAATGGACTCTCTGATTTGACGGGTGAATTGTAGAAAAACAAACCAAGATAACTAATATTCGTTTCTATTTCTGAAAACACTACTTAATGCCATATTTTTCATTAGGCTTTACGAATTATTTCATTCTCCTGGACTGGGTGGAGCGGAATGGACTCCCTGATTTGTCGGGTGAATTGTAAGAAACTAACGAAGATGATTGAAAAATGTTTTAGTTTCTGAAAACTACACCCAATATCATATTTGTTTCATTAGATTTTGAAAATTATTTCATCCAGGTGACGACCTTGGTGAGCGATGCACATGATGAGTCGTTCAAAAAAGTTTTCGAAAACTCTTCTCAGGACATCTTGCGTTACTCCAGCGATGACATCTGTAATTGCCTCCTTCAGAGCTTCCAAGGTCCCTGGTCAAACTTTGTAAAACTCAATTTGGTAAACCTCAGCTTAGAGATATCCCCAAAGAAAAAAATCAAACGGGCTCAAATCTGTGAAGCGACACGGCCATGGAACATCCCCTCGTAAGGAGATCAGGTGGCTGGGAAATTATTCTTGCAGGATTTTGTGTGAACGACGGGCGGCATGAACCGTGATGCTATCCCGTTGAGCCCAAAATGATTCCGTTTCATATTCCACACATACTCTTCCGTTTTGGGGAGTAAAATATTCTCCAGCATCTCACAATAGCGCACAGAGTTCACAGTAACAGTTGAACTTCGTGATTCGATAAAGTAAGGCCCAATAATTCCTATTGAGGACACATCGCGCCAAATTGTCACTTTGGTGCTATGAAAAGGTCTTGGGTGAAGTTCGTGAGTGTTGTCAGTAGCCCAATAATGAAAGTGTTGCTTATTTACTGACCCGGAGAGGTGAAAATGCGCTTCAATACTAGGCCACAGCGCCCTCTCCGTCACCACCACACTGTAATTGTTCTGAAAGAACGTCTATACCACAAAGCCTCGATGTTTACCAGACAATACCATGGTAACTACTAAAAATGACGTTGTTTCACCCAGCTAACGTCACTATTCCCACTCCGGAAATGCTCTTTAGTGATTTTTTTTAAAACAAGGAAGTTTATCCTGTCTCACCCTGTATTTTGCGTTTTTTTTCAATCGCGAGAACGTCTAGTTACTGTCTCAAACTGGCTATATCGTTTACGCATCATGCTCAATGTGATATGTTTCACTAAGTAATGATTTATTCCAGACTCGTCTGTTCTCTCTGTCATTATGGCCATCTCATTTTCGAATTACTTTTCCCGTGTTTGCTCTGTCCACAGTTTCTTGTCTGTTTATTTCATGGGTCAACCCAAACAAATACGTTCAAAGGACGCTCTAAATGTTTACTTTCATCCGTTTCTTAGACTAGATGATTAATATCTTTCTTTGTATTTCCAAATCCTATGAATTATATTTCAAACTCGATGTTTTATAACAGCATGGCTCAATTTCATTAAAAGACGAAATGATAAAAATACTTTGGCCACTACTAGAGGAATCCCCGAACAAATGCTTTGATTATCTTGGGCATTCCTTTTTCCTTCTGATGGTTCTCTGGTCTCTTTATTTTTATTTCTATCCCTTAGCTCCATCTTCTATAGAAATTTCACCTTTAATATCCCACTCTCTTCTCTGAATACCGACAGTTACTGCCATTCCTATGTCTAGGGTAGAAACGGCCACCTTCCTTTCTTTTCCGTATATATGAACATGGTCTAAGCATCCAAATTGGGAAAATGTACTCTTAAAAATAATTGTTGATGAAAATCTGTCTGCTTCTAAACAATCGTTTATAATAACTGTTCTTCAAGTAGTTTTCTATATGGATGGATACTAGCTGTAATGAATCCTACAGCTTCATTGATTTTATTATCAACCTTTTAAAACTGGCTTTTGCTTACCCGTCATTTGTTGCATATTTAAAAGTTATTTTTAGCTTAAATAAAATAGAAAATAGTGTCGATATTATTTTCGAGTTTGCACGTGAAATACTAACTCCGATTCCAGCAATACAGAAGTAGAATTGACATCATCAATTTGAATCTGATGATGTCCACGGCAAGAAACCGAAAGTTTCATTTATGGATAAAATTATCAACATTTTTCATGTTAAATCGAAAGTGATGCCATGGAATTGTTGTCCGGTATGAGCAATGGAAGCAGATTTTTCTCACCAGGGCGTTAAAAATTAGTATAACCTTTTTTTAATTTCTCTTCCCTTTGGTCTCTTTAGTGGTTTATATTTAGTCATCAATCTCTGATATACTTTACATTGCTTCGTAATTTTTTATAAGAGCGCCCGGGTCAGTAACTATTACCAAGGATAATGAATAGTTGAACTATTGACGTGTTCCAAAATTGTCCAAATAAATTATATGAATAGTTCTAAGATTATTATTTGAGATTTTCCCTCAATAGCCGACACTGTTGATGTATAGATAGTTATCTCTTAAGAGAGTCAGTGGAAATTCTTATTTTACCAGAAGGACGCACGCTTTTTTAGAGAAAGCATTTTGAGGAAAATCAAAACTCTTGAGTTTCATTTGTCATTTTAATTCCAACCAAACTAAAAAACTATCCATTTTTAAGTTTTAAATGTAAAACCCTTGCAAAGACATCTGATTCTTTAAGTTCTTGGGTATTTAAAAGTACAGGAGGTGAAACAATAGTCGTGCGATTTAAAAACTTTTTATCACGAAGCGTCATTTCCTTTTCTTCACTCACAATATTTAAACCTAAAATAATCGTTTAGTAAGGTAAACATTTATTTGAAGAATTTCCTGAATATGATCTGATGACATTATCAAACTATTACTTTTTCTTGCCCTGGTTAACATGTCCAAGATCCAGTGTAGCCTCTATCCGGTCCTTGGCCACATCTGTACCACAAAGAAAAGAGGGAACAGTGCCTAGTCTCCGTATGGGTTCCTAACATGTGCCCCGAAGGGTCAACAGACTGACCTGATCTGACTACATTAATGCTTTTCTACTATTTTGGATATAGGTTTTGGATGGAACGAAACTGTTCATCGCTACACTTACCAGCTGTATCCAAAAAAACCAACCTGACACTCCATAGAGCATAAAAGTATTTTTATATTCAGAATCTCCCATCATTATTTCCAATATATATCTTTCTTTTTCCTTCCCCAAACTCGCTTTCCTCCCCTCTATCACAATCTTCATCATTTCATCGCCAATCAAAATGCTCCGCATCCCCTTTACCTGCCTTCTTTGGATTTTTTCAAAAACCCCTCTCTCATCTCCCACCATATCTAGCTGCACATCACCTGATCTCATATATATACATATATATATATATATATATATATATATATATATATATATATATATATATATATTCTTATAGTTATTATCGTCCATCCTCTATACTTAGGATTCAATGCCCATCCACGCACACGTGTGGTCCAACGCGTTTCGCATGTTTTCATCTTGATGCAACGAGCTCGAAGAGAGTGAGGGAGTCACCCGTGAAGTGTTCGAAGGCCCAGGGTCCCTTTCAACCTACCTCCATACGTTTTCCTTGTACAATCCACGTACGACAATCTCGGGCTATTCTATGGATGATCCTTTTCCATCCGCTTCCTTCCGTTACGTCCTCTCTATAATATCGTTCCCCTCTCCTGTCTCCTCGCTTCTTCTCCAAAGCGAGTAGTCCCGTGCCCCCACCTGTTTTGCCCGCTGCCTCACCTACCCCGCCACCGCCGACGCCAACCTCCCTCCCCACCTCCTCGCCACGCCCCCTTCTCCACCTGCCTCCCCCGTCGTCATCCCTCCACGACTCCCCCTCTCCTCCCGTACTCCGTTCCCCGTCTCCTCATTTCTCCCTCCCCGATATCTTCCCCTGTAGTTCCCCCTCCCCCTTCCCTCCAGGTGACACCCTCCTTCAGCCCCGTACCCTGCTCATCCGCTCTCCCTACACTCCTTGCCATCCCTCCTCAACCCCTAGCTCTCTCTCACTATCTCTCTTTGGTCCCGTTCGTTCAAACGACCCGTCTTGCAGCCACTCGTAACCCGCTCTGCGACTTGTCCGCATCATCCCTCACCGGAGCCCCTTGCGCTATTATTTAGAGATTCATACGCTCCGACGACGACCAAGTTAATGTCCCGCCATAGCGTGAGTTAATAAAGGACGTCACACTATGACGAAGTCGCCAGGTCAATGGGAGGGGAGGAATTCAATCCGACACCACTTTGGATTGATCGGTGAGGTGTATAAAAGGCAATAAAATGGTGAGGTCTACCTCTCACTCCCGTCAGACTAAACACTTTATTTCTCCTGACTAATATTTAAAGGCGTCACGATCACAGTGGGGGAGGCCCGTCGATCGTTTGCATAGTCTCGGGTCTAAATCGCACGGAAAACGATTAAAAAAAACATTTATCAATCCTTTTGTTACCACTTCACTTTTTTCCGTTAGAACTAAACATAAGGTTGATTAACGTAATTTTCTATAGCATTTCGTTTGTATTACTACATGCAGTATAGAGTATTATCTTGGTGGATGCAAGTTTCACCGACGTTTCAGTCATCACCTTCAGGCATGAAGTAAATAGCAGTGACTCGCCAAGTCTCCCAAAAATGTCAATAATAAAGATATCCACTATCACGTACTTGAAAAAGATTCAATAAATCCCGAAAAAAGTACCCTATGTCAAGGTAGGGTATCAAAAGCCAAAGTGAGCTTCTCAAATTAGTCCAGAAAATAATTATATAATGTATACTAAGATAGTGCTAGCGAGCAAAACACAGAAAAAATAGAAACTCACACGTATTTCGAATTTTAGGTGAAGCTGTAACTTTTCTCAAAGAAGAAAAGGAACTGTTCGCTAGTGCTATCTTGGTATACATTATTATTCACTTTCACATAAATTATATATATATATGTATATATATATATATATTTATATATATATATATTCATATTTATATATACGTATATACATATATATAGGTATATATATACATATATATATATATATATATATATATTTATATATATATATATTCATATTTATATATACGTATATACATATATATAGGTATATATATATACATATATATATACATATATATATATATATATATGTATTTATAAAAGTAGTTTAAGAATTTAGAAATGAAGATACCGACTAAAACACCAGTGATACTAGTCTATCAGCATACTCCTACACAGGAGGAAGCTGAAAGCCATAGAATGCATAAATTACATTTTTTTACAACGATAACAGTCAATGAGGGATATTTCATTGGGGAAAAATCAATTCAACATGAAAATGCATTGAAAACGGTTATCATAACTTGTCCTATCATTCACCCAGCTGGATGTTCTATGCGCGCCTACTCTTAATCAAGGTGTATAAATTTTTCGGTGTGTCTCAAATACAGAAATCTCTTTCCAGAGGAAAATTCTTGCGATATGTACTGACGCGATAGTTAAAACTCAAACAGGTGAAAGAACAAACTCATATTTATATCCATATAAAAATAAGTATTTCAGTATATACTTTTGTACTGTTGAGGAAGTCGTTGAGCAGTGAAAATACAGGGGAGGGATATTGCAATCACTAATGAATCGTATATACAAATAAGAAGAATACTCAAATATCAATGTTTACATTTTGACGGCCATGCTTCATGCTGCCTGAACGTGATTCTTCGTAGAACAACAAAGAATCACGTTTTCGTTTAGTGGAAGCTGCATGACCGTCAAAGCTTTGAAATATGGCTGTAAGTGTCCTTTATATTTGTGTTTGTTAAAATCGTGACTTAAATATGAACTAAAAACTAATTAATGAAAAATATTCATAAATATGTGTGTGTGAGTGAGTGTGTGTGTGTGGATCGCGGCAGTCCAGAGGTAGCGCGTTGGACTACTGACTGAAGGATCAGGGTTCGACTCCCGGGCATGCCTCTCTGAGCACCCTCAGCTCCACTAGATTTTACGGGAACATTTATATATATATATATATATATATATATATATATATATATATATATATACTTGAATATATAAATGATTTTTTTAGGTATAGGGAGGACATCCTGATGAATCATGCAAAATAAGATGCACCAATATGCACACTAGGTGATTTTAATAATGAATGATGAGCGGGAATAATTTGGCAAACGTTGATATGAATTATTTTAAACTGTTTTCTGGTACGAGCTAATAGTCGTCATACTTAGAAACTAGCTCCGATCGGCGTTAGTCAACCTCAGAGGACTTGCGCAGTGGATGTCGTAGTGAGAAATGGCCATACACCTCCCTACCCCCAATCATCAATACTTCTACCCTTCCCCATTCCCATCTCCCTTCCCTAGCCGTCCTCACCACCTAAACCACCCCAATCCTTGTCAGCCCCTCCCACCTTCATTCTCCCCTCGACCTTACTCGAATTCCTACCTCTCTTCCCCCCCCCTTCATCCGCCTTCCTGCCGAAAATATCCCGCTTGCCTTTTGCACCTCCTCCTCGTCCCTTCCTGCCCCACCCGCTCAAACCTCTCCCCTTAATCTTTCTTCCCGATTCCATATGGTGCCCCCTTCCCTTTCCCATGTCATGCCAACCACTCTCGAAAACCTTCTACCGCGCCTCACCTCACCACCACTGCTGCCTCTTACAAAAGCTTCCTTCTACCTTCCCGTGCTCCTAACCCAACTCTCGGCCCTCACCCCACTATTTCCTTCCCTGAGAAATTCTGGGCGAATTCTGGCTTTTTCATCGCATGCTCTTCCCTCATCTAACCTCCCACCTTTGTACGCACGTTCCTTTCTCTCTTGGTGACCAAACTCTTGTATTCCTTTCCCATTTCATTATTTCGTTCTCCCTCTCTCCATGCTTTCTATCCATTTCCTTCGTCATTCTTCTGTACATTCTTTGCTCGTATCCTGATTTCTTCCCACTTGTATCGCACACCCTGCTTCGTCCTCCTCTTACGCCTAGTGGTCCGTTCCGCCTCGTAATTCAATTCTCCTTAACTTCGCTCATTCCTTTCCCTTCCATTCCTGCCGTTTCCATGCCGGCCCCCTGAGTGTATGTTCCTCTGCTGCTTTCATATCGTCCGGCCTTCCCACTGGCTGTCTCGGTTTTCCCATTCATCTGCGGTCGTCGCCTCTTCTCCAGTGTCAGTGCGCGATCCCACCTTCTCTTCTTTCCGTTCCGACACCTATCTACGTGTTTTCGGTTCTGTTTCCGTCATTTCTGTTTCAATGCTCGTCTATTCCTTCCCAGTCGCCACTAGCGTATCGCTTTTGCGTCCCCCTGTCGTCCATTTCCTCTGCCAATCTTGTATTATCTTTGCGTATGCTTCTTCAATTACTGGTCAAAAATTCTCCTCGGATTTTCACCTCACGCATTCTTTTCTTTTAAATAGCTAATCCCCCGGTTTTATCGGTATTTTGCCAATTATAGGCTTTTTCGTACTGGATAGAGTAACTGGCTTTTTGGCAGTTTCAGGTTAATTCGAAATCTCATAAAAAAAGAATTTTCTATTTCGTGGAGGAGTATGACTCCAGTTTTCCAGTTTTCATCATCATTTTTATGTTCAAATTGTACCCTAGCCCTTTTTCATCGCAAGATACATTTATTGACTTATTTCATTCAGATGATTTTGAATTTTTTTCTGTTAGCTTCCATGGTGCTTGTGGAACAGCTGTAAATATTCTTTGATTATTGCCTAATGAGTAAATAGCTCTTACAACAACAATGAATGATTCCCTTCTCGTCACAGGTCGGGGATCGAATTTCCGCAAAACTGGCGTGATTTATTATTGTTTACCTCATCTAACCTTGAAGTGTAATAAACATAGTCTAATTGGGGAAATTACAAATGTCCAATAGTATTTCGCAGAGAGTGTATAAGGCGGTGGCCGATCCAAATCGTCTTTCACCCATTTCGCCTCTCCCGATAGCCGTCCGCCCCTCCTTTTCCGCAGCTTTATCAGTCCCCTGCCTTGCTCGGCCTTCCACTGGGCCCCTCCCGCCACCCTCACCCACCGCCGCGCATCCCTCTCCCTTCCCCCTACTTCCCTCCCTTTCACACCGACCTCTCTGCCTCACCACCCCGCACCCTTCGTGGTTCCTCACTCCCCTCTCTTTCCCAGCCCCCTCCCTCCCCCTTAGGCCGCCCATCCTTCCCCAAACCCCTCCGCTTACCCCCTCCAACCTGTTGAGTCGCTCGATCTGCCTCTGCCTCCAGTGTTCCCACTCCACCACCACCGGAGCCATCACATACACACAACACGCACACACACCCGTACAAGACGCCAAGCCGCGCCCGAAAACCCTTATACGCCCTTCCTCCTCCATACATCTCTCCACCTTATTCCCTTCGTATTCCTCCCCCCATCCCCGCACTCTATCATCCCCCACCTCCGCCACTCTCGTCCTAGTCTTTCCCCTTCATCTCCGAGAGAGGAGTGAAGGACGCGCGAAAAGGCGCACCCTCGTGGTCCCCAGGCCAGTCAGTGCACGTCGTTAACTCCCGCGGAACAATGGTGAGCTCCAGAGGCACCCCTCGGCCATGTTGGGAACCCCAGGAGGTGGCAGTGGCGACGTGAGGGCACCGCGCTTCCCCGTGGAGGTCACCCACGGCGCTCGGATGCTTTCAGCACACTCCGCTCCCGCCGAGGCGCCCTGCTCTCCTTGTGCGTCCCCTCTCCCGGCGCGCCCGCACCCGAGAGCGGGAGGGTGTAGCGAGTGACGCTTCGTGGGAGACCGTGGAATCCATCAAGTGGCGTCTCGAGACGCGGCGACTCGCGACGGTTCGGCCTCCTCATGATGAGCGTCGCTCTCCAGGCACTCCCGCCGACGCAACCCTTCCCCCAGAATCCCCAACGAGAGTGAGTGATTGGAGTCCTTGCGGCGTCGCCGGAAGTAGCTGTATCGCGTCGCCCGAGCCCCGGGACTTAACTCCCGGCGGCCGCAATGGCAATCGTACCCGTCCCCACCACGGTTTGTCTTCCATCCGCCTTCCCCGGGGCGCTATCCGGACTCAGTGACGCGAGGCGGCGGTGAATCCGTTTCACTCCGCTTTCCGCTGACTTCCGCACGGATCCCTTAAAGCGGGTGAGGTCACGCTTTCGACGACGTGCCCTGTTAAGGAGGGGATAGAAACAGCCACCCATTGTTACAGAAGCCAGCGAGGAAAAGTGGCGGCCCTAGTATCAACTCCTGCGGTTCGCCTTCGCGCGATAATAATTCCGTCTGCTACAAAGAGGTTTCTCCCCGAAACCTGCGTTCTCCCGGCAAAGTGGAGGCGGAGAGGGAGGTCCGAGATGGAGGCGGGGGGCGGGGCTCTTCCACGGAGGAGGAGAGCGGGGGTGGGGGGAGTGCGGGGGAGAGGGGAGTGGACGTTTTGGCCTCCGTGGTCGCGGCTTTGGCGAGGGGCGCGGGGGCCGCCTCCCCGTGGTCGGCCCACCGGCGCCTAGAGACTTGGGCGAGGGCCGCCAGGGAGCGGCGTAGGTCCCAACAGGTGCCATCCTCCCCTTCCCCCTCCCACAGCCCGCTCTCACGCACCTCTTCGTCTGGAAGGAGAGACTCGGGCATCGATGGGTCGGACGAGGGCGCGCCGGGTTCTCCGGCGTTGTCCGGAGCCGGCTCCCTCGAAGGCGCTCCGTCGGTTGTTGTGGAGACGCCTGCCGAGGTCCCGGGTACTCCGGGACTTCTGCGGAAAGGATCAGCTTCTGAGGTATCTGTTTGTGTTTACAAGTTACTACGTGCGTCTCGGAATGAGTTGATGGAAGATGCGTTCCTGCAATTTCTTAAACGGAACGCATTTGTCATTTATTGAAGTTAGCTCATTACTCTACGATCAATTTTAGGTTAATATCTGATTCCTTAACCATGAAGAGTCAAACTGGTTGCGTTGGCATGTAGGCCAGTGATTAACTGTCATTAAATAGTAACAACTGCCTTAATATATGCCTGGAAAATGTATTTATCTGCTTTTCTGCACTTGAGATTTTTTAATTAGAATTTTTAGTTAACTCTAAAATATATTCTAAATGTTTTTACACTAAAATTTATTTATCATAAAATAGCATGTGACGATTAAGTTAAACGGAGTAAAACTAAGGAGACTATGAGTGAACCAAAGCAGTATATTTTTCAAAATTTGGCTAAAGAAAAGTGGGCGAAATGATGATGTGTTTTATATCATTTAGATGTAATAATAAAATCTAATTTGGGGGTGGTTTTAGATCTTAATATCAACGGAGTGCTTAAGGAAATATTTACAAATATGTTTTAAACGGTAAAAGTTGAAATGCTTAACGGGCGCTAAGATACTAAGATAAAATAGCCTAATGTCATGAATTATAAAGGATACTTCTCATGCATTAAAATTGAGTAAATTCCTTTAAATCATGATCAAATTTTTATTTAGCGTTTGAATTGTAGGTTAAGGAGTTTTCTTTCTAGTTCAGAATGGGAAAGTTGAGAATGCTGTCACCCCAAACTGCGCCTTTTATTTCGTTTATCTTTTGATACTCAACAGGTTTCTTGCTCACTTTACACGTTTTCCAGCAAGTCGTAGTTACGGTGTGTATTACGTTCCTGGTCATATGCGTTCGTATAACCTTGTTCGCAGGTTAAATATTTGAAGATTCGCAGTAAACTTAATGCTAATTATAAGTATTATCTGTTCATACTTTATAAAGATTCTTGGAATGCGTGTGACCTTTTTTTTAATATTTACATATTTCAACTAAAATTCAATTTAACTGCATCTTTGTACCGTTGTTAATTTTTTAATCGTTCTCTTATTTGACGTTGAAAACTGTGATTCAATAAAAATTAAAAGAGTGACTTAAACAAATGATAATTCAAAAATATTTTAAGCCAGTGTACAAGTTTTACAGTAGTGCTTTCTGTTTTTTTCAGGGCGTACAGTTATGCTTTAACATTTCCTTTTAATATTTCAGTTTCACGCATTTCACTTAAATTAACATTTTTGGTATTGGTCATTTGGCAAATTGATACGTTAGAGAAAAATGAATTCAGGTTTACGAGAGTTTTTCAATGCAGCAATTTTCCAAGTGTGGATAGTCAGCTTTCAGGTGTCTCAACTGGCTATTGAATTAAAAAGGAATTAAAATTTAACGTCCTGTATATGTGCGATGAATAGTTCTTCTCATCGTTTGAAATAGCTCAAATGAAGTACTCTCGCACATCTGCTATCTTGAGTAACATCTGCAGCATGTATACGCTAAGCAAAGACATTTATTACTCTTAAATATCCTTTTCATCTTCTAAGGCATTATGCATTATTTATTTCAGAACTTTAGTTCTTAATAATTGGATATCCGATCAGTAACTGGCTTTCATCTTGTAGAATGATGTTCATCTATATGCTTGTCAATTGACTTGTCGAGCAAAATTTCAGTTGTATCTTTCGAAAACGTTAGAAAACAAACCATTTCTATGATGAAATATGAGGAAACTTAAAATAATACGGTTCATTATGAGATCATGTTAAAGAAGGAGATTTTGTATTTTAACTTCTTGGTTATCATAAATGTATGAGGACTTTATGATAATTTTATGTTTCACTACAACCTTAGATTGAATTGATGTGAATGAATGTCTAACCGAGCGGTATATCTGCATCGTATTTTGACGAATATGCTTCTTTGGTGGCATCAAATGGTAAAAGGAGACTATACCTGTAAACCTTTAAGATTTAATCAATGACGATGAGCGATAAATAGGTCGATTTAAAAAAAATGTATATCTCTTGCAACCACTTCTATTACCATAATTTCTATTTTATTTCGCTTGAGAAACAATCAGGCATTTCCATAACGTACGTATTATACATCAACATGCCAAGTTTAGCACATTGAAATCATTAAAACTGTGTTCATGATCGCTTTGACATCATGAGTTTCCGTATCCAAGAGTACACAGTTTTATGCAAGCTTTGCAGTTTGCGGTGGAAATTTAATGACTTCCTTATACTATTTGACACTTAACAATGACATGAAGACCTGTGTTCAAAGTTACTTCGAGGATATATTAAACTATGGAATTAAAAGGTTGTCTCAAATTGTTTGTATGGGAGCGCGGTTGGTAGTTCAGGGTTAGTGCGTTGAAGTACTGACCTGAGGGTCCGGTTTCGATTTCCGGGCACGCCTCTCTGGGAATCCTCGGCGTCACCCAAGCTGTGTGATTTTTCGGGTACCAGAACTTCCTGGGAAACCATCGGCGGAACAGGGAAAGTACCCGGCCCTGATATGTGAATTTCACACGCCGTTGGGCTTAGTATTGAGTGAACTCTACCAACACCTACCAAATCAACCTTTGGATTTTCTGTGTCTATGGTTTTTGTATCAAGCTTCATGCGTGCTTACAAAAAGCAGTTGTGATACCACGTATATTCCAATGCAACGGTTCTATATTTAAGTATGTTTGACAATTTATTTTTGAGATTTCATTTTTTAATCGACTTTTATTCAATATTATTTTACCAAAGCTCTGATTCACGCCTGTTAATAACCAAATAAATAATAATTAGCCATTCTAAACTTGAAGTATTTTCGCAAAATCTATCTGAGAGGTAAATTTTGCACATGTGATCACAAAGCTGATTAAGTTATATCCTAAGCGGAAGTTATAACGCCATTTTTAAATGCACTGATAACTTTGTTAATCGTAGCCATCAGTTACCCAAGGAAAATATTATTTTTGAACAATCTTTAGTGTACCATTGTGTTGGAAAATAATTTCTAGGGGTTAGAAATATAATTTCTTTATTTTTAAACCAATGAAATTATTCTTATGCGAATTGAAACGATGATGGCACGGAATGGAAGGAATGTCTCTGCGATGCATTGGCAATAACCAATGGCTCAGCGAGACCCTATATCTGAAACAGTAGAGTGGATCAAAAGAATTCACCCAGTCAGGCACTTAAATTTACCCACTGGAAAGAAAACAACAGAAATGACATATTTGTCTTCGCGTACTCTTTCCTTTGATGCTCACGAGAGAATTGTTTTTACATTTCCGTTTGTATTTATTCTTTTCCAGGTGGGAGGATAAAACATATTTTTCGCCCAGAGAAGTGACATAACCTCAGGCGAATCCGCATTGTTACTCTTTGCGTGCGTGACAAGGCGTTGCGACCCCATTGTTTGAGCAGGCACAATACGCGCAAGTTGTGTTTGCGCATTAAGCCAACACCCACAGGCCTATTCCTTCCGCGCGCAAAAAGAGTTGATACGCGCGTACAAGTCGGCCTTCCTTTTTTTTCTTTCTCCTTCCTTGGCCTTCTCCTCGCTGCTTTTCCCTCTCCCCCACTTTTCTTCCCCCTCTTAAGCCTCGCCGAGAGGCAAAAATCCATAAACGGAGTTGCAACAAGTGTCTCTTCTTTTACAGGCATTTACAACGGCTTGACTCCAAAACTCTGGCGGTACCTTTAAAGTCGAATTTGGTTACCAACCGCGTGTTCTTGCATCCTCAAATAATTTCTTTAATAGGTTCCTTAAAATTTCGTTTTCATTCCCAATTTGGCCCTTACAGGATTGTGACAGATGGGATAAAATGAAAAACTATAACTTTGAAATTTTCCAATATTTTGGAAAAAGTGTTCAATGCTGCCATCCTGTATTTGATATCCTCTTCTGTAGAGGCTGGTATGATCTGCGTTTCAAGCGCGCATAACATTAATCGAATATTCAAAGCGTGACTTTATGGAATAGATTTATTTTACAGTGAAAAAATATTATTTAAATGCTGCTAAGGTCAGCCTCTAAAGAGGACTCTGCATCAAATACAGGATAGCAGTATTGAACATCTTCCAAATACTCTAGAAATACAAATTTATAGTTTTTTCAGTATAAAATGCATGGATAATTGAGTTAAGTAACGCCTCAAAAAACCAATTAGAGATAGAATAGTGCTGGGTTTATAAGAATACAGGTTTGTTTTGTTTCTTTTTGTTAGTTTGGGCATTCATAACCTTCTATTACTGGTAAAGATGGATTTTAATTTAAGTCCTACGTCTAATTTTTAAACCTTTTTTCCAATAGTAAGTTTATTTTTTGATTTGCATGGAACATGTGTCGAAGTAGGATA
The DNA here is from genome assembly GCF_022747635.1 of Hetaerina americana. Taxonomy (NCBI): domain Eukaryota; kingdom Metazoa; phylum Arthropoda; class Insecta; order Odonata; family Calopterygidae; genus Hetaerina; species Hetaerina americana. Next base: position 70,382,641 of record NW_027287427.1, read on the forward strand.
AACAATTGAGGTTATTAAATATTAAGCTCATAGCCCACTCCAAAACCTCTCCCTCTTCCTTCGCTGTAGAGAGCTTTTAATATTACAGATGAACATCCGGATATGTATAATTATATATATATATATATATATATATATATATATATATATATTGACAACGCATATACATACGCAACACCCGGGTCATGAAAAATAAATTATATGTGAAAAACGTTTTCTCTTCTAAAAAATATATTAAGTTATGCCTGTTGAGCAAATTAAATTATCGATTCTTCACTCACGTCAAGAGGTTTACTTTCATTGAAACGACCCAACCACATTCTTCCCCTCCCCCCTTCCGCACCACAGAAGGATGGTGTAACAGATGGCGTGAGAGAGGAGAGCCTACCTGATGCTAAGCCCAACGGTCTGAGAAATTCACTCATTTTGGTCGGGGTTAGTTTCTCTCCCTGCGCCACCTGCAGTTCCCAGGAAAGATCATTTACACAGAAAATGAAGCAGCTCGGATTTAACCAGTGGTATCCAAAGGCGTCACCTGGGTTTACATCCGCAGCCTTTCAGCCCTCAGTTAAAATCTCGACCAATTAAACTGTTAACTCTCCAAATTATTAGGCTTAATAAACAAGTCAACAAAAGACATTCAGCTTGTGTAGTTGAAAGGTTGCTTTATGCGTATGATCTTCTTTTGAACAAATTATCCCCCCCCCCGCGTAGTTCTTTTCAACGCCTTCCTTCCAAAATGTACCTTTATGTGCAAGTTACATACGCTTGACCTGTAAAAGTGCCCAAGGGCTCATTATGGGTTCAAACTAATCTTTCCAATGCTCATTCGAGAGACTAAGATATTTTCAATTGTAGTTTTAGCCCATAGAAGAGTATTTTCATTTTCTGAAAATTCAGTTTTTATGTGGAATATTATTGGTTTATCAAGGAAACTACCCATATCGGCGACGAATTCAGCCCTACTGGAAAGAAATGTGTCCTTCACAGTACACCATCAAGTCTCCCACGGTTAAGCTTGTATTCGAAATTATATTAACCTTTTGTTTTGATAAGGAGGCCAGGAATACCGCTCGTAATACAAAACATGGACCTCGCTAGCACAAAGGTATTCTTACCTTAAAAAGTGGTACTAGTGAGCATGTAATGTGTTATCGTATGTATGTAGCCAAGTTTTTTTAACTGCATGTACTCCGTCATTTAAACGGTATGTTCTCCATATGATTTTAATAACATTAAAGAAGTTTCTTTGTTGGTTTGACGCAAGCCACGTTGCTCTATAAAATAGACACTAATTTTGTATTTCCTCAGTGAAATTCAGAGTGCTTAAAAAATTGTACTTGATATTCATTTGTTACTTCCACGATATAAGGGTGCATCCCATTGTAGGATAATAATAGAATATTTCTTGAACTGAGTGTACATTATTATTAGCAGTATTCGACGAGATTAGGGCAGATTTTCGATGAATCCAGATTATATCCACCACTGTGTATCTAGTTACTAACTAACAAGATACAAAATATTCTTAACGTCTGTACAAAATATTAGCGTATTTTTTATTCAAATATTCGTAAAGCTTGTGCTCTATATTATTTCAGTCTGATGTAATATTTTTGACACGGATTTAGTGATCTACTATTTAAGTTTCGTGTTGGATTTTTCTCCCTAATGCTACGAGCTGTATTTATACATGCATGCTCGTATTTATCGAGGTTGAAAGTGTAACGAAAGTTTCGAATTTTTCAAACCGAAGAAATTCCATTTTCTGTGTCCCATTCCCTTGATTTGAGTCTCTCCCTTTTGATTGCGGAGAGGTAAAATTCAGTCTACGCGAGAAGGCATTTATTATCTTTTTTCCCGTGACCTTCGATGAAATATTAAACATTCTTGTTTTTTTATCAATATCGGTCGAAGTAACAAATCTGAGCCTATCCTTTATTTCTTGTATTTTATCCAGGTGTTTGGCTGGTATTTATTTGGGCTTTAACATGAAATTTGCGATATAAGTTTTGACCGTTAGTATGAATAGTTAATTTGATGATTTTAATCAGCAATGGTTGTCCAATAACAGCTTCGTAAATTATAATATTTTTATTAGCGATAGATCAAATTTAATGCTAACGCATGCGGCTGGTTTATGTGTCTTATTATTAATACATTTTGGAAAATCCCAGAACCAGCCTCTAAAGGCACCCCTGGCCAAGTTTGCCATGCTCTTGGTTAAAAGGTGAAAACTCGCCTTCTGATGGAATATCTTTCATATATCAAGGTAAAGGCTACTAAAAACCCTTTAATTAGTGATTTTAAAACAAAGTTAATATGGATCAGGGTTTGTAAGCCTGAGGGAAAGTAAAGAATATCTATTTGTGGGGGCTGAAAGATGACCTAAAATTCAGGCTCCTACCTTTAATTCTTTGGTCATTATAATCTCCCCTGGAAAGGGTAAATTAAATTTTCAGTTTCCTCTCCTTCCGGCGATCCTATTACAATCTAACTTTGTCTCAACCTCCCTGATCCTCACTGGAGCAAAAACGTGTATATATATATATATATATATATATATATATATATATATACACACACACACACACACACACACACACATATATATATATATATATATATATATATATATATATATATATATATATATATATATATATCCAGAAACCTACCTTAACCGGTAGATTACCTAATAATATATATATATATATATATATATATATATATATATATATATATATATATATATATATATATATATATGTATTATATGATTATTTATATATATAATACATGATTTTATAAAATATAACATATGATTATATATATATATATCGATTTATTATATTATATATATATATAATATAATGGATTTATATATATATATATTTATTTATATATATATATATATATATATTTATTTATATATATATATATATATTTATTTATATATATATATATATATTTATTTATTTATTTATATATATATATATATATATCCAATGAATAGAATAAAAAAGAATAAACCATCTTAAGAAAGACCAACCACTTTTATGAAGAGAATTAAAACAATATTATTGTCCCAAAGATAAGGGTGGATTAGTGGTTTTGGATTTGAGAAACGACGGTGGATCCTGACCTATTGGGACTAGAGATATAAAGAGCACTTATTACATTAGTTTTTTTCTGTCAAATTCTGTCTCAGAAAGAAGTGAGGCATATTTTGAAGGCTTTTACTTCTTCAATACGGTTTATGATAACGATACGCGCAGAAGTAGAATTGCGTTAGCACTGTAAACTATCGAAGATAATGAAATTGTCAATCCTCATCCCTCTTTGAGTTTCGTCATTGCAGTGATGCACCAAATATGAATTGCAGGGTCTGACCGGGACGAGCTGATGTTGAAAGGAATTACCTCCCGATGTTTGCTTGGCCAAGACTATATCTTACCAAACCAGCCAATAAGCTCCAATTCAAGAGATTATAAACCATCACCTCTTCCAGAGAGATAATTTCTAACCTGAATTTTATTGAGTTCTGCTGAACATCCTCTAAACTTCTTCTCCAGAATGAAACACTTTTTATACGTTTCCCGTGAATTTTACAAATGTATTGGCACAAATCAAATTGCACAGTATTCCGTGAATTGAGAGTACTACACCATTTTGATTTTTCATGAAATTTTTTATAGACGGACATCTCTCAAAAATACTTCTGTCCATCACCATTTCTTTAAAAACATAATCAAGAAATGTGTCACTTCTCAGTCTATTTCCATCCAAAACCTACCGTAAGCAGTATAAATCCAATGAATTAGCAACTTTTAACCTCTAAAATGCGTTTTATTGAAAAAAATGTATTTTAAAAGAAGGTAATTTAACGGTCCTTTTTATCCCAAGAGGAATCATAAACCTGAGGTAAATGAGTATTACAGGATCTCTACCGAAATATTATATATTTATAGTATATTTTAGCCCTTTGATATTCATTAATAAAACAATACCGCTTTGTTTTTTTCAAATTCTTGTCCAATTTTCGTTCTGCCATTTGCAGATATCTTCCCTAACTTGAATTTAACGTTAATTTGCCATGTACATACGTCAAGCATACGCTTCCTGGACCCGCAGGTCATTTCCTTTATCTAACTTTCTTTGTTCTCTCGAATCCGAGTAGCAACTGTAGCAATTTTAAATTAAGCCAGAATTCTCTTAGAAAGTTGCTTCATTTATTATGTTTTTGCTTAAGTCTCAGGAAGGCATCCCGGAGGCATAGAAGATAAACTTCACGAGTAGTAAATTGAAAGAGAATAAATGTAATACTAACTGATAGAATTGATTGCCTATGGGTGAACGCAAATATTTTTCTGGATATTGCTACAGGTGTGTATAGTGGACGAATTACGCCTTCGTGATTCATACGTGTCAAAGAAAGCTTACTAAAAAAAATCAAGATTTTCTTCTTATCGATAGCAAAGTTTATCTTTGATATTATGAAAGTTCAGTACTGTAGGATTTATTTAAAAATAATACTCAATGAAATCATGCGTAAAATCGTTTCGAAATACTCATGGTCTGATACTCTTTCAGCTTTAATTGGTCAAAACCAATGACTACGTATCTCAATGCAAATATTTCAGAGTGTAAAAATCATTAGTCAAGGCGAATGATTTTTACACTCTGAAATTGTTGCATTGAAATGCATATTAGCGGATGACTCCGTTAAAAGTTACTATTGCCGCATCTCCCGCAGTTTCTTTGGAATTTTACTACGTATCTACCTATCAAACTATCAAATCAGCGTTCGGCTTGATTACTGGTTCCATACAAACGTACGCCCAAAACATAATCTTAACTTTGGAAACCATTATTGCACAAAAAATTTCTAACCGTTGCTAATTTTCCATGCAATATTGCTGCCAACCTTAGGAGAATACTCTTTGTATCGAAAGCATATGGTTTGAAAATCTGACCACTTTAGGGCATTAGGAGAAAGTTATAATCCGGTAGGTAACTTGTTACATGGCTAAATGAAGTACTTAATCATTTTGGAACTCCACCGAGTCCTGCCGATTTAATAGAGGCCTACCAGTCAAGAAAGGTTTTTAAATACTCGTGGACTAACCACTACCACACAGTTAAGCCCCACGACACTAACACAATACATTACGAGGCATAGTTGATAAGTAAGGGCCGTTTTCTTATGCATCAATGCTGGTGGGTTAGAGAGCACTTTTCGCCATCTTTTGATTGTTTCTAAGTCAATTAAGTTATTGTTTTGATTCATTAGTCATTTTCCAGGGGGTAAATTTAGATTAAAATACCCGCGAAATTCGTTGCTCCCGCCAGTTTTCCAGGTGCGTGCTGTGATTCAACTTTTGTGAGTAAGACGATCATCAGCTGCCCATATTAATTGGGAGTTCTTCCTAATTCATTGACCTACAGTAATTACTGTAGGTAAGGCTAGACATTGGTGTCGAGACTTCAAAAATGGCTGCAATAAATGGACATGATGAAGAGCAAAATGGCAGGCCCAGTATCCGAGCCGATGAAATCGTTCAACAAGTGGACCAAGAACCGCGATCAGATTGACGATTAAAGCTCTAGCTGATGGAGTTCCCCTATTTGAACTCTTTAGACGACGGAAAAGCTCAGACATAAATTGTGCCCTGGATTGGTACCGAATATACTTACTGACCAAAATAAGGAGCTAGAATTTTGACTGGACGAGCGTATTCGGACAGCTTATCCTTAGTCCTAAACTTGCACCTATAGTCTATTTCATTTTCTTGTACTTCAAACCGTGGCTTGGTGGTAAACAGTTTAAAGATGACGAGGAACTCAAAATGACTGTTGTCAACTATTTCAATTCCTAGGCGGCGAAATTCTATGACGAGGTATTAAAGTAGATGGTGCAGCGTTATAAAAACTGCTTAGAAATAAACGGCGATTATGTAGAAAAGTGTAGGATTGCAGAAAATGAAAACCGTCACTAAAAAATTTTTCCAATGAATATATTTTGTTATGACCAAACGGCCCTTGCTTTTCGAATATGCCTCGTATAATATGCTAAATCCTAACTCATACTCTCCGCCTCCTTTCATTTTTTGCAAAATAACTATCTTTTTTCTAGACTTCGCTTTCCCAGCTTCCCCCTCTCCATCACAGTCTTCAGTATCCCGTTGGAACTAGATATCTCCTGCATCTACTTTTTCCTATCCCCTTTCAATTATTTTGACAGTTAACTCTCCTCTCATTCCATGCCTAGTACTACGTTTGTTTTCATTTCGGACAATTTTATTATTCGATATTTATCACACGCACATCCCATAATCCTCCTATCTACACTTGTGCTCCAGCCTCAACTATGAAGTCTGGAAGCACTGTAAGACTCACATTATCAAAGCTTTTATCAATCATATCTTAGCTTTTCACCCTTAAGTTCCTGTTATCAACGCTCTTTTCCTTGTAAAAGATTCTTTACCTTTAAATGCTTTGCACTCCTTTGGTCCAAAACACATCCTTCAGAGGTTACCTGATCTATCCAGTTTACGCCGTAAACATTTATTGTTTAGGGCATAAACTAGTGAGATAAAGTCTTATTCTCTCTAGAGAAATTCATTACCTACATTTCTCTCACGTTCTTTGCTATCTCTTATCAAACATTGCTTCTGCAAAATATATAACGCTAAGCAATTCTTTTGGGACATGTCTCATGGCAAAATATTTTATTGGTAATTCCCTCAATCACAATTTATTAAATACCGATTATAGCTTTGTCAGTTGGCTCTCAGGATCCAATCTTTGATATGACAACACATAGTTAGTGCATAAATGATTTATCTAAGGAGCAGTTATAAATCTAGGTGCATACAGTAATAATTTGAATACTGTTACGGTTGATAATGAATATTTAAGAGTGGTATGAATAATCACAGATAATAAAATTGCATCTCAATTTGAACGTAAGCATCGTTTTTTCTACAGGTATATCAATTGTGTAGTCCTTATGGTTGTAATTAATTTATTCATCTAATTAATTTATTTCTAAAAATTAATTCCTCTGACGCGACATTGACAGTGATCCAGAAAACAAATCACTGACAAGTAATTTAAACTCATGTCACAACGCCAGTCCAAATAAAAATTCTAATTATTGAAAAGAAATTTGCCCAGTGTAATTCACAAATAGACAACCAAGCGATGGCTATCTATGTTCACGTAAATTCCGCATCATGAGAAATAATTATTTGCCCCCTTATTTCTTAATTGAATAAAACACCAATAGACCTATCAGGTTATGAATCGGTTATATTTTGCAGCTTTTTAATTTATATGCACTTTTCATGCAAATTACCTTAAAAGAGTATTGATCAGAGAAGGATATTGGGTTTATAGGCCTGCAACATATTAAAAATACCATTTCGACCCAAAGATGTCAAGGATCAAATTACATGACTTCGAAAATATTTAGGTAATTAAATTACATGAATACGAATAGAGAAGCTCTTTTTGATATTCTAAGGCTAAAAAATTGAATATCGGTGCCTAGACATCGAATGCAATTTAAATTTTAATCAATGTACGTTACACGCGAAATATGACACTGCAATACATTTCATTGGCACACAAGTCTTATAGATAAGAGCAAGAGAGAAATAGGCGATCGGATGAAAAATGTTTGGCATTCAAACAGGAATTCCAATTAAAACCAACAATCCAATTATAGTTTTTTCGATCGGCGGATGGCTCAGTAAACGGCCGGGATGAGTACAGATGTGGAAATTTATCCGTTTTTTTCACTTTCTGGGTCAGAATTGGTATTGGATTAAAACCTTTAAGCTAACACGCTCGTCCTCTAGGTTGCGGTTACTGACAGGCCAAATCTTATGCATAAAGGTTATATGATAAACAAACGAGCGTATTCCGTGTGTAATCGCGGAGGATAAGTGACAACGAGGGGTATATGAGTTCACTCTAGGATAAGATTCCGGAAATATCTGGTGAAGTTGTCCAAACTTGGTGAATGGAATTCCCCACATACAGAAGATCGCCGTTTTGATTTGATCGAAGTGGTAATCAGCAGCCATTCTTCATATAAATTAAGTCGGGGACCCCCGTGGTAATTAGAGCAGCACTCGTTTTATTCCAGACTTGGAAACAATCAATAACAACGCTACAGTATTGTGATGTAGTGGTAGTGGTATGTACGAAATACCACCTATTTATCACTCCGAAAAGCAGTAACTCAAAAAAACATTTCTCTGAAAATATTTATTTAACAAAGGTGACGGAACAGACTCAATTGAATTATGGTAGACGTAAACTAATTTCCCATGGGAATACACGGGTCAGAAGTATTCGAAAGAGTGTATCAGTCAAGCAAGTAAAACAATTAAGGATTGGAATCAAGGAAACAGATCACTTCGCGAAGTCTTGATAGTTTGCAGGAAAACCTGAAAGTGATGACTTAGAAAAGTTTCTTAGATACTTCCGATATTAGCGCACGAAGTGATCTGAAGAAGTAAGAGACATTTGGTTGTGCACAACTTCAGTTTTCTACCCGACGGATCCACGACTGGAAAGCAGAAGTCTGATTCGTACTTAGGTAGAGAGACAAAATGAAAACGGAGAATTGAGTTGCCTAAGGATGGAAGATCAATAGAAACTGGTATTCAAAATTCCATGACTAATCCGACAAAAGTGTATAGGAAATAGGAGATTGGCGCAAGGGGGTGGCGCCTGAGCATGTCACGACCGGGAAATTCAGACTACAATGATATCTTTGGAAGCTCGCACCTTTAAATATATTTTCTAGATACATGATTGCCCGTATAAAGTGTTCTGTAATACTTTATCCTAGGAAAGCATTACAGTTCGTATCTTGAGAATTAGATCGTATCTAGAGGTCCAAACGGAATATGAAAAAGGTTTGTATACCGAGCGGTTCGTAAGTCGAGGTAGCATAAAAATGCAACCAAATTACGTTGTTTTGCAGACGGACAAGTAAATAAAATATATTTTCGTTTACAATAACTGGAGGTTGAACCGGAATTCGAGCTATCTCGTCTGTATTTAGCATATAATTTTGGATGTGAGATTTTTTGAGTTGCACATTGTCATTGTATGGGAAAAATGCTGAATTAATAATGGCGAGCATTAATATAAATCTTTCACCTAGCTAGTATAAGAGTTAGTATACCAAGGGATGGCTAAAATTCGACGGTTATAGTAGAGCGCAAGTTCAGAAATGGCTCTTTGTGTTGGCCCAAGTAGCATCCTAAAAGAACGCTGGCTTAGAAACAAGGAACGATTGCCTGAACATTTTTGCTTAGAGTGTGATACCTTCTGCTCAGGGGCATGGAACACTGAAAATACAGGCCATTAAAGAATGGCTAATTAATCTTTTTTCTTGAGGCTAATAGTGAGGATCAAATTAAGAGATTAAATTCGAACCTGAGACGTGTAGTATAGTATAATGTGCATGACGTAAAGAGAGTCGAAATGGATTATGACTAGGAAAGTAAAACCAGATTGATGTACAGAAATGAAGATAATGATTTCTTTTAGCAACATGACAGAAATATTTCAGTACTAAGATCCCCATTAAGAGTTGATATTGTTTCTTAACGGCTTATTTAGCCTGCGTCATTGATGACATATTTCCATAGGTACACCACTTTGTCATAATTATTTTCGTACTGATCAATATTGGCAAAAAATACATTTGTCGGTCAGAGTCCAATTTCTTCTTCCAAGTAAAAATGAGGAATAATAGTTTCTTTACCATTGGCCTAACAGATTAGAAGCCAAAATCAAAGTGCATACGTACTTTAAAAGGTAAAGAGATGAAATTTTCTCAAACTTCACCCAAAAACGCCATTTTAAGAACCATTTTCCTCTTTCTTTCGTACTTGATAGGACTAATTTAACCATATGGAAAGGGAAAAGGGCTCGTTTTAAAATGTCATCACAACAAGGTATGCAGTAAAAAAACATGGAAGCAGCTGTTTTTTCGGTCTTTCACCTACTGCGAGATTAAAATAATTTCTCACAGGAGAGATTCTATAAAACGAACCGTAAAAGTAGCTCCCAAAAGGGCAAGGAAATACGTAAACGTCGTTTACAGTGTAAAATTTAAAATCACCGAGTGGAAAACTTTGAAATATCAAAAAAATTATTCAAGCCTGAATGTGCATGGCATCCATAATTTTGGGGCACTTTCCATTTTGTTCCAAAAGTGACATTGGAAATTGCCACACCACTATTTATTAAACATTCTATTCATGGCTCTTATCGGTAATATCATGAAAATGACAGAAATTAGTCGGAGCTATGATCATTGTCGGATAAATTTTGCGTGAAAAACCATCGGCAGGTTCATAGTTTTTATAGCCCAGGCTTGGAATTACGAGCTCATATAATACACTACACCAAATTTGAGCCATTTTCTCCTTATCCAATCGTCAACAAATCTAGTATATTGAAGGTTTTCGCAGCGATTTGATGATACAGGGATGAAACTCAGGATTATATTTGGACTTGTTGCGCTGCAGCGAACGGCTCCTACCTTCTGGAGCGAAACGCTCCAAAAGATAGGAGCCGTTAAGCCCACAAATGCTCCACAGCCAGTCAATCTTGGGAATCACCCCTGCTTTGATCGATTTCTTGCTGATAAAACTGACCGCCAAGGTATCGTCTCAGATTTTATCGGGATATTTGTTTTCACTACATGGGATTTAGCACGTAATTAACCTGTTAACCTCTACATGCATTAAAACATCAATAATTCAAAACTATTTATCAAAACTATTCCCGATAGCTCAATACATAAAAATGGCTATATGTGAATAATGATTTTTAATCTTTTCTCGTCGGCATATGTTTTACGATGTGTCTCTCTTGGTCAAATAATGAGAGGAATAGAATGAGGAGAGATGAATAGCTAAGAGAATGGGGAAGCATTCACAAATCGATGTACCATGCATAGGATGAAGATAAGGTCAAGGCGGTAAGTAGAAAAATATGTAACAGACGTTCACCACTAACAAAAGCCTCAAAAACCTCTTTCCAATGATATTTTACACTAAAACAGGAGGCGGTATTGCAATAAAAGGTTTGCGCTCATGTAAAGTGATGAATTTTCATGTCATTGGATGAAGATGAGAACGTTAGGTATCATAGGTGGAAAAAGAGGATTGACAATTTAGATGGATTATGTCGTGACAGAACCGTGACAGGTTATTCTCCATTCTTCTTTTTATCTTCCATTAATATAATGATTGATTGACCAAGTTAGGAGGTAGAAAAAATGTAGAACAGTTATTGCAGCGTGGGCTGTCTGGTAGTGTCTTATAATAAAAGGTTTAGAAATGTAGCGATGTTCAGTCAGTGTCCACCAAAACCTACCTTATACGATAGACTACCAAATTATAATTCCACAAAGTGAATTCCAATGCCTTCCCCTTAACCCAAAAATAAATCACACAAAGAGCCGATAGTTTCTCTATTTCTGCCCGCTAAATTATTTTAATCCTTAAAGCACCTCATTGACGTGCTAAAATAATTATCTCTAAATCTGGTAAATGTGAAAGTTCGCCGTAATTATTTTTTCTGATGGAAATTTTGAAGAGAGTTATTTCATCTCTGATATTTGGTCATGTGATGGATCCCCAAATTCAAAACATCCTAGCTCTTTCTTCTGTTTGATGGGAGAAACGCTCGAATGTCGAATGCTGTCATATTGTTTTTCCATAGTAAATATACGAAATGTGAATTGACAGAATTATCCGATAAAGATTTTTTGATCAACCAAACGGCCATCGTCCAGGTGAGAAATGAGTACGTATTAGGAATGTTTGATACGAGAATCGTTCAAATAATTAATGGAAAATAATTTATAATGCTCAGACTTATTACGCCACTCGCTGAATTATTTTGAGTCATCCTCAAGGGAAATAATAACGTGTATTTTCCCAAATGATCCCGGCGTTAGCTGAATTTAGCGTTCTTAATGTTGGCAAATTTTAATCGCCAAAATATCTAAAACATCGATGAATATAAAGTCAAGGTATGGTGAAACCCAATGCATAATTGCAAGGCATAGCATAAATTGAAACAATTTATGCGATTACATTTTGCTCAATTTCCGTTTCCTTACTGATTGTAGTGGTAACAATAACTATTTTTCTCAAATGGGGAAATATTGCCATTCTTTGCGACAGTAAGGACGCATGATATGGTGTTTATGTTTAATTATCGATGCGTGGGAATTTATTTCATGAATTAAATTTGATTCAGGATAATATTTTCAGTCCATTTTTGCTAATGTGCTGTAGTTAGAGTGCATCGCGATGTACCGAGACGCTCCTGAGTTTTCAGTTGTTCAGGAATGATCATTGCATTTCGAGATGCATCCCAAATTGATTATTTCAATGGTGCCTGTAGTTGGCAGGTACTTTGCAGTAAATTAGTTTCTGTGAAAACTTTAAAATAACGGAATTGGCCCGTTTCATCATGATACTATCATGATACAGTATACGGGTAAAAAGAAAAGAAAACACTATGGCAGTAATCCCTGGACAGCACACCCCTATTGAACCGCCAAAGAAATACATCGTCTGATCTTTACCTTCGCACCGTAACACACCTGTAGGATTATGTCACCATATCGTGACAGATAATTTTCCATTCTCGTGATTAGCTTTCATTAATATAATGATTGATTCATACATTAACGCTCAAAAAAGTCATAACAAATGAACACAAACTCATACTAAAACAAAGATCTGGTAAAGTCTATTTACGTAAATATTTAATTGCAGAACATTAGAGTTAAATAAAAATACAATGATCTTAACTGCAGGTCTAGGTTTTAAATCTCAATGGAATTATTAAAGAAGACTATTTATTGATTTTAATGGGATTTTAATATACTTTTATAGATGTTCATGATGATGTCACATGCTGAAAAGAGATCACAATGTGAAAATTCTTGAGCGCCTTATTCAGACAGAATCATACATAAAATTAGATGTTATAATAAGATCATTGGGTTGTAATGTACCAGCAGGTAGAGAAATTTGGCTCCTGATCAGAGTGACCCTGACTTCAAATCCCGGAGAATACCTTGAGAATCAAGACTTAAAATTCGTTATTTCCCTGGATATCAGAACTTAGAGGGGAAAATATGAGAAAACTGGCTCGCCTGGAGTTTCATACACCCTAGAGCTTTGTTAGGAATACCTTTCTCTAATCTAACCTATAAAATGAATTATCTAAATGATTATTGTAGCCTTTATCACAGAGGCAGCTCCAAATTAATGTTTTCCTGATATTTTTCTGATGATACGAGTCTGTATTTTTAGAGCACTTGGTGGTTCTGTGGTTACAACACTGGACTACTGATCGGACTGTCCAGGATCGATTCCTGGTAACTCCTCTGGGCACCCTCAGATTCGTCCAAACAGTGATTTTTTATACCAAATCTGTCTGAGAAATCACAGTTGGTACGAGGAAAGAAACTAGCCCCACCACCTTGATTTTTTAAATTCACAAGCAGTTGGGCTTAGCATTAGGTGAGCTCTATCCTCACCTATCAAATCAACCAGGTCGATTACTGTGCTTATACATCATATGTCAGCCGCAAATATATTATTTTAATTATTGTGGATTTTGAATTAGGACACCAATCGTTGCTGCAATGCTAAGCCTCAAACAGCATGACACAGTATAAAATATCCTATATTACAATAAACACATTATTTCTGCATACTTCTTACCTACAGGTACCTTCATTCCGTCCCGAATACTTATTCTTTTTCTTCTCTGTCTTTCTTGCCCCCTACCCCATAATCTTCAATATTCAATCGCTAATCAAAACGCTCTCTCTCCGCTTTCTCGCCTCCTTTGGATGTTTCCAAACGACCCTCACTCCTCCAACAATCCAAGTACTTATTCGTTCGTTTTCCTTGTCAACACGAATAAATATAATTCGGCGAACTCTCAATTCAGTTTGCATCTGTTTACTCCTTGAATCTTCGGAACCGACTAGTTCTCCTGGGCGTCCTCGCTTTTACAAAAAGGGCGATTTTTCCCCGATACCAAATAATTCTGGGGAACTGGAGACGGCACTGTGTAACAAAACGTCACCAATATTCTGCATTCGCTAATTTCACATCTTCGGAAGGCTTTTTTCGGAATTACCTAAACCCAAACCTACCAAACAACCTTCGAGTTGAATGATGGTTTACTCTACGCCGTGAACATTTCCGCATCATTCTTGCGTAAAGGGACCCGTACGAAAATCCGGGCAATTTTTCTTGAATGGTGAACCCTTACCCAGGGGTTTTTCAAATCCGTACACCATCCAGCTTCCCCCCCACGTCTCGCCTCAAACTCCACCTCCTACTCCCGCCCGCAGGGGAGGTCGCGGCTCTCCCTTCTGGGACTCGCGCCTCGTCCCCTATCGATCTCCCAGAGATGCCCCCTCCACCGCCTTTCCCTCTCCCCCTAACTCCCACCCCTATTTCCCTCCCCACACGCACGCCCGACTCAAAGTTCTCCGCTTCGAACCCGTCGTGACGTGTGCCCCAGCTCGTTACGTCGTTTATCGTCCGCAGTCCATTACCGCCTCTCCAACCCCCTCCCGCCCCCCACTCCCCCTCCTCGAACGTCTTGATCCCTTATTGGGTGACGGCAGTCCTCCTACTCCGAGTTCCTCCCGTACCCGTGTCTCCTGACCCTGCAGCGTACTAGGGGCCCACGGACGCTCCTTTGTCGGGACCGCAATTGGGTGGGGTGCGGGAAGAAGGCTCTTAGAGCCGAACCGCGATTCTGAGGGTCTGCGAGGTCTCCTGAGTGCGTTTATTCCTTCTCGATGTTTCTGACGCAGTCGTTTCTGGGTTCGGGGGTAAGAAAATGTTTTAAAATGAGTCTCTACACCTTCGTGGAACATTTCGATCTCCGAAAATGTTTTTGTTTCAGTAATAATGATAGCGTGATAACGGAGAAATAAACCACTGGGATCACTTACATAATTCTGCGCATTCGTTACAAGGGTTAATTATGACAGTTCCTCCAAGTTGGGGTAGATTGAATACGAAGAAATTGGATAAAATTCAATAATGATAAAAATTTTTGAGAAAACTTAGTCATTTAAAAAATGGAGGTAAAAATTATAAAATATAATGTTAAAACGGCAGACCATAATTGGATATTCAACGAATAAGAGGCTTAAGAAAAAATATAAAACTAGAGAGCATAAACTAGATCGCTTAGAAAATATCTCATGCATAGTAAATGTTTTAGACGAAAATGAGTAAACGGCTATGATTTGAAGAGCATGATTTCGGTGGGTAAAAATGTTTGTGCAAGGAGGAAGAATTTGATCAAATGGGCCTTAATTACGGACATAAAGGAAATAATAGTGAGCAATTTTAAATGGGTCATAGTCTTGTATGGCTCCGAAAGTTTTTTGTTGAAGTGTTAGAATCATAATTAATTGGAGATGTTATGGTCGCTCTGAAATTCGCGGGAGAATGGAGGGCATGGAATGAATGGTACAGCCACGGTAAGAAACATAAAAATTCTAGGCATGACATAGCACGAAAGAAGGTAATTGAGAGTCATTTTAATTTGGCAGGAAAAGAGAATGAAAGGATACTTAACCTCCGTTATTCGCGCTGGAATCCAACGGACCCATCGTCTATTTTTAATTGAATCATTCCTTAAGAGTCGGACTTGTGGACTGATGTCTCAGAGTCTTCTCTAGCCGTATCGCTCCCAGTATCCCCAGTGAGCATGAGCTGTTTAAGTTTATAATCTGCTTTACAAAAGCCACTTCTTTGTGTAGTTGCTACAACTTTAGCTTGTCTAACCCAACGTGACTTATTAGATATGTTTCAATTACCTTCGCGTTTCATACTTCCGCGTGTGCATTCATTTATTTCGTTTTCGTAAAGTTCGCTAATTATTCGTAAACTGAGCTATCGTATATTAATTATTTATAAGATGATATATCATTTACAAAAACTAATTAAATAGAAGATCGTGATTTGCAGAGCCAGTCAACCGAGGGTCAAAAACCTTAAGTCTTTATATACTCCTATTTTCACGTATAAATAGACGTGCTATGACAAAAGCAATTAACATTTAATCAAAAGATAAACATCAGGTCTGCCATGCATGTACTTTTGCAAAAATAGCAAGAAGATGAAGCCTTGTGTCTATTATACAGGCACCCATTGTAAGAATACCAAAACACATTCTCGCTTAAAATATAGCTGGGTCGGGGTCTTTAAAGTAACCTGGGGAAGGAATCAGTATAAATAATTTTAATAAACGAATGACAAACTTTTAATAGATTAAAAATTAACGATTTTTCGTAGGCAATGCATTCCAATTTATTGGAAAAGTGTTCATGATAATCAATGGAATTATTGCTTAGTTATTTTAACATAAATATAAAAAGAAAACATAATGGTAAATAAATGTTCGTATGGACATTGAAATTGATAGGAAAATTTCAAAATACAGGGTGTTACCCGTAACCTATGGGTTGGCAAACAAGGACGTTACCCCTCCGCCACCGGGGCCGGCTGGCCTTGCCAGAGGTCGCGGGTCCGATTCCCGCTCCGGTGATTTTTTCTCCTCCTAGGGTTTGGGTGTATATAATTGTCAACTTGTTATATCAATTTTCAAAGTCCGATGTAAAGGCCAAAGTGCTGTTTTCGGACTAATGCAAAATAAATTATTTCAGTTAGGAGAAAGATTCAGTTAGTTCTGGGGCTATTTCACCTGGGGCTGGGGCTTGTTTTCGTAATGTCACAGAAACTCTAAGGCTGTGAATAAATGATAAATCAGAGCTTTAGTACATATTTGGTATTCATATTCATTGGAGTGATGGTGTACCTTTTATTAAAATTTGTTTAAGATAATATTTGGGAGATAGAACTTGGATGGACACAGACTGAACTCGCCTACATTTCTTAGCCTAGGCTAATATGACAACCTGACACTCCGCATAACAATAGAAATTTCTGTTACTTGGCAAAAATCCTATCTCCCTTCATTCTGTCCAAAATGTTGATCCTATTTCTACTCCTTCTTTGCTTGCATAACGTTAAAACCCCTATCAAAGTCTTCAACAGCGAACTACCATCCAAACTGTCTGCATCCACTTTTACCGTCTCCTTTGGTTTTCTACAAACAGCCCTCTCTCTTCCTCCACCATTCCGTGTACTTCGTTTGTTTTTCTTTGCGTTCATTTACCGTTACCATCCTCCACACTCACATCTCAGAAGTCTCCAATCCACGCCTTTCATCTTACTTTAATGACTATCTTTCCGAATAAGATTGTTTAACTAAACTAAATCTGTCTAAAACAAATAAAGGATATGTCTATAGTTAAGATAATCCAACTAAACCACAATCAATAAACACCCAAATTTTCATTGATCTTTCCTTACTCATCCATCATTGCTCTCCTCCTCGTGAAAGATTCCTTGCCAAACGCTATTCTTTTTATATCCCTACTACTCTAGTCATCTTGGTCCAAAATACTTGAGATATAAATGGAAAGAATATCATTTGTTCTATGTAAAATAATTTTTTTTTCTTTTTCATTTTACTTATTTTTTTACTACATCAGTTTAATTTTTTCGCATTTAATGGATAGAAAGATATTTCTGGCGAAGCAATGTAGCGAATGTTTTTCTCAAATCGCAAATATCAGCACACTTATACGTCGAGCTCAGTTATTTAGGTGGTAACAAGGTGTAATTAATCCTTCAGTTGTACTTATTTAACATTACTTATATTAGCATTACTTGGCGAAATGATTAGGAATTTAGCATATCCTCATGTTTTAGATATGAAAATTGGTAGAATTAAATGCCAAAATGGGACGAAAAGAAGACAATGTTTAGGAGTGCATTAGACTGCATTTCACAAATGTCATATTCATTGCCCTATTTTTCCGTTTTCAACAAATCTAATTCCGAGCCCCCTAATTTCACGTTCTCGAAATGTAAAACTAAAATTCGTTGTATGGATGATTTGACTATTTTAAAAAACCGGTAGGATTTTATCG
Organism: Hetaerina americana; assembly: GCF_022747635.1. Classification (NCBI taxonomy): domain Eukaryota; kingdom Metazoa; phylum Arthropoda; class Insecta; order Odonata; family Calopterygidae; genus Hetaerina; species Hetaerina americana. The sequence continues at coordinate 70,400,735 of NW_027287427.1, forward strand.
AACTGAATACATCTGATGAACGTTTTCCCGATGATACCTATAACTTGGGCATCTGTCGCGAGCAATCCTTAATACAGCGTACAAAGATTTTTGTAACATCACAAATTCGTAAACTTGTGAGCTAAAATTTTTGAAATTATCTTATGCCTGTGAATTTGAAATATAGGTAAAGTGTAAGAGTGATATACCTGAAAAGTATGTCTCCTAATATCAGTGAGGTTAAATTTCATCATTCCAGATCATTTATTTGGGTTCTGTTACTTTATTGAACTTGCTTCATCGGCCCGGACACATTCGTTTATTTGAGTATCAATGATGGACGAACATATGCTTAAAAATTAGCATTTTTATTTAGCCTCTTTGAAAAAATACTTTCCAGGATGTATTCAATTTTGAGACCCAAACAATGAATAAGAAATCTTTCAAAACTTCATAAATTGGAGAGAAAATTTCAATCCTTTGTCGGAGGAATAAATAATTTATTTCAGCAAAGAGTAGGTATGATAACTTCCCGCTTTCAAGGTACAATTTGAGCTACATTTTGAGTGCAATAAATGTATTGATTTATTTTTATTTGTAATCATTACAATACAATTGACAATTAGTAGTAGTTTTGAGGGGAGGCGACCGACAGCTAAGGTCATTTGCGCCATAGGGGATGGACAGGAAAGGATGAAGGGTGGAGAGAAACCCGGCGTCGGCATTAGCCTACTCTTTACGAAAGGCGCCAAGGGGTCCGCAGCTTAACGTCCCATCCGACGGACGCCGTACTCACTCAAAGTGCCCTCCACAAAGCACCTCAAGTAGGGATCGAGATACCTCTGAAAAATATTCAACACCGCCGGGATTTGAACCCGCGCCCTCAGGGTGGGAAGCCAGTACGTTAGCCCCCGCACCATCTCGATCCCCAAAAATTGACAATTAGTAATGTAATACGGCGCAGTTGAACTAGTCAAAAATTAAGAAACAACCCAGGTAAATAGGCAAATCAAAGCATCAGAAAGAAAAAGTAATTTGTACCATGTCTTTGACCTTTCTCTTTTGAAGTTATCGGAATTTACAGGAAAAGGTTTGAAAACATTCCCAGGTAATTGTTTCCAATCACTAATTCCCGTATTTAGGTGAGAATGCTTATTTATGTCACTCCTTTGAGTAAGCCATTTTAGTTTATGTGCATAATCTCCCAATTTTTTGTTACATTCAGCTTATGTTTAAACTTTGATCTCTCCCCTTGCTTCATTCCCAGGGTCAGGGATTAGGTGGAGGAAGGGACTATCTAGTCTTAACCTCGCCTCAATGAAGACGTATTGTTATTATTATTCCCTGAGTAAAATTTTAAAATTTTTCCCAACATTTCAAGTTTTCATATATATATTTTTTGAGCTCTCTTATCGCAATGGCCTAATTCTATCACACTTAAGCTATTCCATTTTGAATTTAACTAAAGCGAAGCAAGCGGCTTTCCTTTGGCGTATTTAGTACTGAGGACGCTTTCATGAGCGTTTCTTTGAAGCTTGGCCACATATTAATCTTCATCATTTATGTGACATATTCCTTTTTAGGTATGATTGGAATTCATCTACTTTTGTCTTCTTGAACTGATAGAGTATTAGACGTTCAAGCTTCTTATATAATAAGTCAAATGCAAGTAGAGCATCACGGTGGAATGCTCACTGATCCCATTCAATATCTCATGGCACAAATGATAAGGCTTCATCAGGTAAACAACCGTAATATTGGTTTCTCTTGTAGCACTATCAACAATTTACTGGCATCCATATTCCAATATTAGTGTTAACTAGTTTTTGAAATTTCCCATCTTTTTTCATTTTAAGTCCTGCCCGTATTCGATAACTTTAGGTTCTCAGCAATAATTACTTGTTTATTCATATTTTCCTCACAGTATGTCATATCTATTAACTTTTCTAGTACCTCTGCCCCACCCCTGCTGGCCGGTGGGTGTTGATTTTATGGCATTCAGTGGATCAATTATTGGTACTCTAAATACCTCGTCATTCATATCGAGATCTTTCTAGGTAGCTATGAAATTCTTTCGAAACACTAACAAAAACTCCCCTACCCCTTGAACCCTACTGCATAATTAAAGATAGTATTCTTTGAATACAGTTCATTAAGAGGATATGTTTCTAAATGTTCTATCAGATGGCTTTTTGTGTTTCAATTATCATAATAAAATGCACTACATTGAATTAACCACGTAAAATGACTCTCTTTTATTAAAATAAAATAGCATTTGACCCTCAAAATTTTTATCACGTCACGACGACTTTGGTCAAACCAGTCTCTTTTTCCACAAATTGCCATTTTAGTCTTGCAACCCCGTCAATTAATTTATTTTAACTAGCACAAAAATTTATAAAATCATGTCATAATGACATATAAGTCTCAAAAGCAAGACTAGTTATTTGCATACCAAAGCTTGTTTTTTTATAGAAATCAGTCTTCTTCTTACGAGGGTCATCCGGAAAGTAGTACCCGTTCGTGAAATAAAAAGACAAAAGTAAATATTAACAAACATAAAAAATTTTATTTGAAAGAGGATACTTTAAACTACTTCTCAACATAATCTCCAAGCAAATTAAGGCATTTGTCATAACGTGTGACAAGTTTCTGTATTCCTGCTGCATAGTCCTTCGCCGCCAGCTCATTGAGATACGCGAGGGACCCATCTTGCACAAATTTTTGTATAATGCAGATGGTGTTTAACAATTTCATGAACAATTGTTCGAGAAACATTGGGAAAATGCTAACAGATGTCATCAATTGTGACGCGCCGATCGTTCCTCACGAATTCGTCAACTGAGCTCACCAGTTGGTCTGTAATGACAGACGGTCTACCCGAACGCTCATCGTCGTGTGTGTCCCCCCTCCCCATGTTGAAGTTGCGACACCACCGCCGAACAGACGACTCGTCCATTACATTGTCTCCATACACCTCCTTTAATTGGCGATGAATATCACATGGGCGAACGTTTCTTGCATTGAGGAATTTAATCACTGCCCTCACTTCACAACTGGCGGCGTTCTCAATTTTTTTAAACATTGTAAACAATCACAGAAACAACACAGGCAATGCTAGCGTCACGCAACTTGGCTCAGAGAAGGCAGACAAGCCACTGAAGCTATCTGACCTCGTCCAGCGGCTACTCGCGTCGTCAGCACTTCATGCGGCACGAACGGGTACTACTTTCCGGATGACCCTCGTAGGTGACTGTCCAATATACGAAGCATAAATTTATTCATTTTACCTCTTGCGACTCGAGCTTCGCATAACTAACTCTAAGACAAAAAGGATGAGTATCAGACTCGCTTACATAAATTAAGTCATGAAATATAGTCTATTTTGATTACGCTGTCCACTCCAGGCTAGAAATAGTGCTTTCTTGACTTTAACTGACAGGATTTTAAAATGAAACAGCTCTAATTAGCATGATATATTTTATCCTTCCGATCTCGTTTGCACGTTCAAGGAAATAATAGCACTTTTTTATGTTGCCATTTCTGTCACCGAAACACTTCATACCTCACTTTTTTAAATCTCATTTATATTTTACACAAATATTCCTTTCTTCTTGCAAGAATTGATAATTTTATACAATTATCAGTTCTATTTGCCAAATATTTTATTAAAACTGCACTCTACATATCAAAAGAGGAAGTTATGGTAATGAGAATTCAAACGCAGAGAAAATTTTTTTTTATGTTTTAATAGCCCCTCAGTTGGGAACGAACATGAGAAGTACCATGGATCCTGGCACTACGCACTTCTTTGCTCACAAACCCTAACTGACATGGCACAAGATTTCCTTAAGCTCCGTACTACATACACGTAATATCATAACTCCGTATTTAGTTGTGCATACTTTCTATCTTCCTTTATTTCATCCAAAATGCATTTTCTTTTCTTCCCCTTTTCCAGTATTCTTCCTTCAAATATCAGTTAACCCTCCCCTTTCAGCATTTTAACTGTCTAATAAAAATTGTTGAAACCCTTGATATCACTAAGGTATTATATTCATAAACCAAATATGTAATGGATTATGCCATAAAGAACTCTGTTGTTTATAAAATGTGCGTTAATTTATTTGCTCAAGTCTCAGTACAGCATATGAAATAACAGAAGACTTGAAATAATTTACTACTTAAAGAGTCTTTCCTTTTGTGTGACCTACTTCGCGTCGAATAACTTATTAATGATAGAAGTATGAACTTAAGAAACACTTACTCCTGAAAATGTTGACTTAAGTGTTTCGAGAGCCAGACTTTTGTCGATAATGATATGAACTTGTACGTGAGTGTGTAACTTGTTACATTTGATAAGTAAGGGAAAAAACACTACGACGCCTGAACCCTAAACGTATCATCGGTACTGTTTAAATAAAACTAATTTTTGTCGAAGTAAACATTCACTGAAGAGAATTTCGCCCTTTCAGACTCGGCATGAAGATAAATATGTAAAATAAATATAAACACCACTTTTGGAAATACTGCAAAGTATGTAATTCTTTGCCTCAAAATCCCCTTTGGTTAATTTTCCAAGGGAAATAAGTGTTTCTGTAATAAATTCTTTCAACATAGGATGTATAGTAGGGATTAAGTTCTCGTATCTTTGACGTCATCCAAGCGATAACTACAATATTTTTTTTTATTTATTAGCTTTAGCCCTCGAACGCAGAAGTCTGATAGGCCGTATTATCTTTTGCCGTGCGCTGTGTGCTCTGGAGGGAACCGGGTAGTGTTTTCTCAGCGTCAACGGTAACTAAACTCATGTACGCCAGTAGAAAATGTCTTTTGGCTTCACACATAATCTTATTTGGTTAGATCATCGATAACTGTATGAAAATTTTAATAATGGCCCAAAATTTGAGCATTTTTCATTACAACGATGTTGAATATACTCGTATCAACTGTGAAGGCATACGAGTTCTGTCTAATAAATACGCGAACTGGGGCCATACAACTTTTTTGCTAAATTTAGTCTGCATCAATTTTGTCCCCTTCAATGCACTTTCCATTCATTACTAATCACTTATTTCATTTCTCTTCATCTCTTTTCCACTGTTTCCACCTTTGGGAGTCCTCGACAGTTGGGCTTTTTAACTTCTTCGTCGTTTGTTGCTTTATTGTGTCCACATCATCCCAATGATGTATGTCCCCTCATCACATTTTTTGCATTTTGGGAAAAGGAAAGAGTAGCAAGGGGTGATATATGGCAAATATGGAGGATGATCAAGGATGGTGATTGAAATTTTTGGCAAAACCTGGCGACCAATCAATGCTGAGTGTGCAGACGCATTGTCATGGTGAAGGAACCATCCATCTTCTTGTGTCAGATTTGGTCGAAAAAGACGCACGCGATCTCTCAAAAGCTTTAGAACTGTAACGTAGAACTCAGCATTTACTGTTTGTCCTTCAGAAATAAATTCATGATGAACCGCACTTTCGACATCAAAGAAAACCAAGAGCATGACTTTGATTTTTCGAACTGCTTTTCTTGATTTTTTGGTTTGATTTAATCCACTTGAAAACTGATGCTTCATTCAGAGAATTATCACCGTAGACAGCTGTCAATATTTCAGTATTATCTTGATAACTTTTACTGCACTTCACCAAAAACTTGATGTTGATTCGTTTCTCCACGATTTAGAAAATTTCCATTTTCGACAAACAGTAAAAACAAGGGCAACAGAAACTAACATATCGGACGCCGTACGCACAGCTCGACGATCCGCCAAGCACAGACGGCTCAATGGGTCTCAAGCAACTAGAGCCGCTAGTGGGCGGGGCTATAGTCCACGTCATGGCCGTTAGATTGCACCAGTTTGCGTATTTATTGTATTGACTTCGTACATATGTATGTCATATTACAGTCTATGGATAGCTTGTAAAATATGTCACATTACTTGTGACACTATTGAAAATGGTAACTTCAGATAGCTTCAAAGATTTTGATGGTTCTGACATCTGATGACGAGGTCCAAAATATTGTAATAGTTTAGAATTACAGTGAAGTGTTTTATGGGAGTAGTATTTAAATCACCATTTGAGGTTTATGGCCAATAATGAAAATTTAAAGTTGAGCAAGTATACCCAAAATGATTTAACACAGATATTAAGAAACTATGAAATGAAAACAGAGATGAGTTTAGAATGTCATGAAATGCACAATAAACAATCTGTCAACCGTATGATTCATTTGAATTCATACTGATTTTTAATGTTGAATGAATGTATAAAATGAATTTTATATTAATCAATATAAAATATTGGGAGAAGTCATGTGTTAGCTATTTTATTTTTTCAACAAATAGATTAGTTTCATCAATGCGAGGTCTGTTCAAAAAGTATCCCGACTTTTGTGTTTTTTCAAAAATTATTTATTTATTCTTTAGTATCTATTTTGTCCCCTTCAAAGTAATCCCCATTAGATATTATAGACTTGTATCAACATTTTTTTCTAATCCTCGAAACACTTGAAAAAATTATTTTTGTGATTTTGTTCAGCTCCTCTTTCGATGCAGTCTTTATCTCGTCAATCATAGCGTAGCGTCGTCCTTTCATGGGCCCCTTCAGTTTCGGAAACAAGATAAATTCACTGGGGGTCAGATCTGGGGAATACGGTGGCTGCGGCATCAGTGGTGTGTTGTGTTTGGCCAAAGATTCGCACACAAGTAACAGTGTAATCAGGGGCGTTGTTATGTTGCAAAAGCCAATTTGTGTTCTTCCACTAATCCAGCCGTTTGTGGCGGATTGCTATAGCTTGCAGTGAATATTCCTTATTTACCGTTCTACCCTGTGGCAAGATCTCATGATGCACCACGCCCCTGCAATCGAAGAAAACTGTGAGAAAAACTCTCACATTCGACCGAAATTGGCCCGCTTTTTTCGGTCTTGGCTCGTGCTGCAGCTTCCATTGGGATGATTGGGAGTTTGGGAGTTTCCACGACATAACCATAAACCCATGATTCGTCACCAGTTATGACCCTCTGGAGTAAATTTGGGTTGTCGCGGACAGAGTCCAACACCTTACTAGCAATGTTAATGCGTTGCTGGTTTTGGTCGAAATGGAGCAATTTTGGTACGAATTTCGCGGCGATCCGTGTCATGCCCAAATCATTGGTAAAAATTGAATGGCACGAGCCAATCGATATGTTTAGATCCTCAGCAACTTCTCTAACGGTGATTAGACGATTGGCCAATACTATTTTCTTCACTTCATCAATGTTTTCGTCTGCTGTTGACGTGCTCGGGCCTCCGGCACGCTCTTCGTCGTGCACATCTTCTCGGCCCTCTGCGAACATTTTGTACCACCGATTAACGTTGCTTCGGTCCAAGGTAACTTCTCCATATACCACAGTCAACATTCGAAATGCGTCCGAGCACTTAATTTCGTTTTCCACACAAAATTTGATACAGATTCTTTGATCCATTTTTTGGAACAGGCAAAAATCGAAGACAAGCCAAAAGACGTCCCAGCAAAGCAGCTGTGTAGAACTTACTGAACATTCAAAATGGCCGAACTCTTCGACATAAGTGAGAGACAAAAATACCAACATAACGCCACAAAAAAATCGGAAATCAAATAAACTTAACCCGCGTAAATTAAAATTTCGCGATACTCGTGTACCACTTTTGATTATTTTTACCCCTATGAATTATATTGCGCATAATTTATACCTGCATTAAAATCATAACACACTTTATTTGGTATAAATCCAAAAAGTACATCATATTGTGTCAAGATTAATAATGCACCATCGACATTGTTGTATTTAGTACATGTCACATCAGTAGCATTATGCATGTACTAATATGGTAACTTTGGTGTTGATTAGACAGTTTTAAATTTATATGGAAGAAAGTTTTAATGTCCATATGGTTCCGAAATTTTCCCTAATCTGATTCTGAGCCTTAAACCAATGGTAAGATTTGAACAAGGCTCGCGCCGGACTAGATATTGATATGGAAGGCCATAGTGTCCTGACTTTAACTATGTACACTCGGGAATATAGATGATAGCTGTCAAAAATAAAAATTCAACATTTATTTTTGATTCGCATTCAATGTTTTTCTTTCGTTTTTCGCTATAACTCTCTACATTGTCAGCAGAGTCGATTCTGTGTTACTAGGAACTTATTCTTCCATTATTATCAGGTCTAAATTAGCTCTTGAAGTTAAACCTACCTACGTAATACACCCTCAGCTAAAACTAATGCATGAGAGTTAACACATCTACTATTTAAATCGAAGTGACAGTAGTTATAATAAATTTCATTGCATATTGAAATGTAATGAAATAATTGACTTTGTAATTCCACACACTTTATTTAAAAACACACGACCCAGGTTTCGACGTTGAACGTCATCATCAGGTGGTCCTCATAGAAGCACGCTGGCTATATATACCTTCTGATCATAGGAGGGGGGGGGTTGGCCAGAGAGGGAGGTCGGAGGGGTAAAAAAGGTTACAATGTAGCTGGGAAGAAAAGAGAATTACATTTTTGATTTAGAAGAGTGGTAGGTCTAGGAGTGGGGAGTGGGAGGGATACAAAATTTCGTTGGCAAGATCATCTTTCCAACGGACACATTTCAAAATTTCTAACTGCTCCAAAGCATCGAGCCTTTGACCTTTTTCTTCAAAATGAATAATTTTAAAATGAACCGTAAGCTTGATTTACTACGGAGAAATAAGGAGTCCAGTTCAAAATCAACAAGTTCTAAGTGTGACCATAAGTTTGGGCCTCGAATCGTTAACCTTTCCGGACATTCCTTTTCTAATAGTGAGATTTCTTTGCTAGAAAAAGGCCTTAAGTACGTACCTAAAATTCCAATTTCTGTTAAAAACATTAAAAACCTGGCTGTTGACCTTGAAGTTGCCCTTCAGAAAGAAAATATCGCGGTTAAACAAGTTGTTTCCCAGGAGCTCCTTAAATTCTCAAAACTTGGAGTAAAAAAGATGAAGTATTCTACCGAGTACGAGGCCTTAAAGTCCATTAAACATTCAGTGACAGAGAAAAATTTGATCATCCAGAAAGCAGACAAAGGCAGCGCAGTGGTTGTATTAGAACGAAATACCTACATCACGAAATGCGAAGACTTCATCAGGGACAATAACATTGAAGTACTTCGTTCAGACCCAACCCCCAAGTTTCAACAAGAAATTAAGAAAGTGATTAAATCTTGTAACACGTTATTCAAAAGTTGTGAAATGTTGAAACTAGTGCAAATGAATCCCTCAGCACCACGGTTTTTCGGGCTACCTAAAGTTCATAAAAATGGGATTCCGATCAGGCCTGTAGTATCAAATATGTCAGCTCCCAACCACATACTAGCGAAAAGGCTTAATGTACTCTTCAGGGAGGTTTCCAAATTTTCCACGGAATATGGTGTAGTGAATTCCTTGGACCTTGTGAACAAACTTATGAAAAAGGTCATCCCGAAAAAGTGCATGCTTGTTTCCTTTGATGTACGCAACCTTTTCACCAACGTGCCACCCATGGAAGCGGTGAACCTTGCCGAAGACATCCTCATCCGGAAATCCATCCCAGTTCCAGTTATAAGTGAACTTTGTGCATTACTTAAGACGTGTTTTTCCCAAAATTATTTCATTTTTAATGGTACCTATTTCCAACAACCCAATGGTTTAGCCATGGGCTCGCCCTTGTCCCCACTCCTGGCCGATATGTATATGGACAATTTTGAAAAAGTTTTGTTCTCCTCAGCCTACCCTCTCATTAATAATGTATTTTGTTGGTTAAGATATGTAGACGATGTCTTCTGTGTGTGGACAGGTTCTGATAGGCAACTAGATCAGTTTCTAGCACATCTAAATTCTATCAATTCTAATGTACAATTCACGTGTGAAAAAGAGGAAAAAGGTTCCCTGAATTTCCTCGACCTATCCATTTCTAAAGACAAAGATGGGTTACAGTATTCCATTTTTAGGAAAGAAATGTATACAGACCAATTAATTAATTCCTCTTCAAGGCATTGCTTCACCCAAAAGCTTTCGGCATTTCATGCAATGATCCACCGTTTGACCGCTATCCCTATGTCAAAATTCAATGTAAATAAGGAACTTAATGTAATTAAAACGTTAGCAGTAAACAATGGGTATTCAGAAGATCTAATAAATAAACTTTACCGGAATAAACTTACAAAAATAGCCTTAAGCCACATTTACAACCCCGAACATGTAAAAGATCCCACTGCCAAATGGCGGAGAATACTATATCTTGGGACTATTTCTCAAAAAGTAATTAAAAGTTTACCTAAAGAAAAAATTAAATGTGCCTTTTACAGTCGTTCATGCCTTAAGAACCTGATCTCTCACACTAAAGACAAAGTCCCCGAAAACGAGAGGAGTGGAGTGTATGAGTTAAAGTGCTCGGATTGTAGCACAAAGTATATTGGACAAACAGGACGGAAATTTAAAGAAAGGATTAAAGAACACCAAACATGTGTAAAAAATAAGAACATAACATCCCTCTTTGCAAAACACCTCATCGAAAGTGATCACAAAAGTGACTTTGTGACAAAAATTATTCATTTTGAAGAAAAAGGTCAAAGGCTCGATGCTTTGGAGCAGTTAGAAATTTTGAAATGTGTCCGTTGGAAAGATGATCTTGCCAACGAAATTTTGTATCCCTCCCACTCCCCACTCCTAGACCTACCACTCTTCTAAATCAAAAATGTAATTCTCTTTTCTTCCCAGCTACATTGTAACCTTTTTTACCCCTCCGACCTCCCTCTCTGGCCAACCCCCCCCCTCCTATGATCAGAAGGTATATATAGCCAGCGTGCTTCTATGAGGACCACCTGATGATGACGTTCAACGTCGAAACCTGGGTCGTGTGTTTTTAAATAAAGTGTGTGGAATTACAAAGTCAATTATTTCATTACATTTCAATATGTTATGCAAATTCCACAAAGTTACGCCTGAGACAACAAATTTCATTGCCTTTCAGCCTTTATTATGTCTCTCGACCGCAGAGATCGTATTTCAATGATTTTCGCCTAATTCATATATATTCAGAAACATAAATAAAAGTTTAACAATTATTGTAATATTTTATATGATTGGTAGAGTGGAGAGAGAATTTATTGGAATACATGAAAAAGGGGGTGGATTATAAGTGACGCGAATCTGAAATCCCCTCTCTAATCATTGAATATCCTGAACAAACAACCGATATTTATGCCTGTAAATCCTTATTAAACAACGAAGCAGACTTTAAAGTAAGATTTCCTTTAACTCTTAACACACGAGTGTGCCAACTCGGACAAGAAATACATTTCGATCCGTTGGTTACCAGGACCACTCATAGCACGGTAAAGTTGGGCATATCTACAACGTTTGTCCCATAGATGATCAGGAATACGAGTACTCGTATGCTCATCGTATTTCTCATTTCAAAAGGCTTTATCCACTAATAGTGTCTCATGGAAAGGCAGTGAACTGTAAATTTTCATCAGAAGTCCTGGAGAGACTACGGAAAAGTGAGATTCGTGAGGAAGGAGATCTTTGCCAACTGGATGCTACGCCACGATAACGCGACCTCCCACACCTCGTGACAAAGTATCTGGCCAAGCACAAGATAGCAACGCTGCCCCAATCGCCCTAGAGCCCCAATGTGGAACCACAGGACTTCTCTCTGCTCCCAAAAATAAAAAGGAGCTTGAAAGGCAAAACCATTTTGGAACGCCCGATAATTTCGAAGAGACCGTGACGAGATACCTGAACGAGGATCCCGTCGGCGTCTTCCATGAAGAAGTGTACCGCGACAGACAGGCGCTGGCATCAGTGTGTCGATGTACCAGGTTGCTACTTTGAGGAATTTTAGTGATTTTCACTTTGATTCGTAATCATTTTTCCAGGATTTATGTCACTTATTTTTGTCACAGACCCAGTACCTTTTGAATCAAAAAAGACGATGAGCATACGAGTACTCGTATTCCTGGTCATCTATGGGACAAACGCTGTAGATATGCCCAACTGTTCTGTCACATTTTTTTTCAGCATCACAATGAACAGGATTATTCAAATGAAATATATACACGACTTTAATTTTGTCAAATCAGATTAATCTCGTTATGGTGTAAAGAAATGCGTTTCACTTATGCGCTTCCAATATTATCTTTATCTGTATGGCATTTTTGGGTCCTCTGAAATAGCACATCTTGAGAAATATCTTTGTAGAAGTAGCGCTATTTAATCGGGAGGGTGTCGGTTCAAGTTCCGGTGGTAATACCGAAGACGCCTTAGAAATTGCCGTAAACAAATCAGCAAGCAACTTTTTTTCTTTGTTTAGTTGGATTAAAACAGTAAGGCCAGCGAAATATTCCCTGTATAACTCAATATTTTTCGATTCGATTCCAATATTTTTGTCCGCGCCTTGTCTCTCTCTATCAATGCTACCATTTTCCTTTCTATGATGTTATCTTCCTGATTCCTGGATTCTTTTGTGAATCTTTCCCCTCTCTTCCTTCTCCCGAATCTCGCTCAAGGAGAGCCATCGGTGATTAAAGTTCATCGCGTCAATTCACCGTGCTCAATGGCTTTACGAGTAAATTCCCAGTACCCTCTCTCTCTCGCTCTCCCTCTCTGTCCCAACATTTGAACAGTATCTCCCCAAGGAAAAAATATATATGAACATCTTCTCCGATACTTTCCGTCAATGTGTCTCCACGTGACATTCCCCCTCCTCATTTTTTTCCTCTCCGCTCATCCTTCTCCCTTCAGATTAGTTGTTTTAGGTCCTCCTCTCTCACCTGGTGCCATTTCCTCTAACTCTCGGGAAACACTCAACAAAGGGCGTTTTGCTTTGATCGGGCTTCATCTCATGAGTTATATTGTAAGCTCCGGTGAGTAGGAGTAGCGAGGGTGTGGGAAGAAAAAGGGTTCACTCATAATTTAGTGCCACATCATTCCATTTCCATCACTTCCTCCGGGTGAAGTGCCGTGAACTTTTAGGGCACGCATTTACATTCTCCCTAGCACCTTCCACGAGGTTTTTGCCGGAAAATCAAAGTCAAATTTGAACTAAAAGAAACTTCCAGAAACAGATCTTTCGGTGGCACAAGATGTTCGTGGAGGGCAGAGAAGAGGTCGACGACGAGTCTTCGAGAGGTTCCCGATGATGCCTTCGCGGGAGCGTTCCAGGAATGGGAACGCCGCTGGAACAAGTGTATCGACTCACAAGGGTCCTATTTTGAGGAATATTAGCTTAAGATATGTAAAAGTGTAATACATTTTTTTACCTAAGCTGAGTACACTTATTTTCCGGACGAACCCTGTATATATATATATATATATATATATATATATATATATATATATATATATATATATATATATATATATATATATATATATACATATATATATATACATATATACATATATATATATATATACATATATATATACATATATACATATATATATATATATATATACATATATATATATATACACACACATCTATATACATACATAATATTTATAAAATAATATTTTTTTGTATGAACTTACAGTGCGAAGCATTTTGGAGTTGACGTAACTGCCTCGTTGCCTTTGTCTTAATTGGAAATATATATATATATATATATATATATATATATATATATATATATATATATATATATATATATATATATACATTCAAACACGAAATCCCGCCAAACGGCGAACAAATACTCATTTTATATAGGAACAGATATAAGGAAAAGGGATAGGAACACACGCAAAGGACGAACACAGGAGACGTGGGGAAGGCGGAATCCAGCAGATCACGAATGCAAAAATATTTCCTAGACCGGGATTTGAACTCCGGATCTTTTCTCTTGCCGGGAAACCTTGGGATCCGGATCTCATCCAGTACCTTGCGGGGGACAGCGGACCATCGGTCATCTTGGGGGACCTGAATGCCAAGCATCCTATTTGGAATTCACGGTCCTCGAACCCGAGAGGAGAATCCCTGCGTCAGCTAGCGGATGCAAAAGGCCTAACCATCTAAGGACCGGCGATACCCACGCACGAACGAGGGGACGTTTTAGACATTGCGATTGCTCACAATGTAAGAGCGTCCCTGAGTTTGTACACATGCGTGGAACTGTCGTCGGACCACAACCCGATCATCCTGGCTGTGGGGAGCCGAATCCCAGTGCTGTCTTCCACCCGGCGATTGGATCTGTCGTCGGCCGACTGGAGCAGTTTCCGCAACGCTCCTCATCGCTGAGGAGCTGCCAAGAGAGCCACTGGAGCCGACTTCACCGGAGATGGCCGATCAAATGGTCAGCCACCTCACCTCTGCAGTAGACGGCGCAATGAAGGCCTCGACACCGCTAAAGGAACAACGGAACTCGTATCTTCGGGTTCCACTTCCAGCGGCGGTTAGAGGCCTCATTGCGCGGCGAAACAACGTGCGGCGCCAATGGCAGAAATATCGTACAGCGGATGTGAGAAGGCAGCTCTCAGAGCTCAACGTTGCGGTACAGGATGCCCTCCGGGAGGTCCGATCGGACCACTGGGAGGCGCACCTGCGGGAGGAGCTCCTTTCGGAAGACGGCAACGAGGACCTGCCGTCGGTGTGGAAGATATGCTGGAGGCTGCGGGCCCCTCAAAGACTGGACCCGATTATTACCGACGGAGACAGGGAGGCACGATCTCCCATGGAGAAGGAGGAACTGCTCGCTGATCACTTGGTCTGCAGCTTTTCACCCAATCCTGGGAATTCCGCTTCTGCCGAGATTGAAGAAGAAATCGAGGCGTTTGAAAGAGCCGGAGACGCCGATTTGAAAGACGCCTCGGAAATTCCGAGATTCAACGAGAAGGACGTCAAAGAGGCAATACGTCACCTCCGCACGAGGAAGGCCCCCGGAAGCGACAACATTCCCAATGTGGTCATTCGGGAGCTTCCAAAGGCGGCGGTGAGGTACCTGACAAAGCTCCTATGGCTGTGTCAGGAATTTCTACTTCCCGACCACGTGGAGAAGAGCGAGAATCGTCTGCCTGCCGAAGTGGCAGAAATTGGAGGTGGGTCCCGGAGAATTCCGGCCTATCTCCTTGCTCGACGGCTTCGGTAAGATATTCGAGCGACTACTGCAACGGCCGCTGACTGATTTCGTCCGGGAGAATGACATCCTCCCGGAGGAGCAGTTTGGTTTCCGTGCGCAGCATTCCACAATCCATCAGCTGGTGCGAACGGCGGATTTCATCACGGACAGCTTTAACAGGAATAGGGCGGTTGCTGGGGCCTTCTTCGACGTCAGTAAGGCGTTCGATCGCGTCTGGCATCCGGCTTTCTTGTTGAAGATGAGACGACTCCATTTCCCACCTTGGATTGTTCGGACGGTTCACTCCTATTTGAGAGACAGGACATTCACCGTGCAATGGCTCGGGGCGAATTCAGGGGTGCGTCGGATCTCCGCCGGCGTGCCCCAGGGATCAGTCCTCGGACCACTGCTTTACAATATCTACTCCCACGACATTCCAACTCCACGTGGGAACCTCGAGATCCTGTCTCTCTATGCCGACGATACGGCCCTCCTGTGCTGCTCCTGGCAGAAGGTGACCGCGGTGCGAAGACTGCAGAGCGCTGTGGCGGATCTCCTAGAATGGTACCGCCAATGGCGCTTTGCTGTTAACGCACAGAAGACGAAGGCGATCATCTTCCATCCGGGAAATGGTCGGCCGCCAGGAGTGAACCTAACTATGCATGGAGTCGCCCTACCGTGGGAATCCAAAGTTACCTACCTCGGAGTGCTGATGGACCGGAAACTCCTTTGGAACGCCCAAGCGCTTCGTGTACGCAGAAAGGCATTCGCGGCGCTTAGTCGGCTCCGGCCGATTATCCGCCCGCCGGTGCTGAGTATGGACACGAAGCGTAGACTGTACCAAGCGTGCGTGCTGCCTGTCATCACGTACGCTGCTCCGGTATGGTCAGGAGTGTCGCGAACAAGTCTCGCTCAAATTCAGGTGGTGCAGAATTCTGCTCTTCGTGATATCATGGCACGCGGTCGTTACGCCTGCGTTTCCGAGATGCACGAGGACGGAAAGCTGGAAACCCTGGACGTCCTTCTGCCTAGAATATCTGGAAAATTCTTCAGAAAAGCGGCAGAAGCGGAAGTAAAAGTAATTCGCCGGGTTGGCGACATAAGGGTCTGGCCATGGGACCGCTACAAGCGCCCCATAGCATCCCAAGACGAGCAAGACACCCTTCCGGCAAAGAAGAAGCCAAGGCTGCTCTGGGCGGGAATAAATCAAACGACTGACAACGCAGAAGAATTCTTCCTGCCTTAGTAGCCTTGGAGGCTGGAAAGGTGCAGTGTAAGGGCTACGCAAGAGCCCTTGCAAGAAACTGCTCTAAATACAAGTTATTTTTAATAATTTCGACGGAATTAAGCTCCGATTTCCTCAGGAGAAGCAGTAGTACTGATCTTTTGCTCTAAATTATCAACTGTTCATTTGCTCATGTTTAGTTCTGAGCACCAATCCGATAATTTTATAAATCTCTAGAGAGTAGCCCGCCATTTGCTGGGATCCTTATTTCCTTGTTTACCACCTTGTCGTCTGCTAATCATCTAAGGTTGCTACTAATGAGTGACCTTAAGCCATTAAGAATAGAAGGAGCCCTATCACACTTACCTGTAGGACGACTGAAGTAACATCTAATTCTGTCGAGCACAACGAATTGATGTCTTATTTTTGTTTGCTCTGTTTCAAGAAGTCTCTACAGGATTGTATCAATTTATGATTTATACCACAGCGGTTTAGATTATGTATCAATTTATTGTTGAATCACTTGATCAAAGGCTTTTTTGAAATCTAACACTATCTCATCCACACGTGTATTCTTTTGGCCCGATTTAGTAGTATCGTGAATAAAAAGAACAAAGGATTTTGCAAGATCTGCTCTATAAATCCGTGCTGGTTAAGGCTTCGTATCGTCCAATCGTCGATAAAGTTCATGATGGTAATAATGTGTTTTAATATTTCGCATGAAATCGATTTCAAATATTGCCTGTAATTGGTGGGATTCTCACTATCGCCGTATTTCTATTTCTAGTGACGTAAACTATTGATTATTACTGAAAAAGTAAATGAGATAGAAACTTAATTTTTATTTTTTATCCTTGAACTTGAACTCTACACATTCACCATCCAGAGTTATACATTTCTCCAAGCGTTTCTTAACCTTTCAAAGGCCATCGTTTGTAGAACTCAGTGGATTGCGTCAAAAACCATTGTTCTTCCTCTTAAAAAACGTCATTTTTGTCATCAAATCTCCGATTCCGCAATTGAATTTTAATCCTGGAAATTAAAAAAAGTCATTTGCGGTGGGATCGGGGGAATAGGGCGGATGTGGCCAATTATGAAAGCCGCATCGCTTTAGTGCATATGTTTGCTTCTTAAAACGAGTCAGTAGCTGGTGAACCCAGTGTTCAGACAACTTAGACATGCGCCATTCTTTGTGTGCAATTTTCCACGCACTGCCATAGCTAAGATCCGTCTCATTCATGATCATTTGAATGGTTGCTTCTTGGTCAAATAAGATGAAGTCCTCCTCTTTCTTTACGGCGGTAGCATCGTCCATGAGTGATGGTCTTCCGCTTCTTAGATCGTCTGTGAGGAGCCTGTGGCCAGTTTGAAAATTTCTTTTTCATCTCATAACTGTGTCATTTTCATCAACAGCCATCATTTTACCGTGAATTTGCCGTGAACTGTAACCTTTCAAATGAAGGAACTTAATCACTGTGCAAGTCTATATATTCTCCATATTGCGAGCTACTTCGGCCTACAGCTTCCAGAAATATTAATCAACATCAACAGCTGTAATTTACAGCATTGTGCACTAAACGTACAATAAAATCAAGTAATATGCTGAATTAATTTCGTCCAAACATTTCAGTTACTTCTCATCAATAATTACTTAAGTACTATACCCTTACGTAGATGTGATTTATGTGAACTAGCTTCCAGCCGTGGAAGGATTCTATTGAATCTAAATAATTGGAAGCAAGAAGGGGAATGCAGGAGGGACACAATAAGGGAGCAGTCCTTGAGTGCCTACAGGTTTTTATCTCTACTTCTTTAAGCGTAGCTAACCTTGGGCCTCTTTTGTATATGCTAGGATTCGCTGTAATTTTTGCGTGTTCACAGGTGTTTTGAGAATTAGGAAGGGTATTTGTGAAGCAAAGTGTTTTTTGGTTCTGATATTAGATGTTCTATTAATCTGCCCAATGTATATGGTAGTACAGTCATCGCAGCGGAGTTCCTAAAATTCCGCCTTGTTATATCATGCTCAATTTTTCTATTTATTTGCCAGAATGTCTTTGAGTGTATATCTGTTGTAGAATGCGGCCCCAACCTTTTCATTGAAGAGTAAGCGTTGGATCCTCTGCAATATTTTTCCAAGGATAGCTAGTCTTCACCACTCACATAGATTCATCGTTTTATTGGGTTTTGTTGTTATGTATTTGTAGTCGTATAAACTATTTGTGTCTGTTTCCTTCGTTTGTGTGTACACTATCGATCTATTTTATTTTCGGAGTTCTAAATGTTTGCTTGCGTCGGACATGGATTTTCACGGACCTGTTTATTTATGTGAGATTCCTTGTCTGGGACAAGCTTGTATTATTTGGTCTTTTACATATTTTTCCTAAGGATAGAGTAGTCGGATTTTTGGTTTGTTATTTTGATAGAAAATTGAGGAAATTAAGTTTCCCTTCACTCTCAAACTTACTTGTTTTCTGGATTCTTTTGTCAATGGAATTTGATGAAGGTACAAACTCTCTCATTTGTTTCACTACCATAATCCACACATAGAACACATATTCACCATACCGGTACCAGTAATATATGTATGCATCGGGTGAAGGGTGTTTTTGTGAACAAAAATGCCGTGTTCGAGGTTGGCCGAATAAATGTCCGCCAGCTGCAAGGGCAGAGAGGAACACATTGCGATATTAGTATATGCCATTGAACAAACAAACGTTTTCTACAATTACACTGATACCCCAAATCCACCAAAAATATAAGCAGCCGGGGATTTCAGCAGCAAGTAGAAAGGATAAGTTAATAGATAAGGGAGAGGGTGGGCGATTAATGGGTGAGGGAAAGGGAATAAAAAACGTATCCTTAAAATCCCTGAATATATTGCATAGTAGTTGCACAAATATGCTCATGTTAGCGGAGACTTAGTTATAAACAAGTGTTAATTTTACCCATTGCAAAAGTTCTCCGGTATTATAAGTATTAGTAGTGAGAAATAAAGATGACTATTGACTACTGATACGATAGGCCCCACCATAATCCAGTTCAATCAACAGCGAACTGATTTAAATGATTGATGGAAAAAGGAAAATCAGGAATCTATTCGAGCATTCTATGCCCTGGTTCGCTCAATGCATATTCGACGTCGGTGAATAAGCTGAACCGTTTCTTCTCCACAGTTGTCTGGCGTTCTTTCATTCGGGCATCCATTTGTCTTCAGATCTCACCTATGTGATATTTCTCGCACGAGCATGGCAGTTGGTGTACTTCTTTGTACACACTTTATAAATTGTTGTCCTTGGGCCTTGTCAGGGTGTCGGTTATCTTCGTCGAGCGGTTGAATATTGTTCAGATGTCACACTTCCTGTTGTCTGTTCAATCCCATAAACGTGACGAAAAGCCGATTAATTTTTTAGCATTTTTTAGTAATTTTTAGTACCCTGCAAGCCACCGCTAGGGTGTGTGGCAGAGTTTGAATGCACACCAGACTAGTTCTGATCCGAATATGACCCTACCGCAGTCGGACAGTGTTATTCTGATCCCTAATTTATCGTGGAAAAAATGATATCTTAAATCTGTTCTACGCTCAGTCTTTCTAATTTTATTGGCATGATCTCGACTATCGTATTACGATGAGGTCAATAATACATTTTCAACATCACTGCTAAAGAGACATCCCATCAATTTATGCAAGATATTTTATCTGTAATTTTACCTTCGTTCTGTGAGTGATTGCTAGCCTAGCTACTCTAATAGCTTGGATATGCTACCAAGTTTATCATAACAACGTTTTACAAATGTAGCCCCTCTGGGCTGCACGCGATCTAATTTGGCAATCAATTCAACTTCATGAGGATTCCATTTACTTGCAACATATTCCTGAGGCCTTACCAGCAACAGATGACATTTCTCTTTGACTTTTACATCACATTTACCTAGTACCCTTCTAATAAATCCCAATTTTTTGTTAGCTTGTTCACATATTCCCCGAAAGTGTTTCACCCAGGAGAGGTCGTGAGTGAGGGTAACGCCTAGGTATTTAATTGGGTCTAAACATTCCATTTCGGTTTTGTCAATGCAGTAGGTGTTCGGGTTGGAATTGCTCTTTTTCTAAAAACTTATGAATATGCACTTTTTTAAGTTTAATTCTAATATCCAAGTGTCTCACCAGTGTTTAGAAGCATATTCTAAATTAGGCCTGAAAATGAATTAAAATACGGAGTCTATCTAATCCACGCTGTGAAAACCTTCAAATGAACAATATGACAATTTTTTTTGTTAGGATTTTCAGAACCGTAATAGCTTTACGTAATATAAATGCTTCGAATTGTTGAAACCTCTTAAACGTGATCGCAATGGTAAAATTGAACATTGAAGTCCTTAACTGTTCCCTTCTGTAGAAGTCTGCTCCTCTAACGTAAACATATTTCCTTGGGCTTGGCAGTTTTAAGAAACTATAGGAAATGGCGTGATTGGCTGGAATTTGGATTGTTTGAAGGGTGCTCCTGCACAACATTGACCTTTTAGAATCGATGGATCGAGTTAACAGATCGAAAATCTATCAGAACGGCGTGAAAATTAAAATCGCCAATAAAGTACAGTTTTGATTTTTTAAAAATGACCGGAATACGATAAAAAAATATACGAAAGTGAGAAATATTTCGAGGAAATCATAGAAACCTCCGCACATGATTTCCGACGTATGCCAAATTTTAGCATTGCTTTCTCTGGTAGATAGTTTTTTCTTCGCGTGGAGAGGTGAAGTCTTTTGGGTGAAGTCGATACAAAACCTTTTTTGTCTAACCAGGAGCATGACCTGGGCCCGTGGGATCTCTGAGTTTTTTTTACACTTTCTTCATTATTTTCCTCGATGCAAGTTACCGAGCACTCCGGCGAGCGAATTTCTCAGCAAAAATGACGGTAAATGGAAGGGCGTGCCCCGAAATGCGCGCGGAATAGTTGGACGAGGAAAACGCGTCAGCAGTCGCTCCTCTCTCTTTTTGCAATATCGGGCGACCGGGAACGATTCGCTCATTAATTCAACGTGATGCATGACCTTTTGCTGACTCTTCTTTCATTCTCGCAACATTCTCCCCACCCCTTCGGAAGATGCCCTCCCCGAAAATTGAAATCCCGGTCGCGGTATCAATCACGTTCGCCAGGAATCGACGTACAACCTTCACGCAACTATCATAACTTCGGTCAACAGATCCCCTTGGGTTCGCAAATTATCCCGGAACAAAAACAGCACCTTGAGCGGTTAATTACGGCAGGCACATTATTTATTTATATTTTTCTTTCGTTTTCCAACCGGTTTCATCGGAGGGGACATATTTATCAACGACGACTCCTGCAAACTGCCTAGAAGGCGTGTAACAGGGATGTTAGGTCATCATTCCCTCTAAATTCTAAATTGTTCGAGGTTAATGGCTCAAAGCTAGGTTCAATGACCGTAGTTTTTCTTTAGTTGCTTAAATTCGTCTTTGTTTGTGCGAGGAAAGAATGAGTTCCTGAATCTATAGATGCTGCGTTCTATCCTCCTAATGTAATTTGAATATTCCAAATGTGTAGAATGTATGCAATTCAATTACAATAATGAAGAGTTTTCATGATTTTTTCGGTTTCACAAGTTAATTTGTTCGTCCCTACCTCCCTAATAGCCTTATTCTTGTCTTCTCACTTCGTAATCGGTGGAACAAACACCCTAGTTCCTGTATTAACCATGTCACGCTTGCTTTCTCATCGTAAAATTTCTTAACTAACCTAGCGGGCCTCCTTTGCAGTGCTCTCCTTTCCTGTCCCTAACTTTCTCATCGCACTCTCCCAAAATCTATCAAACGAATCCAAGTTTCTTCGTTATGGCTCCACAAATATTTCTAGGGTGCTCGCTTCATGATACGTTTTTGTAAGAGTAAGGCCAAAGTGCCTTCATCGTCATTATTATTACATGGGGGTATCGTTTTTAAGTAGTCATTGCTGGGAAATAACCGAGACAGCTGGATAAAATTAATTTCTCCATTTTAGTTGATTCTTATGTACAAAAAATGTTATAAATAACAGCTCTAAATGTTGATTTATTTTGTTTCAAAAAGCCTTATATGAAAAAAGCTCACAGTATTGAGATGATAGAGGCTTGCAGTGTGATTATATTCCTTCATTTGAAAGGTTACTGTGCCCAGAAAATCCAAAATTAAGTGATGGCTGTTTGTAGAAATGAAAGCAAATCATATGACACTCTTTTGAGGTGAAAAATGAATTTTCTAACTGGTCATATGTCCCTCACAGACGATCGAAGAAGTCAATGACTCCAGACGATGCTGCCACAGTGAAGAAGGTGGAGGTATTACTCCTATTAGGCCAAAAAGCAACCATCCAAATGGTCATGAGTGAGACTGATCTTACTAACGGTGGTGTGGGGAAAATTATTCACGAAGAACCGCATATGTATAAGATGTTGCACGACTCCCCACTCCTTTTCTAAAGTAAACACGGTGAGCACGACCCGCAATTGCAACCACGGCGCGATCGGCAATCAAAGTGCGTCCTATTCTCCCTAACTCGCTTCAAACAACTTTTTCTAATTCCCAGAATACAAAAATATCATTGCGGGGTCGGAGATTTAACGGCACAAATGACGTTAATCAAGAGGTGGTACGGTGATTTTCGACGCAACCCGCGGAGCTCTGAATGATTACTAAACGGGGAAGTCTTAAGAGAAACAAATAAAAGTTAAGTTTCTATCTAAATAATTTTGTAGTAATAAACAAAAATTTACGATACCCCCACGTATTTCAATCCTAAGATTGGTTTACTGTAGCTAACCACTCTTTTCAGTGTCATTTCCCTCATCCCCTGACAGCTTTTCTTTTCTACACACTTCTTAATTTTTTCTATAGACGTCAGGTTTTTCTCGCGGGATCTTCCCTTCATTTTTCCTTCTATTATATTTCTAATTAATCCACTGTGCCTTAAAGTGAGTATAATCCATTTCGTTATTTGCCGAACTAGATGGATCGGACACAGCTTTAATTACAATGGATTATTTTTCTTATAATCATGGTATGCCCATTCTATGCAATTATTTTTTGCGATAGAGTTTCCAAGTACCTTTCCAAGCACCCTACTTATTACGAATAATGTAATTCGACCTCATCAATTTTGAACGCGGTGTTTAGTTTCTCATTTATTTTCCCCCAAAATTCATTATTCTGTTGATCATTCTCGTCCATGCGAGATGGAGGAAGCGAGAGGGAAACTCGCCGAATTAAATCTCTTGTGGATATTGTTTCAATCCCTTGGTACATTACTCACCATCGCCCGCCAGCTTCCATTTCCCCCCACCCGCGCCCTTCCCCTCGCCACTCAACGCTCCCGGGTAAAGAGACTCCCGGGGACACAGCGTAGGAACAATCTATGATGACAGACCACCACCGCAGTCCCCATCGGCAAAATGATGGGAGGAAAACCGAAGCGACGAATGATGATTCCCCCTCCCGGGAGCGTCGAGTATCGAGCCTCTCCCACTTTTGGAGCCTGGATTCCACCTAATTAGGACTTGAGTAAAGCCCCTTTCGGGTGGCTCAGGGAGGGGGATGAGGTAGCGTGAGGGTTTTGACGGCAAGGATCCACTTGCTCCCACTTGGAAAAGAAAATAAGAATAAAGTAAAATACATGCTGGTCTCCACTTCCACCCACTATAAAATCACACGTATTTGTGCATTGGACGCTAATCCTTCTCTACCTGGGACTATTATAAGTGCCAGTTTGGGTATTTGGCTAGCAAAAAACACATACGATCCCAGATGATACCCTAGATAGTTTCCCAAAATACTAGGACTTAGGTGCAATTACTTAGAAATCCTGACATGGAAAATTTTGCCAAGTTATCAGTACATATTTTTCTTACTTTTGGTCCCAGCGCCGACCTTACGCTTCAAGGAGTTTGCGCTATTATAAAAACAATCCAGAAATATTTCGTCAGTACTAGATATCACATTCAATTGCTTCCAGCTCAACATTCCATTTCCTCACCATAGGATCTGACCCTCCTCCCAAGGATGTTGCTCTAATGGATTACACGCTATCAACTACATGCCGAAAAATGAACAATGTTGTAAGAGTATAACTTTTTACCAGGGGTTGGTACCGGCGGTAGTTAGAATTAATTATTGCCCAGGATACTCGTACCAAAATATTTAAAGCTAGGATTTTTCCATAGGCACCAATACCTATGCTTCCTGTCCGCAGTATTAGCAGATTATTCTTGCCCAATGTTCATGACTCTTTTCTTCACATATAGCATTACCTTGTATATTTTTAATTGGTACTAGTGTTTAGTGCAATCTTTCTTTGTACCAGTACTTAGTCTAGTATAAAGTTCAACATTCTTTTCTCCAGGTCCCAGTATCGAGGTTACAGTACCTGGGTTTCCTGTCTTTCATGCTAATACATAGGTACCAGTACCTGGGTTTTGTCCTCTAGTTACCAGTACCTGTGTTCCTTACCCTAGAAATGAGTACAAAGGTATCGATATTAAGGTACTGATACCATTGATTCTTGTCGCTCAACTAATACCGAAGTTGCGATACATTTGTTCATTGCCTTTGGTTCCGATATCAAGTGTTCTTGCCCAGGGTACCAACCGCTGCCCCCAGGCCCTCCTGCTCCGGCTGCCTCGCTTTCCCCACAATCATTTTCCTGACCCCCAAAACACCCCCCACTCGCGACCCCCTCCAGGCTTCCACCCCTCCTGCACCTCACTTGTCCTATTTATCGAAGAGCCTCCCGGGTGGTTCCCCCTCGTTCCCATCCCCGGCGGTCCATCCGCCCTCTTCCCCCTACACGCCTCCATCCGCCACCAATGTCCCTCCCCGCCCTCGACCCCCGAATAACGGAATCCTCGTGAACTCTGACCTTTTCGTCCTCCCTCCACATCATACGAGGGGAGAGAGAGGGGAAGGGATCTCTCACCGTCCCCGCTCCACCCCTACACCCCTCTACAACCGTTCCCCCTGCACTCTCGAACCCCACCTTCCCTACCTCTCAAGCGTTCCTCCCCTTATCTCCACCTTCCCTAACACGCTCTCTCTTCCCTCGTATCCCCGTCGTGTTCATCGCTTCCTGTTCCTCTCGCCTACCCTCTCTCTGCATTCGAACAACACTCTTCTCCGTTCTCGCGTTGGAGCTCAGAGTATTCCTCCTTCCCCCCTTCTTCTTCACCACCCCCGGACCCCTCCTCTAAAGAAGAAAGCGATTCGCGCGTCCCAAGGAGGAAAATTGATCGATACAATTTATCCCGCTTTCGCCGTCTCCTAATTTCGACTGTTTTATTTTGGCCGTGGGGGGGTGGGGATCATACGATACATACGAGGGGGGGTTGGTTTCTAAGGTGGATCGTTTCCCGCTACGGCGATATTCGAGGGGTCTATCCCGGGAGGTGATGTCAGGCGATGGCTAGCGGGAGTCGTTCTCGGGAAGAGGACACGTGTGGGCGAATATCGCATCCCGCTCTGGCGACACCGAGGTGCCGAGTAGCACGCGCATACGCTCCGGGGAATCAAAACGAAAGTGCCAGCGTGAAAGAATTCGATCCGTTCCGTTGATCGCGTCTACACGCTATCGGTCATTCGCCCGTCGTCCTAAGTCACGACCGAAAATCGGCACAGAATTGTCACCGTGCCTGGATTGGAAGTCCTCAGAAACCCCCGAAGGCCCAGCAGTCCGAGTTGGCCAGACGGGTGATGCAATTGCTAGATGACCCCAAGTGTGAAGGTTCGATACCCGTCTTGAGCATGGGTGTTAACTAACCTCCAATGATTTAGGCCTCGGGACATTTGATGGCTAGTCACTAGTGTCTTTTCAGTATTTGCTTATCGTATTTTGCCAGACGCAATACTATTCCAAACCTCGAACTATAGTCATTGGTTGGACAGCTTTTGTATAAAGTACGAGGGCTGTTCAGAAATTGACCTCCGTTTTGCTATAAAATGCCCTGGAATAGAGACAGAACATTTATTACTTCCATCTCAAAACTACAAATCTATACTATTTTATACATATTCGTCAAACAGATTTAAACATTTGTCATATCTCTGAACTAGTTTGAAAATTCCTTCAACATAAAACTCAGCCGCCTGATATCGCAGCCAACCGATTACGGTATCTGGAAGTTCCTCGTCGAAACGAGCCCAAAACAAATAGTAGCCAAACTTTTCAATCGTGTTTCCCGGCAAAATAGTCGTATAAATCTGGAAAAAACTTTCTAAATATTTTTAGATATCGTAACATGCCGGTTTTCAAGAACTTTTCGTAAATCTTCAGGTGCAGTTTATTGTTCACCATAGAAGTGCGGTCACTTCTTTCACTATCGTGTAAATTTACGTTCTCTCTTAAACAAACAAAAACACCGACGCACAACTCTGTCACACTCAATATTTGCTCTGCATAGAGCGAAAATATCCCGACAAAGTTAGGAACATTTGAAATGTTTTATCAGTCAAAACCTTATCATTGAACGAAATTTGCATTTAGCAGGAATTCCAATTGTATTGCTAATCTTGATTCGCTTTTGTCAATAAACGACTAGCGGTGCGACTGTCCGACCACTACAGCTCGAGGCGCATCTACTGCGCGCGTCAATACAGTGATAATTCGACTCCCTTCACTATTTCTCAAGTTACTCAAAAACGGAGGTCACTCTATGGAGAGCCCTCGTATATATTCTAAAGATATGCTTCAATTATAAATGTAATTTGCAAGTGATTTTATGGGTATTATTTGAAAATTAGACCAGTAGAATAATATGCTATAATTCATGATGTATACGTTTGGGCAATTTTGCTTTCCTATAGAGATTAAAAATTTTGAAAGGTAGCACTAAAGGAGGAAAATACTCGATTTGAATGTGTCGTGACCTTCTATATGAGATATACTCTAATTCTTAGGATATCTCAAGGTTCATTGCATAATTCCAACAATGATTTTGACCGTTTTTTGCCATTTTACATCATCACGGTTTTCGATTTTGAGTTTCATTGTTTCAAGGTATAATTTCATTGAAAATGACGAAAACTTTCAAAAGTACAGTCGAGATAGAAAACAAGTGTCAAATAGCTTTGGTTTATTTTAAGAAGTTAGGGAAAATTTCCTACTCGAAGAATGTTGTCAATTGGTCAAAATATTTTGGCGCATGTCATGCATTTGATTAATATTACCGTTTATCGGATAAAGTCGGGTATCGTTAGGTTGTAATTAATCGTAAGATTTTTTATACTTATTTCTGAATATTGAGGATTTTTCTTGATTAATTTTTCATCTTACACGTATATTTATTTTACATTAGTCCGTGAGCAGCATTTCGGCCTTTACATCGGACTTTGAATAATGATATAACAATTATGCAATTACATACACCCAAGCCCTAGGTGGGGGATAAACCATCTAGACGGGAATGGAACCCGCAACCTCTGAGTAGGCAGGTGAGGACATCATCCCGCCGCCACCGGAGTTTGCCTACGTTTCCGTTTTTCTGTTTATTTGCACTAAATCTGAGTGAACATCGGGGAATAATGCACGGTGTTGAACTAAGGCCATGACCAGCACTCGTGTGTGCACTCGAGGCATACACGAGTCCTGGCCATGGCATATATCTGTTTACTTAAGTCTTTAAATAAGATTTCTATGCGTGTCGGTCGAGTGACACTGCTTTCATTTTCCTTAATTCCTCTATTTGAACTCCAGGAATACAAAATGTTTTCTACATTTTGTAAAAACAATGCTCACACTTCATCGTTTCATTGAAAAGCTGACAGTAACGAAGGAATGATATCCTATTCGTAATCTATTCATGTAATTAGTTCTAATATATCTATTTAAGAAAAATATATAATTAATTTTAGGATTATATGTAAGAATGATTCCCTTCACGTCGATTCTAACAGGTTATATTGCTTATTTTAAAATCCTTTCCTCTAGTGAGTTATTTAATGCCCCAGTAGAAAGCGTACCAATTTAAAAACATATTAAAATACCAAATAACGTATGGTGAACGCATTTTGTTAAGGCTGAGTTGGCCGACTTGGTGAGCCAATTTAAACAATACATCTACTCTCTATCAAAAAAGCAAAATAAAGAGATGAGTGGATGGTTTGTTAGTAAGGGATAGACCGACGAAAGTTAGAGATTTATATAGACAGAGAGGCTCCGAAAACTTGGAATATAACGAAACTCATTGGTAGAAAATAATTAATGAACATTGTGCGGATGTGACTAATTAAGGAGGTTAAAGAAAGTTCATCAAAGAAATTATGAAGAGAGAGAGAGAGAAAGTTCCCTGGTAACACTTAAAATGAGGAGTTTTAAATCCTTTGCAACCCCGAAGGAAGGCACGAAGGGAATGTAGATATGTAATTGTTGCCGCATATGAGGTCTGTAGTGGTCTACAATATGTAACTTAGGGCTTTACAGAGCGAAGGTGGATAACTAACTTTAAGTTCACAAGAAGGGGTATCGCGGGGATTTTTATCCCTATGCATCGTATCTTGCTGTCGTTTCTAAATTTTGGGGTTCAAGCAACCTTTTTCTTTTCTAGAGTTTGAAGGCTTTCCTAAGCTTACGTCAAAATAAAAAGTGGTGGCGAGATTTTGTTGAGTTTCGACCAGTTTGCCCTTACGTGGTCCATTAATTCATCAAATGGGGGCGAATAACCGCAGTCTTCCATGCTGTAGATCGCTCGGCTTGTTGATGAAACGCACGGGTGGAATAATTTTTTTCATCTCAATTAAAATGCGCCAATCATTTGTGCGTGAAGGGACTTGACCTACCCTAAATTACTTAAAAGTTCAATTCAGATCATTTCGCAGAAGAACATTGCTGTCAGTTTAGAGTATTTGGCCATTCCGCAGCAGTTTCCTTTCAGGAGTAGATTATTGTGAGGTTAAGGTAGGTGAGGTAATATATCGAATTTTAATTTCAATTTGGTTATGTTCTAAGTTCTAAAATAATCGCTTAGTGGAGAGTTCAAAAAATTTATTTGCTCAGTTAATTATATCAGCCAAAATGCTCATTCTAATTCCCTTTTTATTCAGTTGATCTTCCTCCAAAAATAGTTAATTTACCGTACTTGGCAAAAAGGATGTAATTATAAAGAATTTCGCCATCAGATTTTATCTCCGGCTGAATGAAAGCGTTGAGTAAAACAGAATTGTTGAAAATAAAACAGATTGAGCTTTCATTATATGCTAAAGAGAGTTTTTTTTTAACCTTACACTTTCGGTATTTGTGAATAATCTTATCAAGCGACGATAATATAAACTATTTGCGCTGTGAATGATTAGTGTTGTAGAATAAAACATTTGTGCATAAATGTAAATTACATGAAGCAAAAAATTACGTTAAAGAGACGTAAGTTGTCATTCAAAACTTAGTGTCTGAAGTTTCTACCCCCAAGAAAGGAGTTTAGAACATACGTACCTCTTTCTCTCTAAACACACTATAAGTTCACTGAATTATAACACAATACGATAATACTAATGATTTTTATCGTTCCCTATTAATTAAAAGGAATTCAGCACCTATGGAAGTACCATTAGATACTTTCACGAATACGTGTATTATTTTTTTGCCATAATGCACTAGGTTCAGGGTTTTCACACATTGTTCACGTCCCTAATATTGATGACCGTTGACATTGTACTTACATTAATAACTCATCTTTAACGGTAATGAAAACTAATATTCCCGCATTTAGGTTTGGAATACATAAAATATTGTAATGAACGTCCTTTGGTAAACGTACCGTTTCGTTCTGCGTAGGATTTAATTGCAGGGTCGCCTTAGGAGGAGTGCAACTCATAAAATAATCCATAACGATAGTTACCCATCTGTAATCAGTGTATATATTTTATCCATATAATTTATTTACCAATACATTTCAACTTCACTGGACGGTTTCGTGACATTGCATAAAACATTTTGTCTCTCGAATTGTAATCGGAAAGCGTAGAGACAGGACCCCTCAGCGAATTCTGTTTATTGAATAAATTACATTACAGTAAACGTTCCGACATTTACCGATGGTTCTATTTCCTAATGGATGAATTTCAATTTAATATGCTTTAAGCCAACTTAATTAAAACATACTTGACTTAGACCTTATTTCATCACTTGTGTGAACAGATTATTGCTTGAAATTTTAACATCTACTTGTTAGCGAGAGAAAGGAATGGCAGATTACAAATTGTTGCTGGTGTGAGGGAGAGAGAAATTGGCAAATCCTCGAAACGCATACTATATGTTACTTTTACCAGCCAGTAAGTTATTTTTTCTTTGGATGAAAGAATCACAATGACGGAATATCAATGAAGGAATGAAGATGTCTCTGAATTTCCACGCAAAACTTTAATAATTCGACCAGAATAATTGAATTGAATGAATAAGTCACCTATCCATTAGTGGTAGGTTTTGAACTGTGGCTATGTGAGGATACTTTTTCGTATGTTCGACCTAAGTTAACGCAGCCTGAGGAGTTTGAAGTCCATTCTATTTCTCCGATTGGTTAACATCCTCTATTCTAGGAGGGGGGTTTTTAGAAGGGATGGGATAATATGGAAGGTATTGCGGGCGGAGAGGAGATGAAAATATGTGAAGATCCGGGTAATTAATGTCTAATATTAATACCTGGGCAATAATAACAACAGCTCTCTAACGCCATCTCTCGGCCAAAGAATCGGGGCACTTGGTTGCATAAAGCATTGCAGATCTCAGTGTAAATTACGTTTCCTGGATAGCTCAAACGTTTAAGAGCCTCCGCCCGGCAAGTGGAAAGATCCGTAGCTCAAATCCCGGTCTAGGAAATATTTTTACATTCGTGATCTGCTTGATTCCGCCTTCCCCACCTCTCCTGTGTTCGTCCTTTATGAGTGTTCCTATCCCTTTTCCTTATATCTGTTTCTATATGAATGAGTATTTGTTCGCAGTTTGGCGGGATTTCGTGTTTGAATGTGTACATATACATATGAATAAAAAAACATTATATGTATATATAATATATACCTCATAAGAATAAAAAAACATTATATGTATATATAATCTCTTAATTGGAAAACTTATATATATATATATATATATATATATATATATATATATATATATATATATATATATATTAATATAAGTTTTCCAATTAAGACAAAGGGAATGAAGCAGTTACATTAACTCCAAAATGCTTCGCACAATAAGTTCATACAAAAAAATATTATTTTCTCTCTCCAATAGCCTATAGATTCCCTAATTGCCAGCACAAATGTTTCTTCTTCTTAATTATTCCCTTGTACATAATATATTCTTGCTTCACCGTTTCCAATAATAATACTAATGCTTTCTTTCTCTTAAACGTTTGGATCAGCCAGCCAAGTATAACAGCAATAAACTGTCTGCGTAAAACATCTCGACCTTAATTCGTCACATTGTAATCACTGGTGAGATCCTCGTATGAAATTCCTCGCTTCGTTGTGATGTTTTAACTAGCTCAGCTCACTCCACGTTGTGGAATTTCTTTCTCGTGAAATGGACCAGCATTATATTTTATTAGGCACATCATATATACTGTATTTTTCTCTGATGTTTTTTTTCATAACTGCCATAACATCATGCGCACATATGCTTTTTCCTTACTTTTGTTTTCTCTATAGAGATTTTCTTTCTGAAAAAAATTAAATAATTTATGAACACTTTATGGTTGCAAATGACTGGCGGACGTCATACATAATGCCAAAAGAAAGGCAAAGTCTAGAAAAGATTTAAACATTTTTTTATTTCGAAAAAACCTGAAATGTGATTTAAGCTTAAATTCATCTCCAATTACAAATATGGAATGTTCAAATATTAGAAGAACGTTGAATGTTTATATGCTCACAAATTGTTCGTCAAACAAACTAAGGTTCAAATCAATGTAAATATTCTTTATTATTTTCATTTTAATATTTCATTATGAAAATATTATTTCCTTTCAATGAAGTGATACTATTTCCTCAGTTATTTGTTTATAAGGGCTGTGTTTAAAAGGCCAGGTGACTTTCATTCATAGGTATCATCATGTCGGTAAGGGAAAGCTTATCCGGGTTATTCTTGAGTTTATAGTCTACCGATGAGGTAAAACAATATTTTCTAACTTTTTCGAAGAAAGATAATTTAGGAAAATGAATAATGCAAGTGAAAAACAAAAAATGGCTATTTTTCAATATCTTCAATCATTTCATTTAAACTATATAAAATTAAAAACACGTTTGATTAAATAAGCTATTCAAGCTCCTAAAAATCGTGGGGAAAATTACTTGTCATCTACTGTAGTATTGCATGACGAGATATGATACAAAGAACATAATTGGGATTGCCAAGTAAGCCACTGAGATATGCAGCGACTTAACTCTCCTTTCGAGCTGGACCTAAAAAAATAGTAATTGGACGAAATAAAAATTCTAGAAAAAAATTAGTGATAAATTTTTTGGAATAACTTTAATATGTCATGGGGGCCAACAAATTGAACGGTTCTTTTTTAAACAATGAGCAACATAAAATTTACTGTGTAGTTATTTAAATGCGTATAATTGAATTGCAATTCGTTATGTAATTCAGTTATCAATTGAAAATTTACTTATCATTGTCCAACCAAATAAAGCACCATGATAGGAGTCTAGGATAACTCCAACAGTAATGAACTCATGGGTTGTTCCAATATTTTACCAAAATCTTTACGTGGGGAATAAAAACTCCATCTTAAATTTATCTCTCGCTTTCTTCCGGACGGTGTGTCCGGTGGAAACATTTCTGGGTGGTGATTACAGGAATACATGACTGGGAGGAAAATATAAATTGATTAGAACGGATTCAGCATATGTCTCATTACCACTGAATCCATACGGTCATCGAAAAATGGGGCGTGTATTACTAAGAACTCTATCTCTTGGTTCAAAATGCAGACTCATACCTTTGACTCCCCTCTCAAGGTAGATGAAAGTCAAAAATGCTTCAATAAGAAGACTTAGTACCTTTTTGCTAATTACCTTAGTACCTAAGAATATTTCCTAATTTCCTTTGCAAACTCTACTGCCAGTTCCTTGCATACCTTTTTCGCCGTTATCATATTCACGCATTGTCTTGTACATTTTTTTACTTTTCCTGATTATTTTATTCCTTGAGTTGAGATTCTAATCGACTACTTCAACTCATGACAGACTCTGCCTGCCACGTTATCTAGTTCCATTTGCTCTTCTCACATGCATCTGTTTAGCTATTCGACTAATATCCATTCTCTCAACATGACCAATCCCGAGTCGTACACTTTTTCAATACTTGTCCATTATAAATTCATCCAATTAACATTCTTTCCTGACCAACTCTGCCCTTGCCTAATATATTATCAAAAATCGTTAAGTAAACCAAAAGCATCGCATTTGGTCGACATTTATCCTCATCTTGGTATTATTAAGTTTCGCTTACATGCAAAAATAAGGGGAAAATGGTTTTAGACTCTTTTATTTTTCTGCATTTGATGCATTTTAAATTAATGCGTTTAATATTATTTTTAAAGTTAATTTATAATTACTGCATCAATCCTCAGTTAAAATTATTTTCCTATCACATACTAGCAGTAACCTTTCTGCCGAAATTCACAAGCCTTTAGTTCTATTCATGTATCTTTCGCAAATATTCTGCCAAGAAATGCTATAGATCCAATTGATCGAGTCATTGACCGTTTACCATAACTATGCAATCACTGTTCCCGTTCTTCTCATCAAGCACGATTACTTTTGTTTGTGACGGAAGTAATCTAAATTTCATTTTCTCGCGTACCTCATTCAAGCTCTCAAGAGCTCGCTGTAAATATTTTAGTGTCATTTGCGGTAATTAAATTCAACTATGTTACCTGTTATTTTCATTATATCGTGATAAAATCATAAACTTACCCGAGTACTAAGGAATCTTACTCCCCATCTGGGATCCATGGAAGGCGTGAGGGCTTCCTCCTAAAATTCAGAGTTGGAGAAGCGGGAGGATTTATGGGTTTCATTACGGAATTTTCCCCGCGATATAAGCGTTCACCACTTCCACCAGGAGTAAGTCGGAAGGGAGGAGGTTGTCATTAGTCAGTTAACTGTGAAGCACTGCGCCCTGGCGCAATCTCATTGCCTTACAGGGAGATAAATCCCGAGCCCCGTGCTATCATGCGACCTTCTCATGAGTGCACGATACATCCTGAGGGATCTCGACGCATGCCAAGTGGTTGAGAGAAAAGTGTTAACCATGTTATTCAAATCGTGGAAAACCTAAGAAATAATTCACTGCATTACTGCGACGCATCACAGAATTCCTCCGCAAAATTCTGTCACCACGTTTGTCTAGTATAATTTTCCTTCTATTGGAATACAAGTAATTGCTGTGTTACCATTTTACAATTTTTATCAAAATTAAACAACTTCTTAAAAAAATATTAAATATTATTATTAAATGCTTTTAGCAAGTAATGTGATAGGAATAATACTTTTAATAGTTAACTGTGAGATTGGTGCGATATGCCCTGAGGGATTTCGCAATGTTTGTACGAGGGTCATCCGGAAAGTAGTACCCGTTCGTGAAATAAAAAGACAAAAGTAAATATTAACAAACATAAAAAATTTTATTTGAAAGAGGATACTTTAAACTACTTCTCAACATAATCTCCAAGCAAATTAAGGCATTTGTCATAACGTGTGACAAGTTTCTGTATTCCTGCTGCATAGTCCTTCGCCGCCAGCTCATTGAGATACAGGGTCACTCCTTCTTTAAGTTCTTCATCGCTGTCAAATCTTTTTCCTGCCAAAAAGTCTTTAAGCTTTGTAAAGAGATGAAAATCTGAAGGGGCCAAGTCCGGGCTATACGGTGGATGGTCGAAAGTTTCCCATTTGAATTGCTGCAAAAGTTTTTGTGTTATCCCAGCTGCATGAGGCCTGGCATTGTCATGAACGAGAATGACACCAGTAGACAATAGACCTCGCCGCCGATTTTGTATTGCCCGCCGTAATTTCTTTAATGTTTCACAATACGCATTGGCATTAATAGTGTCTCCACGGGCCATAAAATCAATAAGCAATACACCTCGTCGATCCCAGAAAATGGTTGCCATGAGTTTCCTGGTGGACAGAACTGTCTTGAATTTTTTTGGTTTGTTTGGTGAATGAGCATGATGCCACTCCATTGACTGTCGTTTACTCTCAGGTGATGCATAACAAACCCATGTTTCGTCACCAGTAATTATGCGAGTCAAGAAAGAGTCTCCTTCATCAGAATAACGTCCCAAAAACGTCAGTGCTGCAGCCATACGCTTGGTTTTGTGCTCATCTGTAAGCTTGCGAGGGACCCATCTTGCACAAATTTTTGCATAATGCAGATGGTGTTTAACAATTTCATGAACAATTGTTCGAGAAACATTGGGAAAATGCTCACAGATGTCATCAATTGTGACGCGCCGATCGTTCCTCACGAATTCGTCAACTGAGCTCACCAGTTGGTCTGTAATGACAGACGGTCTCCCCGAACGCTCATCGTCGTGTGTGTTCCCCCTCCCCATGTTGAAGTTGCGACACCACCGCCGAACAGACGACTCGTCCATTACATTGTCTCCATACACCTCCTTTAATTGGCGATGAATATCACATGGGCGAACGTTTCTTGCATTGAGGAATTTAATCACTGCCCTCA
Organism: Hetaerina americana; assembly: GCF_022747635.1. NCBI lineage: Eukaryota > Metazoa > Arthropoda > Insecta > Odonata > Calopterygidae > Hetaerina > Hetaerina americana. The sequence continues at coordinate 70,436,766 of NW_027287427.1, forward strand.
CTTCACAACTGGCGGCGTTCTCAATTTTTTTAAACATTGTAAACAATCACAGAAACAACACAGGCAATGCTAGCGTCACGCAACTTGGCTCAGAGAAGGCAGACAAGCCACTGAAGCTATCTGACCTCGTCCAGCGGCTACTCGCGTCGTCAGCACTTCATGCGGCACGAACGGGTACTACTTTCCGGATGACCCTCGTAGTTAAGGCAAATGGTTTCCGGATTGCTCCCACGTTGTCCAACTTGCTGATCGATGCTTTCGCTGATGTTACAGCCAGCATCTCTTAAGTCCGAATTTTCATCTTCTGCAGACCAGATGACCCAGGTCATATCACCAGTGGCACCGAATACCAGTAAGAACTCGAAATCCATAGTTTTACTGGTGAAATATGCCCATATTCATCGACCGGCTGTCTACCGGTACCATTTGTAAAATTCATAGTCCCCTAAAAACTGCACACTTCTCATTTCAGATAGGTAGTGTCATAAAATCTCAAAGTAGTTGAACCCTGTAGTCTGCAGTTCAACCTCGTTTACAGAGTCCATCCTGCCACTTTCTGCAACCATTTACAATATACTCGTATTTAATGCCTTTGTAATATAATTTACAAACGTAGTATAAAAAGTCAGATAGTTCTTGTTCTAAAAAATTCAACTCAAAAGAAGTTGGCAATTAACTGATAAATATATTTATTAATTATTAAGTCATTATTTGTTTTATAAATGATTCACCTGCTCCTGAGAATCGCCAAAGTGATGCAACTTGAACGAATTTCTGGGTGTATGTTGAAAAAATTAAATTACGTAACTAGCTTCTTATGATGTAGTAATTCCTTAAGTTTGTACAAAGTAAGTGTGAGCTTCTTTAGCCGATAAATTATTTTAAAGCATCATTAATCAACCCGAAGCTTGCATTTTAGAGATAAGATTTGAAATATACTAAACCATTTGGTGTCGAGCGAAATTCACATGTTCAGGGTATACGGATTAGCTTCTTTCCCAGTAACGCGTGAGGATTTCCAGGAAGATCCTGCTCTCAGAAAATCACATGGCTTGCGTGATATCGAGAGTATCCAAAGAATCATCCGAGTTTGAGGAGATAGGTACTGCCGAGCACTCAACCGATGTCGCTTCCCCGCCCAGTATGCAACACCGCCATTTTCATATCACTCAGACTAGCTCCTCAGCTAATTTCTAAGCTCTGGCACCTCAATTTCCTCAAAAAATTGCTTTAGGATAAGTATTTTAGTTATTGAACATGGGATAGTTCATTTTTCCTGTGCAATCACCTTTGGAAAATGTTTCCTAAAAATAATGAAATAAAAGATATTCCGTCATGCCAAAAATAGCATTATTTATTTAAATAGGCTCGATCAAACTGCTTTGGGAAATTATTCCTCTGAAACGAAGAGGCAGCGGCCTTCTTTCGCGTTTTGAGCTCGTGAAATCCGAATAACCCAGCGTGAATTATTAAAACGTTTTGACCGCCAACGAACGTCCTCCAATAAGTCAGGCAACACGACGGTCACGGTTTTCCCACAAATGGTTTCGGCATTAACCGTCTGATTGGCTTTTCTTTGGCCAAACGTCCAACAAATATCCCGTGCTGTAAACTTTGAACGCCGATTTTCTTCGCGCAGCCTTTATTTTCTTTTATTTATCGCCCTTCGGACGTCCAATCGAACAAAAGTCCCTCTCAGCGTGCCGCGACGCGGAAATTTCCATATATATTTTTTACCCTCCTCCCCGCCTCGTCAAAAATCCTTCCTGACTCGCCCCACGTCCAACAAGCCCTCCACTCCTCCTCCTCCCTCCACTCCAGCGGGAGGGAACTGAATCGGAAAAATGGCTACACAAATAACCCCCCAACTTCCCCATCCCCCCTATCTCTTTTACTCTCCCTTCTCTTTTCCCTTCCTTCTCTCTTTTTACACCGATCCCCAATACCCTGTCCACTCCCACGACTCCTCCCCGTATTCCCCCTATTTCGTACCCTCCAACACCCCTCCCATTCTTTCTCTCTCCTCTATCTCCCATACACTCTCCCGCCTTTGCTTCATGAATCGAATAAATGGGTTCAGGAAAAAAATGACGGTGAAATTCCGGCCCTCACTTGTTTATCCCGCGCCGTGCGTCACTTCAACCGCCGCCGCGCTGTTTATGTCCCAGTCTGAAACACCGACACCGCTGTGAAGTCTTTCTCTTTTTTTTATGTTTCCTCACAAAGGATTCTCGGGTATTTTAACCTTTGATATCCTGGAAAGTTTTTCTCTTGTCATTTCCCTTGGTAATCCTTATTGTCAGCAATGCTCCGTTTTGAGGCTGGGGTGTATGTTTAGCATGATACCACCAGGTTAATACGGTAGAGTAGTCTTAACACCCACTTTTGCACGGTAGTGGTTCATTTGTTTTTGTTTTGGGGCCGGTAGAATCCTTGGTTTTAAATACCAACAATGGTTCATAGTTTTGAGTCTCTGCAAAGATGAAGCCGCCGCGCAATTTATACACAGAGGTAAGTAATTGGGCGAAACGGGGATATTAAGGCTTCAGTTAAAAATGGCCGCTGAGATTATGAGCTAATATTGTGTAGGGGAAGCACGAATCATTCCCATAAATAAGGTTCTTATGCAAGAGTTAATTTTACCTTAATATTTTACGCAATCCTTCCGTGAATTAGGGCCAACTGATGAAGGGTTAAATTTCCATTCAAACTGATTCTTTAAGGAAAATCTTTTAATATTTTTTTGGCAAAAATTAATAAAATTAGAGAATTGGTGATAGGGTACATTTTAAAACACACTTGTTTTAAATGAGAAATATCGAGTCGAAGTTCGAAAAACCTTTAATCTCAAAATTCACTTCTAAAATCTAAGGTAAAATTAATAAAATTTCTGATATTATGAGATACTGCATCATATATACTCCCATTTTTGTGCGAATAAAATTGGTTTATGCCAAATTTAGCAATAAAAACCCAATCTAAACGTTATACTGCGGGAAGTTATTGACTGGACTCCACGAGAATAATTCATTCTTTCTACTCATCTAGTCAGTACTTACAAATATAGACAACTAACAATAATCGATGACGGAGACACTGAGTTAGGAAGTATAGAAACGGCTAGTCAAAACTTTTGACATGGAGTGTGGTATTGTGCGGTGCGGAAACATGGTCATTGAAGCAGGATCATAGGCGTAGACTGGAGGCTTTTGATATGTGGTTGTGGAGAAGGATGGAAAAGGTGAAATGAAAACAAATGCTGATGGAAATGGAGACAAACGAGGAAGTGAGCATGGTGGAGACAGTTAATGGTATTTTGGCAGAAATCCAAACGGTACTGGAGAGTTGGATACAGAATATTTTGAGTAGCAAAGGGATATTGAAGACTGTGGCAGAGATGATAACGTTTGACAGCAGAGAAAGGAGTAGAAAAAGGATAAGTATGCCGGTCGGATTTAAAACAGGAATAAAATATGTGAATTCGGTGAAGAGTTGCAGCGTCGGACCTAAGGTTATGTTGTGTTTTCAGGGTGAACAAATGTATCATTTCTCTGTCTATGATCATTCAAAATCTATCTTAAATGGCAGAATACCGATAATAATATTCGATAGCGACGGTAGGAAACGAGTTTCAGTTGTGTACAATTGTAAGATACATCAGCGAGTCGGTGCTTTTTTGTTAAATTGTTCACATCGATTGTAAAATATGTTACGAGAGATTATAGACAATGCCGTGAAGCATACATTATGGACTTTCTCTAATGTATTCAAACCGAGGGAGTACTTCTGGTCGCGTTATGCTTAAAAAAAATAAATAGTCCATCATGCTGAATTGGCGAGTAAATTAACTCCTATTTGATATTAAATGGTTAGTTTCTCATTTGCCCTTCCAATAGTAAAAAAAAGATTAGCTATTGTAAAAGTCTTTTAGAGAACGGTATGGATAAATCAAATGATGACAATGATTGAGGAGTGGTTAATTAATGAAATGTATATTGTCATCCACGGAATAACATCACGGCGTAATTAATGCTTATTTTACCTTTTCAATCAAATGTAACGAACAAATATTTGACAATGATTAATGAAATTCCATTTCAAATTCATGATGTATGAGAAACACAGGTGGATCGACGAACAGTTGGAATGGTGGAGCAATTTTTCTCAAATCCACAAACCTTTTCCGACTCTTAAATCTCATAGATCAATATTTTCTTATAATGCCGTTGGCACAAATGCTGTAATCATATTTAATGGACTAAACTTCATCTTGTGGGTAACGAACGTGGAGAAGAGAAAATGGCATTAAATATTCTGAGGTGGAGAATGCTTTCTGTTGAATATGCTTCTTATAAGCAGTAGGATAACTGTGATTTTTAAATCATTCGGTCGATTTTTGTGCTTGTTTTCTACACTAATGGAGTACACTATCCACCAGCCATTCATAACTTAAGTTCCCGGCCCGGACCTGCCTGGCATGTAAAGTTCTTTTAATTCTTAATCATGATCAGTTATACTTGTTAATAAGCGTTCGCAATTTTTAAAGTGCTGTAATATTTTAACACATTCAGGATAGAACTTACCTGGACATAAAATGGAAAAAGTATATGCTTTGATTAAATCCCGTAAATAAATTATCAACTTTTTTTGTTGTTCGGGTGGTTTTAGACTCCGATGATATTATTTAAAGACGATAGGCAATGAAGAAACCATGCAAATTGGTATACACATAAGAAATATAAACTATCGCGCGATGTTCCTGGGCCCGATTGAAACCATGAACAAAGTGATCAACGCAGAGGTCGGTTTGGTGGTTGATGGTAGAGTTCACCCAGTACTAAGCCCGACGACATGTGAATCTCACACAGAAGGGTAGGGAGGCCAGTCCCTTTCCCTGTGCCGGTTATGATTTCTAAGGAAGATCTAGTACCCGAAAAATCACACAACTTGGGTGGAGCTGTGGGTGCCCGGCTTAGAGAGGATTTCGAATCGAACCCGGGCCCTCCAGTAGTCAGTAGTCCAACGGTTTACCCCTGCTACCCACGGGCTCGACGTATTATTTAAATAATCCAGAATTAAGTAAGCCAGTTTAGAAGGACTGTAGACTTAACAATTTTGTGCAGGAATTAATATTCATCGACCAATTTTATTTTACGTCAAAACATAATTATTTTGGGTTCGAAAGTCGCCAAGAGAGACAGTTTTTGGCAGTTTTCAGGGTTGTTACTTGTTTTTCTATTTTTTTAAGCACCCTTGGCATTTATTTTGTCAAAAGAGTGCGAAAGAGCGAGGTTTTTGTTGAGGTTTCCTCTCACTTTCAAAGTGTTTGCGTTGTTTTGAAAACGTTTCCCGTGAGGATACCTTGTACACGAATTTCGCTCCCTGGAGGGTGAATGATGGGACACGTCCCTAAGTCTTGCTTAATGTCTGACGCAAATACGTAGAACCGGCGGCACGGCGAGGTATAGTTTAGGGCGCGGCCGTCAATTGTGTGGGGTGACTATAGAGAACGGTGTTATACTGGAAGTAACGATGATTAATCGAAGTGTAGGTAAGCGAGAGACTTTTTTCGTCCTTCTACATGTTTTGTGTACCTTTGTTGTCGTTTGATTCATTGTTTTGTTTCCCTCATCTACGATGCAGTCAAATTCCACCCGAATTGCTTCGGTCTCAAAGAAACATTTACATTGCACTCGAAAAGGTATGAAGAAATAAATGAAACATGGTATTACAATTTTGGTTGAGTGGTCATTATAGGCGATATATTTACCGGAGTATTTTTTTTGCGACATAATTCGTCTTGACCACCATAATATTTTTTGTGGGTAATGGCAAGATGAGGAAAAAAATTCGAAGATCTGTCCTAAACCATAATAATTGAGCACATAATTATCAGTATGAATGTGCTGCATATTAATTTCAAAATATAATAATATTCTTTGAAATATTTCCTCCAAGACTTCACAAATCGTATCTGTCATTAGAGGCTGGAATGTGAATCACATGCTTATTGCTGTAGATAAAGACACAAACATCATTTCAAGAAACATATAGCTAAATTTAGGTAACCAAGTTGTTAAAAAAATTTTAATAATGTAGTTTTATGTGATAACACATCCAATTTACAACGGGAATTTAAATATTTTTTGGCTTTCGGTCGTTGGTGAATATTATTTCTGAAATAAAATTAATGCCAGAGTTGCCTCTTCTTTTCTTTGTAACCGTATATAACTGCGGTATTTTTACTCTAAAAATATGTTATATTTTTCTGTATAACCTTTATCTCAATTTTACTTCTTCGTCCCCATATTTAAAATTATCCTGTTTTCATTATCATGCAATTTAATGCAACAAAAAACCTTCAGAGATCTCTTTTCTCATATTTTTAAGTGAGTAACACTAATGCTGTCATATTATAACGCTCTAATAAGTACAAAGAGGTCCCTCTTTCAAATTTTACATTCACAGTTATTAATTTCAGAAAAATCAGAATTAAGAGTATTGTGTCTAACAAATAGATTACCATTACAAATATTAATCACATAGTATAAATTAAAATGATGAACCAAAACAAAAATTTCTTCGATATTTCGGTGGTTCCAGCCACCTTCATCAGGGCACAATGAGTCACTAATGGTATGATAAGGAGGCGAGGGGATACTCCCTCCTTATCATCCCATCAGTTGAGCCTTATGCCCTGATGAAGATGCTGGGACAACCGAAATTTCGAAGTGAGTTGTGTTTGTGTTTTGGTTAACCCTTAAATTTTTTACTATTGCTAAATGCAAGAGTGCATCAAGAATTAGTGAACGCCATAAAGGTGCTATGTGTACAATATTAATTGTCAAGATATATATGTAATTATTTTCATTAATTTTACTTGGTTCCATCCGCCTCTTTGAATTAATTGTTGGACGTTTATGATCGTCCAATACTTCCTAAAGCGTGTACAGTTTACTCAGATAGAAATTCTTATCTAGAAAATAGCATTAAGTGGCTCATCCAGCTTTAATCCTGAGTAAGTTCAAAACATTTTAAGATGAGATTTCACGCAAGTTTATTCCCACTTGACGGCAGTTTACCAAAACGGAATCGTCCCTTAACACTTCCTACACTTCAAAGGGATGTTCGGGATCGACTGAGATCATTGAACGATGGTTAACTTGGTCAAAGGAAAACAAAATACTACCCGATTAGCTAAAAAAAGAATTGCGCAGCTGCTTTAGATCATTTGGTATTGTCGACAATTAAAGAGTTAAGTGAGAACGGAAAAAATTAAACACGCGACTTATTTTTAGGGCTTAATTTTTTCCACCCCGGTGACCCTACCCGTGAAGGCGTGAAGCCGTTCCCTTTCGGCTTAGGCAAAATAAAAAAACCTGATTTTTCGTTATTTATGGAACTTGATCCCTTTGGCCAATTTTTTTGTATCGTCCTTTTCTTTTTTCATCTCTGTTATATGCATGCATGGCTTTATACACGCTATTCTGTGTTCCTGACTCCTCAAAAATTCCTCCTCGTTTTCCCGTTCTCTCTTCTACCACATTCACCTTTGACTTTTAAGTTCGACCCCTACCTTTCAAACCATTTGCCCTATTCTCTCTCATATACCTTTTTTGGTGATAATGCCTCCCTTCTTACATAAGTAACCGAATATTTTTTTATTAGAGTTACCAATTTTCTTACCTTCTTCGAACCACTTCCTATCATTACTATTTTTAGATTTCTCCGTAAATTTATACATGTTACGTTACTTTTGACTCATAGAAATAAGATTGTTCGCAAAGCCTCCTGTCTTCATTGTAACTCTTAATCAAGACTGCTCTTTTTTACATCCGCTGTGCCATCAACACGCTTCTCACTCACTGAACGATTGATTTTGAGGGGTTTTAAACTACGCAAGAGGAAAGAAGGGCGATTACACGCTGTTATTTATTTATTTATTTATTTATTCAGTATGAGTCCGAAAACAGCACATTTTGGCCTTTACATCGAACTATTAACAACGATAACAATAGTCACATTTACAAACACCCAAGCCCTAGGTGGAGGAAAACTCACCCAGGCGGGAATCGAACCCGCGACCCTAGGAATGGCAATGTTCTTGTACACTTAACGACACCATTTTCCGTATTGAAAACCTTTCTCACTCTAGCGTCAGTTATTAAACCCTGTGAACAGAGCCGTACAGCCATCTCTGTAGTTTATTTATGAAGAGTACCTTCGATTTATAGTCTCAACCGAATATTTCTTTCTCTTCCAAGTCTTGAGAAAAAATTGGGTAATCCTAGAACTTGTACTCAACTCGTATATGTATTCTCTCGAATTCCTCCGTGTTCGTTATTTCTGTGTTAATAACAGTTTCAGCAGCGTTCCGCATAGCGTATTCAGATTGAACTGTCAATGCTGAGGTACTACACATCTTTGGCCCGGAGACACTAGTTTGAAAATTGGTGAAACTGTTGTCAACCCAGAAATAACGAACGGGGTGAAACTCGAGAGAATTGAACCTGTGCAATCTATTCGCTGTGGAATCATTCAAAACACAGGCATATATTCTAAATTTTGCACTTTCTTTAATTTGTTACTCAATTAGTTCAAATTCGACTGTTTAACAACGCTTTTTTCCGGGACTTCCATTTTTATGTCACATTTTCTCGCCTCCGCAACGTTCGAAAGTGACATGGCCCATTTTTCCCTTCCTCAGGAGTTCAATCCCACGAAGGAACCTCACCCGGTGCAGCCGATGGGGCACCACGGCACCAATCACGCGGTGCATCATTCCTATCACCACTACAACCACCACGAGCAGCTGTTGCCGCTGAGGTCCCCGCTGGAGTCAGGTGCCTTCGGGAGCACCGCGGCAGTTGTCGAGACATGCACCCCACCCCAGCGCCTCTGCAGGACTCCATCCGTGTCCTCTCAGGGAAGCTTAGAGGGGGTGACGCACCCCCGACAGGTAAGGATTCAGTTTGTCTCCTATCAGCCCAAGAGATAGCCTGAACAAATCCCTCCAATTATACCTGCAAACGTGAAATCGACTTTTGAAAACTATCTTTCCACGATCGAGAGAGCAGTGCATAATATTGGACGATTGGATTTTTGGAAAAATTACTTTATTTTTCTAGTCAAATTTGGCAGTTTTGAAAGATCTGAAATTATAAGCTCTCGCCTGTTGATCATTCGTTCGTTCAAAGTATTTTACCTAGTAAATGTACGAGTAGATTTTGGACTGTCCCAAACCTACCTCTACATACGTTTTAATATAGATTCTTCTCGTTTCCCTTACAGTACACATGGTGTATTTCTTTATCCACTCCTCCTTAATTAATGCCTACCTTCACTTTTTTAAACTAGTTTAATCTCTTCCTTTCCCCACCGGCCTTACCTACGTCAACCCTTCGATCACGACCTTCAACAGTCTACTACCTTTCAATGTTTCCTCCATCCATTTTGTCTCTTCGTTGCGGTTGGTCCGCGCCCGGAGAAAAATTTTGGAAGAATACAACGATCTCGACGCTTATAATCGATTTCAAATATGATCCATGACCTTTCAAAATTGCCACTACGCAAGATTCAGATATAATTGCCATGCTGAAGTGTGAACAAAATGGATAATGCTTGTCTTCAATATAGTCAACTGAAAGAAAAACATGCGGATTACTGGAGTAGTTTATCTATTTATCCAAAACAAGGCACGTATTATTAGAATAAATTGGTGGAGAATGGTAAGAGATGAAATAAATTTCTTACTAATAATATAAATCATCCTTCGTGATAAGTTTAAAGAAATGCTACAAACCTTGTCGCATTGCGGTAGTTTCATTATTAAGTTACCCTAACGTTCAAATGTCAATTTTCCATCGAACGATTAGGGTGCCGAGTAACTGTTCTTGGAGTCTCAGAAGGTAATTTTTTCATTGGATAATCCAGCTGGGTAGCTATTTTTCTATAAAACTCCCTAAATCACCCAAAGGGCATTTATTCTTTGCCAAAGCAATTCGTTTAACTACTATGGCGTTTATCGATATTTTCCTTGTTTTAAAGCCAATGATTTTGACGGGTTGAAGGAAGTTGGCTAAAGAATGAATGTAAAGAAAGGTGGAATATGTGTGGAGTCCAATATCGTTTTATGGTTGCGTATAGCTTAAGGTACTTACTAATGGGTACGGAGTGGGTTAGAATTGTAACAGTACTTGGTTCCTGTATCTATCGAACATCACAATGACCGGTATACCACTGCTAATACGTGTACTTGAGCATCAACAAAAATTAATGTCGATTAAAAGAAAAATGTTCTTCTTTTTCCTCATAATCAACTTTTTCTTATATTTTTATACGTAAATGAATGTGTCAAACAATGTGGATACCGCCAAGTTGAAATTCATTGTTTGGTTATATGTTTTTCGCCGATAGTGTCCACGAGTTGTGCATGACCATGCAGATTCCTTCTGGGCATTAATTTGGTAGCGATGTGTATCAATAAAATCTATGCAAATATGCATTTCAGCTTATCCCAAGTGGATTCCCGCAAAATTGAAGGAGTCCTTGAAGCGTAAATGGTGGTTCCTGAGGGACAGTGGGATGCCGTAACGGCCCATGTTCAAATAGATACTGTGCGCAGACCAGCAACGGGTTCTCTCCTATGATATAATGACGGGCGAGGGTTTAATCAGTAAAAGGATACGGTATTTTAATTTCTAGTTGTTTTGGGGAGGACTATTTTTTTAATGATTAGGGTCGTACGAGGAAAAAATAAATATTTTCAGCAGGGTTTTCAATTGTTTTCATTAATGGCATTTATTTTTTGATAACATAAGGAATGTTTACCTTAGACACAATGCAGTCCTTGAATATAGCAAATGGCATTAGAACCCTTAAGAAATTTCCTGCTGATGAGGATTCACGATGTCCCCAAGTGTTATTTTGGATATTCGGTGAACTTAGAGGTCATTAAGCGTGAGTGATAAGGCTTTTAAATGCGTTTTTCATGTCGTGACTGTCTTCATGTATTAGGACGGATTAATATTAAATTTTTTCGAGAATTCAAATGCATCAGGGAGATAACAATTATTTTTGAGATGTTATCTAACCACAAAAAATTTAAAGAGAGTAAAAATATACCATATTCCCATGTCGCAGATGAGCCAACCTTTTGAAATTGTAATATAATAATTTAAAATATTCTTGTCCTAGAGAATCATTTCGGAATTGTTGTGTTTCATTCACGCTGTTTTACAACTTTTCTCATTAATTTCTCGAAATTTTTGCATTGGTACTATCCATTTCGGTGCGTATATTTCCATCATGAATTTATGTCCCTCACAATCTGTGATAGTATGAATTAAAAATCTGATGAAAGATAGAGAAAGGTTCCCGTAGGAAGCATATTAAGGCGTAAGGATGTGATTGACTTGAAATTTCTATATATTGAAGCGCGTATATACTCTCGAGGTAAATTGAGATGTGAAATTGTAACTTTGTTCAGTAAAAGTACGATAAAATACTAGCAAGAGTCTTCAACTATCTCGTAAAAGGTATTCGATGCGTTAGGGGTGAAGTAGGAAGGAATAAATTGGTTATTCAGGGGAAGCACCCATTTTTTTGGATTGCGCTGTGAAATTAATAAAATAGAAATGATTGTCTCGATTTCATACATTTATACGACAGGAGAACTGTGAAATTCGCCAAAATCCAATAGTCTTATTTTGCACTGTAAATGAACACTTGGTTGGGGTTGCAGGAATTGAGTATAGTACAAATAAATTTGAATTTAACTTTTAAAAAATACTCTTAACCTAATTTTTTCTGAGATTGTGCAACATTTAAGTAGAAGATGCAAAAAAATCTAGAAACTCGATTTCGCTTCTTAACAATGGATTAACTTTCAAAGCCTGCACTTCCTTAAATCAAATAATATATTACGCTTACTAACTTCCATTAAGTAAGTTAGTAATCAATTAAGTAAGAAACATAAATAGTATTATTCCCTCGAACTATTTTACGAACGGACGCAATAAGCACCCAAGTGTGAGACAGCTGGTTTCACTCTTGTGGGCAATGCTTGGACAAGAATACTCAGCGTACATTCTTCTTAATGGCTAATCGATTGTAGAGGGCAATAGTAGTCTGTGTGAGTATTCAATATTCATGTCACGCACAAGTGATTATTCGCAAATATTTCGCGCTGCCGGAGCGTGTTTGAGCAAAAATAGAGCCATTCCCAAAAAAGGCGAAGTTTTGGTGAAGGGTTTCGAGTTTATTAGTGATTATTTACGGATAGAACCAATTTTCGCTTCGAAAATGGTGACTTGACTGACTAAGACTCCTTAAGAAAAGGATAATACATATAGAGTATACAGGTATTCTAAGGCGTAATACGCTGCATCCACCTAGGCTCAAAAAAATAGGATTAATGACTAGGCAGGCTTATAGGTGATCAATAGCAAAGTAAAAGAAACACCCGTATTCATCACTTCGAGTAAGCATGTAATATTAATCTTAATGCTGTATTGATATACTGTCTGCTGTTGTATATTCAGTATATCTTCATGAAAGAGTACCATGCCATTCTGCGCACTGATATTCACTTTTATGAAATCAAGTACAGGCATCTGGCTATTACCTCATTGGCTCTGAGAATGACGTGATGGTAGATCTATGGCCTAAATAGAAAGAGTATTGCAACTCGCAAGGGTGGAATACTTTTATGTCCCTTTGAGTTACGTACATAATCTTATTTTCTGTTCTGGTTTGGTACGTTGTATATGAAAGGTCAAAATAATTAAAGCACCGTAATAACTGACGTTGGCAGCCATGGTCTATGTGGGAACTAACGAGTGTTTTTATTTCATTAATATTAATTTAACGAGCAATTCAATAAATTTGGTAAAAATGTAAGTGCATTTAGGGGATAATGGAAAAGTAATGGGAAAATCAAGCAAGGGAGCGGTATTAGAACTGTAGCAAGTTAACCTGAGGTTTCTTTTACATTGTCTACAGTACTATTAGTTGTTAAAAGAAAACATTTTCACATTTCACGTGAATAAACAAATTCATCAATATCAAGGAAACCTTTCAAATGATTGAAAAATAAATCCATAAAATTTTCAAAGAGGAATTTGCCAAAGGCAAAATCTGGAGTAATTAATCGAAGATTTCGGCAAAACTTATCAAACGTATTCACAAATCCTATTATTGGATTTCCATATGAGACCATGAGTCAGGGATGACAGAACAAGCAAAGAGGAGAAATTTCGCTAATGGAAAGCTTGCGTGAATAAAGCTCGAAGGGATATTTTCAATTTTATTTCTTTGTATACTACGGAATTTTGATTTTTCCATTTTGAATCCAATATAATTATTGAGGTCGTGATTATTTTCTCTGGGGTATGAATTTCGTTTGAAAATCAACAAGAGCTTTGGTTCTATACCCCGCAGCGGATCCACATGCTTTGAAATATGCATTGCTAATTGCTTAGCTTATACTCCGACTGTGCCGGTGGATTAATATTATGATATCTTTCATGACTAGTTGCAAACTACCGTATATTTATATAGTTTGGGATTAAGTAGATTTACTGACACTATTTTGACTGCCAGTCGACTAATCAAAATGTTTCATATCATTTTAATAATCGTCTATGTTATTTCGCGCTATTGAAATTAATTCAGAATCTTTAATTATAATGACCTTTTCTTCTTTGATGAAAGGTATTCATTTCGGAATGAAGAAGAGTCAAGGCATGGGAATTCATAAGCTCAATAACCTTGGTTCACATCCTTGTAGTAATAACACTTTAAAATGATTTAAATATGAATACAAGGTTCTCAATGATAATCGACGTAGCATTAGTAACCATGACAGTAAATAGACTGAGGGCTCTAATTTTTTTCCTAAACTTGAAATAATTTTCCGATTTAATAGCAAAAATACTGAGGTAACTTTTACTAAGCATCCAATGCATGAAGAATCTCCCCAAACATCGAATTTATATCATTGTTAGAGTGATTTAACATTCATTGTGTTAGTGATCGGTATTTAAATAATAAAAAATAATTCTATACCCGTCAACAAATATTAAATGATCTCTTCTATGCATGAACATGTATGTTTTTGATTTGGATATTAATAAGATATACTAAGTGGTCATGTGTGGAAAAATCAAAATATTTATGGCATCAAACAAGGTGGCATTTTTCTTCAGGAAATTTTTAACTGAGTTTCATAAAATGACAAATAATGAAATATGTGTTAATCAATAGGCATTAAGCAGTCACGTATTTGAATGCATGTTGGTTTGTTGAGTCATTTTCAATTATTTAGTGACTGGTCACCGATTCTTGGGTTATCCTCTGCCTCTGAAGCTCACGAAACTCAGCTCTAAGTTACAAGTTTAAAAATGGAATACTACGACACGAGAAATAGAGAAAATGTGTCAGGAAAATTCATTTAAATCGATTACATGGGGATCGAGATGGTACGGGGGCTAACGTACTGGCTTCCCACCCTGAGGGCGCGGGTTCAAATCCCGGCGGTGTTGAATATTTTTCAGAGGTATCTCGATCCCTACTTGAGGTGCTTTGTGGAGGGCACTTTGTGTGAGTACGCCGTCCGTCGGATGGGACGTTAAGCCGCGGACCCCTTGGCGCCTTTCGTAAAGAGTAGGCTAATGCCGACGCCGGGTTTCTCTCCACCCTTCATCCTTTCCTGTCCTTCCCCTATGGCGCAAATGACCTTAGCTGTCGGTCGCCTCCCCTCAAAACTACTACTACTCGATTACATTCTTGAGTTTCATAGATGAGTTTCATAGGGCCTTGGCTAGCGTTTACTTGTGGAAGATACAACGAACCATTTATATAATATCCACTCTCGATCCTCCCACAGTTTCAGTTCTCTTCTAAAAAGCAGGGGTAAAAGTTTGTCATTCCGCCTTCTCTCCCAACGAGTTCCCCTAAGCTAGGGAAGATCGAGAGTGCAGTTGGTCACAAAAAAATAAGTTCTCGTCACTGGAGAAACTGGTAGAACCACTTATGGCGTTATTTTTCCCCGAACCCCTCAGTAGTTTTGCTTCCTTGCTTTGTATGCATCATACTATATTTCTTCTGCCATTGGCGGAAATACGACGATGGCATCCAGCTTCAATATGCAGGGGCTAAATGAGATTTTGTGTGAATTAGATAATTTTGCGGATGTAAAAATACGTAATGTAACTTAAACAAGTTAATTATTTTAAGAATAGTATACTATTTAAACTTCCATGTAGTTTTATTCGATAGTCATTATAGTTGATTTGCCTTATATTACCTAACTTTTAGTATCCCCCTCGTACGATCCACAGGGATACAATGCCGCGTATATTTATAATCAAATTAATGCTTTTTGATAAATGTATCCTTTGTATTGTGATTGTTACATTTATGATCCCAGTTGACTTTTGAAAAGAAAGAGTGTAGCATATATCATCTATCCCACAAGCCATAGCAATAATGAGAAATAGGGTGTGATTCAATATCAGTCATGCGTTGCTGCGTTACTATTTCTAAAATTTTAAGGACTGACTGAGAAAATGGATAATTCGAGCGACAGACATAACGCATACTAAAAGGTGCACATGTGCGTGCAGTATCTAAAATTCAGCCACTAACCTACGCCTTCGAGACGAGTAGTTTTTACAGTACAGCAAAAGTTAGAATAATGACTTTTAATTTCAAATAGGAATATATTTCTTGGGCCATTCAAATGGCATTGCCAATTATTCCCAGGTTTTATCGATCATAGGAAAAATGGTAAATTAAAATAAAGAAAAATTTTGGAAATAGATTCCGGTCAGTGCTACAATTTATCCGTTTAACCTTATTTTCAATATCTACCCTAGCTCAGTGTTGCGAATTTAAAAATAAATTGATGATATATTCAAAAGATTTTCTCATAAATTGATAATATTATCATAATACAGGGTGAAGTGGAATTGACTGCAAAGTTTTTAAAAAATCACTAAAGAGTGCGCTGATAAATTAACGGAGTGGGAGTAGTGGTGTTAGGTGGGTGAAACAACGCCATTTTTAGTAGTTACCATGGTGTTGTCTGGTAAACATCGAGACTTTGTCGTAGAAACGTTCTTTAAGAGCAATGGTAGTGTGGTAATGACTCAGAGGGCGCTGTGGTCGAGCGATGAAGCGCATTTTCACCTCTCCGCCTCATTAAATGAGCAAAATTTTCGTTCCTGGGCGACTGACAGCCCTTGCGAACTTCACTCAAGACCTCTTCATAGCCACAAAGTGATAGTTTGGTGCACTGTGTCCGCCATAGGCATTATTGGGTCTTAATTTTTTGAATCTTGAGGTTCAACTGTTACTGTGAACTCTAGTTCTACTTGTGTGCTCTATTTCGAGATTCTGGAGAACTTTTTACTCCCCAAAATGGAAGAGTATGGAGAGGAATGCCTCACGGAAGCCTTTTGGTTCCCACAGGATGGTGCCACGGCTCATACCGCCCGTCGTTCACGCAAAATCCTGCAAGAACAATTTCCCGGCCGCCTGATTTCCTCACGAGGAGATGTTTCATGGCCCCCTCGCTCCCCGGATTCGAGCTCATATGATATTTTTATTTGAGGCTATCCCAAAGCTAAGGTTTACAAAGTTCGACCAAGGACCTTGGAAGCTCTTAAGGAGCCAATTACAGAAGTCATCGCTGGAATAACGCAACATATGCTGAGAAGTGTTTTCGAAAACTCTTTTGAATGACTCAACATGTGCATCGCTCACCAAGGTCGTCACCTGGATGAAAAAATTTTCAAAATCTAACGAAAAAAATATGACATTGGGTGTAGTTTTCAGAAACTAAAACATTTTTTAATTATCTTCGTTAGTTTTTTACACTTCACCCGTCAAATCAGGGAGTCCATTCCGCTTCACCCTGTAGATAGTTTCCTCGCGGGAAGATCCACAATAATAGCTAATATAGCTTTTCAATATTAACTAATATGGCTTTCCATAAGGTATAATTAACATAAGTTCCATAAGGTCAAGTATAAAGTCCCGTCCCCTTCTCTCCCTCTCTCTCCACAGGGACACCGGGGGTCATCCCCTCAGATTCGCACCTTCACGCCCGAGGGGCGGTCGGGAGCTGGTGGAGGCAACGGGTATCCATCATCCACGGGTCCTCCGAGTCGCTCCCCTTCGCCCACCCCCGACCTCACCGCTGCCGCCCCCCGGACTCCCTCCCCCTCCAGCACCACCTCGGCGCTCTCGTACGTCTCCTCGGCCGCGGCGGCGCATCAGCGATGCCTCTCGCCCCTCCTCATCCCTCCGTCGCAGTGCACCTCAGCCTCTATTCCCCAGCCTCCCCGCTCCCCCTCGGCCACCTCCACCGCCTCGTCGTCTTCGTCGGCGGCGACGATCTCGCTTGCGGCGGCCGCGGAGGCAGCCAGCGCCCCCCCAGCGCCGCCCGCTTCACCGCTCGGGGCCCTGCAACCATCCCTCTACACCCGAAGGGACGGGCCCCTGTTCCTCGGCAAGCCCAGGAGATCAGGGCCGGCCCTGGGGAGGCTGCACCTCCGGCTGCGGTACGACTTCGACCGATCAGACCTTCACGTCCACTTGATAGAGGGTGAGCCCTTTCCGCCATTGAGACTTGTGATGTAGAATTCTTCTGCAACTGCACCGCATTAATCCTCTTGCACACTAATGAAATGGGTTGCTCAAAAATGCTACTTCTAGATCACCAGAGTAAAGAACAATGTCACTAATCCCACGTTTTTAATTTCATTTCTCTCGTTCTTGGAGTTTTTACGCGATATTCTGACAGCATGTCTGCCTCTTAATATACGGACTAGGGAACTTTGAAAAAACGGGCTGAATTTTTCAATGGTGGAAATAAAATGTAATTCCTAAGCCCTCCCATTTTAGTAGGTCATTCCTATGTGTAGTAGAGATTGAAAATTCGACCTCCATACCTATAGTGCAATCCTTCATCATTGATGTTAAACAAAAACATATCATGTCGGTATATTTCAAACACTTGAGTAAATCCAAGACTGTTTATCAACACTAATTACTGGGCTTGTCACATTGAACATTTTTTTAAACCCTTTCCTAATTGATACATTAGTTTTATAGATTAAAATTTAATAATGATATAAAACTAAGCCATTCAGTTTTTAGTTAGAAAATTATTAGAATTAAAGTAGTTTAATTTAATTCATATCTATTGTAAATTCAATGAAATTCAAAACTGTATTACATTACCGTATTATTTATTATTATTTTCATAATTAATATTTATAATATTTACTATTTAATACAATTTATTTTCTAAAGTATACGATAGTTTGTATTACCTGTCCCGATAATCCTACAACTCATAGAGAAACAGAGTAAGTTAAAAGATCAAATCGTGTGCTATTTATGATAACAGATATAAAATAAAACATTAGCTAATTTGCTAATATTTATTTGATCAACACAGTCTGAATAAGGGAAAAAGAAAATAATAGTAGCAAAGGAGTCAAGTAATTCATGGTCGTACAGGGCATAGTTCAGTTCAATTCCAAAGATATCTCTTAAATTTATTTGAGAGAATTCTAATAGAATGGATATATTTCATGCCATAAGGTAGATAATTTATTTTTAATAACCTAGCACCAAATGGATTAATTAAACAGAATTTTGATGGCTCCTTTTTACAGTACTGCTAAGATATCCAAAAAATCCTTTCTGCACCAATCCAAAATGTTTATCATAATATAATATCATAATTTATATGACCAGCCATTTTCTTTCTATGTTTATTATTTTTGGATTTCGTTGTAGATTTCATCCATCTTGAGACCAAGACTACCAGGAAAATTTATTTGCCGGAATAACCCTTTTACACAAAGAAAGGCAAAAAACATGTATTGGTTCCACAATTATTAAAAAAAATTCAAAAACAAGTACTAATTACATAAAGTTAAATCTTGTTATTGAGAATTAAAATATAATTTAAAATTAAAGAAGAATTTTGATTTGCAATTCATGAAAGATATTTTCAGATGCTATACAGGTATGCAAGCATACCTAGTTAGGTCAATTAATGTAGACAAAATATCAATACCAAATAATATTCCAAATTAAAAAATGGAAACAGAATATTAGAAATATAGTATTTGTTACAGGCTAGAATGATGGTACAAAATGATAAATGTGAGAAGTAAGAAAATTTTCCCAATGGCCATTAGGAACAACTTATTGACGTGTACAGATATCCACACAGCCTAATATAGCATTCTAACATTCTTCAGATATTTTTAATAACATATTGTTTAAGGGATCCTGGTACAATAGAAAGTTGGTCAATATAATCACAATTGTTGGTATATCTCATAATTTGGCTTATCGGAGAGTAGTAAGTGTAAGAAGATATCTAATTTGAAAGAGTGCTTCATACTTTGTGTTATGTGAAGGTACTCAGAAAGATATTGCTCTAAGGAGTTCTAAGGAATCAATCTTGTTATGCAGTAATTTATGAAGAAAAGTTATGTTATTGATTCTCCTATTTTTTTGCAAGGAGGGAAGCTTTAGTTAAGGAAGCATTTCTTGGTAACTATAAAGATTTTTGTGAAGATTGAATTTGAATGCAATTTTTCACACATTTTCTTTGAACACATTCAATGGAATGAATATGGAGTTTGTAGTGAGGTGACCAAACACTAGAGAGACAATTCAAAGAGTTCACAGAGGTAATTCACAGAGTGACCTAACTAATGAGATGAACAAATCTTTAAATGGCTCTACATGTTTTAAGTTTTTACAATATCAGAAGATTGCTCCTAGTGTAATGTATCCTTGTATTTATGCAACGCGTGAGTTACTGAGTATGTGTCCTGCATGTGTTACAGCAAAATGACTCGATTTGCTTCAAACTATATTCTCAGCACTGAGCACGTATTCCAAGTATCCCCTACCCCTCTCCATATTGGCTCTACGTTACTTGTCTGATCGACCAACCCTCAGAGGTACTTTCAAGCAATACACTCCTTGCAGCAACATCATTCATCCCTGCAATGGCCATTTAAAAAATAGGATAGGCGAAGGCATCCTACAAGGAGGTATCATCCTAGATTAAATGTAAGGGGTTGGAATTCTCCACTCAATTTGATTTTTCAAATACGAGTATCTTCAACTCTCTTGAATGTTAGTTAAAAGGACTTTTTATAATTATTTTATTTTTATAAATATTTATTGTAATAAAATTTGGCTGTTTACATTAATTGCATTACGAGTAAATATGTATGTGATTATAGAGTTTATGGATTGCTTGTAAATTGTTTCACAATGCAAGTGACACTATTGAAAATGGCAGCTTCAGATTACTGCAAAGATTTTGGTGTGTCGGACATCTAATGATAAGGTCCAAAACATTGTGTTGGTTTAGAATCGCAGTAAAGTGTTTTGTTGGAGTAGTATTTAAATCAACATTTGAAGTATATGGCCAATAATTTAAATTTAAAGTTGCACAAGAATTGACAAAAAAATTTAACACAGATATCAATAAAGTATGAAATGAAAACAGTGATGAGTTTAGAACGTCATGAAATGTGCATTTAACAATTTGTCAACCATATGACTCATTTGTGTTCATACTGAATTTTAATGTTAATGATTGTATAAAAAGAATTATATATTAATCAATATAAAACATTCGGAGAAGTCATGTCAACCATTTAATTTTTTTTATGATTAGATTAGTTTCATCAGTATGGCCTCACTTTTGATTATTTTTACGCCTTTGAATTATATTGCGCCTAAATTAATTCTTATTGAAAATTATGACACACTATGCTTCATTTGGTATAAATTCAAAAAAACCCAGGCAGTCCTTTGGATCGAATCTTTCCAATAGTGTGCAATGAATTTACAACAAAAGAAAATAGCAAAATTTTCAAAACCCAAGCTATAGGCAGTAGAAAACCTGGGTTTGACCCAATGAAACGGGGATTAATGGGAAAAGATTAACATAGTTCACTGCAACCAAGGCTGACAGAGAGAAGCTAAATTCACCCAGAGGGTCCGGGTTCAAATCCCGGCGGTGTTGAATATTTTCAGAGGTATCTCAATCCCTACTTGAGGTGCTTTGTGGAGGGCACTTTGAGTGAGTACGCCGTCTGTCGGATGGGACGTTAAGCTGCGGACCCCTTGGCGCCCTTCATAAAGAGTAGGCTAATGCCGATGCCGGGTTTCTCTCCACCCTTCATCCTTTCCTGTCCATCCCTAATGGCGCAAATGACCTCAGCTGTCGGTCGTCTCCCCTAAATACTACTACTACGAGTAGCTAAATATCAAAGGACAAAAATTAGATTGTGGTGTGACGGACCAAATATGTCTAGCTGCACTAACAATAATTATACAGTGTAAACTCTCCATTAACTGTGCTAATGGATGCATGATGAATCACAGATAATCTAAAAACATGGACGACTAAAATTTTTGGAAAACATGGTCATGTTATTAAATGGACCCAATTCACATGATTCTAAATAGCTTTAAAAAAAGATTTTGATTAGGAAACAACTGAACTCTCCTTTATCGTTCCTTAAGATTAAGTTGAGTTTTTTAGCAACGGAGGGTACATTTTTTTTATTTTTCACTCATATTTGCAAGAGCTGTAATTATAGTTTAACAAGAATGCAGAACTAGCTAATCAACCCTGCTTATTACACAATTTATTCCATTCATATCGTGACTTTGAAATCCATGTTAATATATTATTCATTCCTCACAGTTCACAGTGCAATATGACTGTATACATTTGCCTTAATTTATAATGGGAGACCCAGCCTTGTCTTAGCCTAGGCCTGGTAATGCCAACACAGAGTTGTGGTCATAATCTTGTTTCATGTGAGAATTTCATTGTTATTTGTTGCAGCACATGACCTTGCTGGTAGTGCCCAAGGAGGATTCAATGATCCTTATGTGCGACTGAGGCTGGTGCCTGAAGTTGATTCCAGAAAACGGCAGACAACGATACATCGAGGTGATCCTAATCCATTTTTTGATGAACATTTCAAGTTTCCTGTGGCCCATGATCAACTACAAGACAAAACTTTAGTATTGCAGGTATTGGTGACTCTATATTTAAATTTATTGGGTATGAATATAAACTTTCAAAATTAAGTTCTCAATTTCAATTGACCCTATCTTACATACTTTTTCACCTGAATGGAGGAACATCAAGTTGAATTACAAAAATGTTATCCATTGCCGTCATGGCCAAATTCCTAAACATACTATATCATTCTGGGAAAAACATTGTATCACATTTTTCATATCTTTTCAGGAAGGCAAAGATAAAGTCTGAATAACATTTGTAAATCAGTGAAATAAGATTATGATCAGAAATCCATATCAAAATATTAGACATATTTGAGGTATAATTAATATTTAGCATTCTACTGGTTGTGGTACGTGATGTATGGGAACAGGAAAGACAATGCTCCAATGACAATTTCCTTGGATTTCCTAAAATAACACAACCTGACATCTAACATTACAATAAGGCTGAGATAGAAAGGGCATTAAGGGAATTGAAGTCAAATAAGGCCGTGGTGGTACACAGCACTGCTGTGGAACTACTGAAGGGTTTAGGAAAGTATGGGAGGAAAAGTTTTTAGTAACTAATAGGTAGCATTTATGAGGGAGGGATTTAGCCGGAAGACTTGGTCAGATCAGAATTATTTCCCATTCCAAAAAAAGCTACAGTGTGAGAGGACTGCAGAACAATACGTTATATTTCACACGCAACTAAAGTGGTGCTCAGGATTATCAACAAAATGATGGAGAGAAGGAAAAATGATGACTTAGGGAATGGTCAATTTGGGTTCTGAAAGAGGAGAGACACACATGACTACTTTGCAGTAATGAGGTAACTAATAGACAGCAACATAGGATATAATCAGGAAGTATTTGCCTGTTTTGTAGGTGTTGATAAGACACTTAATAGTATGAATCAGGAAACATTAGTGAGTGTATTGGAGAAAATGGTTGTAGACAAGAGGGATAGGAGGCTTATCCACTACCTGTACATATCATAGACTGCTCAGGTGGTAGATGGGCTGTTTTAGGACTAAGAGTAAGGCATGGGTATCCATGATCAACTGTGCTATTCAACATTTAAATGGAGAAAATGGTTAAAGAAGCATTGGGAGAACTGAAGGTAGGAATGAAAATTGGTAGGGAATTCATGAAATCAGTTAGATTTGCTGATGACCAAGCTTTATTTTGCCAGTCAACCATGGGTTTGCAAGCATTGCTGAGGACATTTGAATGTCAGTGTGATATGTATGGAATGAGAATAAATTTAAAGAAAACAAAGATTATGTAGTTTTTGAGGAACATAAAAGATAAGCTAAATATTGAAATAGGAAGTCATAAACTTGAGTAGGTGGAACAGGTTACCTATCTTGGAAATTTTAAGACCAAAAAGGTCGCAGTAGTAGGAACATAAGGAGAAGAATTGTATCAGGCAAAGAAGCTTCCATAAGGAGAAGAGAATTGATGATAGGGTAAATAAGTGACAATCTTAGGAAAAGACTCATCAAACCTTTAATATAGAGTATGGTTTTAATGGCATGGAGACGTCACCGAAGCAATGATGATAGGTATATATTTGAGGCTTTTGAAACATGGATGTGGAGAAGGGTATAAAGCATGAAATGGACAGAAAGAAAACAAATAAATAAGTGCTAGCCATGGTGGTGGAGGAGAGGGGATTGTTGAGAGAAATCCAAAGGGGCCAGGGAAGATGGATGCAAAGCATTTTGCTTTGCAGTGGGATGTTTAAGACTGTGGTAGATAGGATATAGTTAGGCAACTGAGAAAAAGTAGGCAAAGAATAGGCTTACTGTACATTAATGAAGAAAGAAGTATGCAGCTTTGAAGAAGGGTTTTTTTGTAGATTGAATTTCACATAATGCTTTGTCAGTACAAGTAGGGAATGTATTGTTATATGGTAAAGGTTGTGTCCATGTAAAACTTGCCTTGACTGGTAGAATATCTATAAAATAATATTAATTCAGCCCTGATTTCTTAATGTAAGAGATATAATAATTAATTATCAGAATGTTATAGGATTTGGTAGATTTTTCTCTAAATCATTTCTTATGATATTGTAAATATTTGAAGTGTACAGTCCAATTCATGAAGATCACAGTAGTAATTCTGCAAGCCTTGTTATTATTCCAGTAAACTGACACAAGTTTATGTTTAAAAACTGCATAAGCACACTGGCGAGTTAAACTCTGACACTTTCACATTTAGAGCTTCTATTTGCACATCAATCTAAATAGCTTCTCACTTGTACGCTCAACATTATCTCTCGCACATTTTAGATGCATGCCTACTTTATCTTATGCAATGAAACACAAAAAACCGCTTTATAAATTCCAAGGTTAGATTAAATTCCAAGATTAATCCCAGGTAAGGCGAATGATCTTTACACTCTGAAATTGTAGCATTGAAATACCACTTGATAATTAGAAAAATTGGTATTCTTTGGTTAACATTAGATTTAATTAATCATTAAAAGCAAAATTGATTTCAAATCTGTAATGGAGTACTGAGAGAATTTAAAACACATGTATCGTGATTTACATCTGGATATGGAAAGGTTCAAGCAATCAAAATAATTAATGCAAAATGATAACCCATTTATCACAATTCATTCAATAAGATGTGTTTGAGAAATCAAATCTTGTCAAAGAGTACCATATGTCTATATTCACTTTTGATTTCATCTTGCTGGAAAAGTGACTTGGTAGTCTTGACAAAGAAAACAAATAGGAGAAATTTTATAATATTTTTAATAATAAAATTGCTGAATCATGTCTCAAACTACTTTTTTCATTCATTTATTGCACTTTTACTATGTATTTCTATATGTTTGTTTCATTTCCAAATACTAGGTGTTTGATTATGACAGATACTCTAGAAATGATGTGGTGGGGGAGGTGTGCATGCCCATGGATGAGTTTGATGTGACATCAAGTATTGAAGTATGGGGAGAAATTACAAAAAACAAAAAGGTAAATAAATTATCCGTCTCCATCTATTCTGAATTTACAATCATACTCCTAGGTAACAATAATTTAATTTAATTTGGGGTTTTCATAAAGTAAGGAGTCTATTGATATCATTGCATTAGCATCTTGCTTTTTGTGAAATTTTGTTTCCATCTCCAAATTGTCTCTTCACCAGTGCATAAGTAGTGTTCTCTTGCCTTTCACTATGGTATCATTGATTTCTTGGATTAGGTTTCTATCCACACTTTCTAGGTCTTCTTGTGCACTCATGTATCTTGGTTCTGCAACTTTTATAAAGATTTTCCTCAGTTTCATTCTTGGATTCTTGTATATCTTTCTTGCCTCTTTATGTTTTTTTGATAGAAGAAGAGGAGCAGTATCCATAATTACTGTAAATGAATTTGACATTTCTGTGAAGGACCTGAAGAACAACAAGGCATCAGGAGTTGATGAAATGAATGATGAAATACGAGTAATTTGTAATTAAGGAACTTGTAGTCAAAGAAAAGAATACCCTCTTAGGAATAATGAAAGATAGCCATTACGAAGGAAAACTACTAGAAAACTTCATGAAGAGTGTGATGAACCTGAAGAACCCAAGAACAATTAAATGTGGAGAACACGGAATATTTAGCCTCATGTTTGATGCATCAAAAGTACTTATGCAGATAATTAGATGCAAATTATATGGAAAGATAGAAATAGAAGAGCAGAAGATAAGGGACCATATGGAAAAGTCTAAGGCAAAGAAGAGCTAGATGGATTGGACACATCTTCAGGCATTATGGCTTAGTTAGAAACATAAAGCAGGGTGTGGCAACATAACTTCCTTTTTTCAAGATGCAATGGAACCCATTTTATGAAACACAATCTCTTTATTATTTTTTTAAATGTGGAGACATATTTAAAGTTTTGTTTTATACAGTTTTAAAAATCAAATCAGGTAGGCAATGCCCCTCATTATCCATACACTGTATAAGCTGATTTCTGGCATTTGTCATCACCCTTACCAGCATAGCAGCAGATATGTTGGTAATTTCTACCCCAATGTTGTCCTTCACGTCTTGTAGGGTCCGTGGATGGTTGACATAAATGCAGGATTTAAAAAATCCCCTCTAAAAAAATTGCAAGAGGACAAATTGGGGGAGTGGGCAGGCCACTCCAAATCGCCTCTTATTGAGATCAGGTGCTCCAGGAAGTGTTCCCTCAATGCAGCCATGGATGCCCTTGAAGTGTGAGCCATTGTTCCATCCTGTCAGAACCAAATGTTCCTTTAGTCCAGTTCATCGAGTCATGGAAAAAAAAATTCCTCCAGTATTTTATGTACCGGTCTGAATTCACTGCCACTGTGACCTCATTTTCTTCAAAAAACCAGGGACCAACAATACCGACTGAGGAAAATGCACACCACACTGTGACTTTATGTGAATGCAAAGGCATTGATGCAATTCTCTAGGATTGGTGTCAGCCCAGTGGCACATATTCTGTTTGTTAACATATCCACTATCCACTCACATGAAAATGGGCTTCATCACTGAAAAACACAATTGTATCCTCAAGAACATTTTTGAGAAGAGCCTTACATGTGTTCCTACGTGAATTGAAGTCATATTTGGAGAGTTCCTGCACAGTTACCAACTTGAAGGATCATAATATTGTGAAGAATTTTCCTTACCGAATGATCAGAAATTCCAAGGGCTCAGGCATGTTTGCATGCAGAACACCGTGAAGACTGCAAGAAGGTTACTCTCACTGCCTCAGTGTTCTATAGTGATCTGATAGGCCAAGGGACCCCAGTTCTTCATCTTGTCCCACTTGTGGTTTGTCTGAATGTGGTGGCCCACGTAACAATTGATTTCCGGTCTGGGACAGCCCCAATGGGGCTACATTGAAGCGATTTCAGAAGGCCCACTAGGTTGCAATCATAGAATATCCATTCGAAAAGTGGACCTTAATGGCAAATCCATGCACCTCACTGTTCCAATGCATTATGGCAACTGATCAGGGTAGGGAAAAAACTTTAGCACCCCAGCTGTCGAATGAGACCACTCTTACCTAGCTATGACCTCTACCCCGATTGGGGTGCATTACAAAAAAGGAAGTTATGTTGTTGCACCTTGTAGAAGGGAAGATACTGTGAGGAAAACCAAGAGACAAGTACATACAGGGTCCGTTCAATAGATATCGGGACTGGTTCACTGTAGCCTCAATGGAGTGGTGGATGGCGGTCTGACCGGTCAGCTTGGTAGAAGGCTCCCCCACCACTCAGGCACACTTAAGTTCAGCCGTCTCCGGGCATGCATTGAGACAGGAGTTGGATTTTTTTGACGTGTGATTGTTTGTGGTGTCACCGCTCCAGCATGGAGTGCACTGTCAAGCAACACTACACTGTGAAGTTTGCATCAAATTTGGGAAATCTGCATTGGAGAACCTTGAACTCATTAAACAGGCTTATGGAGATGATGCCTTAAGCTGCAAAAGAGTTTCTGAGTGGTACAAAATGTTTAAGGAAGGCTGAGAGGTAGTCGAAGACAAGCACCGCATTGGACGCTCAAACTGATGCTCATGTGGCCAAAGTGAAAAAAGTTTTGGACAGGCGTTTATCCATCGCCCTTTTCAGTGAGAAGACCAGCCTTTCAGTTTGAACCATCCACACCATTGTAATAGAGGATCTTGCCATGAGGAAAGTGTGCGCGAAGCTGGTGCCGAAAATCTTGAGCGAGGAACAAAAACTGTCACGGATGGAAATTTTGGACTGCATCCAGAAAGATGAAGATTTTCTCAACAACATTATCACCTCAAAGGATATCTCAAAAGGAGCTCAAAGGATATTGGTTCAACTCTATTGAGGCAGCTCAAGCGGCGACGACAAAGGCTCTCAAAAGTATTCCAGAAACGGACTTCCAGTGGACTTTTGACGATTGGCAGATGTGCCAAACTAAGAGTATTGATGCAGGAGGAAAGTATTTTGAAGATTATTAAGTAATTGTTATGATAACTTAAATAAATTTTGATTTTTGAAACCAGTTCTGATACTTATTGTACAGACCCTGTCCGAATTAACACTGAATAAAGAATAATGGAGGGCTGCAGCAAACTTATCTTAGGAATGAAATAAATACTGATAACGGTGATTATATATCTATTCATTTTATTGAAATATGGTAAGAATAATGCATTAGAGATAATTCCAAGTTGCTACAATACTCCTAGTATGACTCAGAGTCATTTAGTACTTACCAACTTATTTCATACTATATCATGTAGGACAGTATATAAAGTACATTTTTTTGGCATCATGTCCCATTGGATTTGAAATACAGAAAACAATTTCCCATGATTTATGTAAACTGTATATAATATTTCTCTTTAATAATAGTAATTTATTTATTTCACATTAATCCAAAAAAACAGCACTTCAGCCTTTACATTGGACTTTCAGCAATAATATAACAATAGACAATTACTAACACCCAAGCTCTAAATGGAGAAAAACCCATATAGGTGGGAATTGAACCTGTAACCCCTTGGTTGGCAGGCCAGGACATTACCCCACAGCCACCGCAGCTGGCCAATAACCAATTCTATAACAATTACCATTAAGATTCATAGATATCCAGTTCTTGTTTAAATGGAGGTAGAGGCATAATTCAATGAACAATTTTAGAATGGGCTAAGAAATATCTAAACAGGTAATTAACCCTTTGAGTGACATGCATAATTGTTTATTTTATGTGAACATTGTCCAGGTATTTTAAAGAGAGATGTATTATTTATGAAAAAAGTCTGTAAAAATGTTATCAGCTATAATAGTTTGCTGAAAGTTAGTAATATTGTTATTTACATTCATAGCCATCGAGAAAATAGTCACCTGGAGTGACTCCGGCATTTTTGGGAAAATTCATCAGCATCACTCACAAAGGCTCTTAAAGGGTTAAATAACAGGATATATGCTCTAGGTAACGCCAATATGTACTCAGATGGTAAAAAAAGAAGAATAAAAGATTAGTCTAATCCTCTAACCCTACATGTATATCTTCAGAGCATTAAAAATTTAACCAAATTCTTATAAATTTAAAATATTCCTTACAGCCACCAGAAGAAAGACAAGAAGTTCTTTTGTCCTTAAGCTACCTACCATCGGCTGAAAGGTTAACCGTAGTTCTCCTAAAAGCACGAAACCTGTTTCCTGCTCAAGAAAGGGATCCTCCAGGTAAATACAGTGAAAATTTAAATTTACACTTTTGCACTGATCACTACATACAAGCATGAAATTAAATAATTTGTTAAAATAGGTTAATGTAAAAAAAATAGAGTGTAGAGTGTAGAGGTATGTATTTCCAGTAAATAGGGTGAGCTTTCCAACATTAGTCATTGTATTGAAATGTAGTAAGTACACTGACAAATGCTAATCTTACTTTTTCCCAAGAGAGAGAAATCAGTCAGTGTATGGCATTGCTCAACATAATTATTCTACCATTTTACATGTTAATGGTGTTAATTTTCTTTTAATCTTGTGAAATTTTAGTACAATATGAACATCAAATAAAAATCTGGAAGCTTAACATTCTTTCTTCATCAAAATCAATTGTCCAGTGCTAATTTCTTGGTCATGCAAGTAACAGTGTGGGCAAGGGAAGTGCCGCTATGTTGATTTGCTTCAAAGTATTCCCAGAGATGCTCCAAATATGTGCTTGTGGATAAGTGCAAAATTTTATGCGCATAACATAATGCTACTTGTAAAAGTAAATAATATATCACTAATGTATGCACATGTAATATATTCTCTGTATGTAAATTTGCCATCACATTTATCGAAAGTATGAACAGGGTTAGCAAAATGTCAGCAAAAATCTATCCTCATTACCCGTTTTAAGCTAGAGTTGCCATTGAATACTTTCTGGCAATGCAACTTGCTGTTGTTTTATTCTTCACTCAGTAAACATAGCTCATCAATTAGGAAATCAAGTGCCAATAAACATATCCTTCGATCAGCATTATACAGGTTTTTGGACAAGAACGGCATAGATGGTGGTCAATCATCACTCACAACTAAGTTGGCACATAAAAGGATTATCAACCATAAACATTGCAGAATGTCTTTCCATCCCTAATCAGCTGAGTTTAAGCTCAAAGTGATGGTCAAATTGTGAAGAACAAGTCTATTTTACTATTGCTATTATAATTCAAACAGTTTCCAATAAAAATCCATCATTGAAAGTGAATATATGTTTAAATGCCAAATCAAATTTTAATAGAACCTCAGAATGCAAAGAAAATATGAAAAATAGCTATTAAAAGAAAACTAATTGAAATATCTTTCAAATTACAAATGATAATTAACGCAAACCTTTATTCTTTATGATACACTATGTAGCCCTAAGAAAATGATAAAAATTTTCGGAAGTTGAAACAGAAGGGTGATTTTGTTTATAATAAATCAGGAAAATGATGGGTATGATAGGGGAAGCAGGATGTCGCAGGAAAAAATCAAAGACGGTGAAACTTGTGGGCACAAGAAATGTTGAGAAGAAATGGGATGCTGATGATGGAGATAGAAGGGGAAATGCTGGGAAAGTAAGTTGGAGGAAGGAAAAAAATGGACATGTTGGATGAAATTATTGTAGGTAGGGTAGGCAGAGATGAAGATTTATAACATCAAGTATGGGTTTTAAGCAAATTATGTGCCATATTTGTTAGGGCTTAGGAGCACAGAATTTTACCATTGAAATATGCCATAAGCATGAAATATACCATTTGCTTCTCTCTACAGTGTTTTAGAATTTTGGAATACCACAAGGGCTAAGGTCACATGTTAGAGGGAGACTCCTGGGTAATAGAAAGAGAACTGAATACATTAAATTCTAGCCTATAGCTCATTGCATAGCATTTTCTAGGGTGGATACAATTGGAGAATTAAAAACAATATGCATGAGACTGAACAATATGAATGAGAAAACAATATGCATGCACGGATGCATGAGTTCAAACAGATTTGTGCTACTAGAATATCCTATCTTTAATTTGTTCTTTCTTTACAGTGCGCTTTAGACTAATATACTCATTGCGTGAAGTGAAAGCTTTTGTGTATTTATATTCTTTGATATGGGTGACAAGTAGCAGTGATCTTTCTTGCATTAATTCTGTATTATTTTTTGAGTTCCCTTTCTTGCAAATCGGTTTGAACAATTCCCCTACTAGCCTTTACTATTCATATGAAAGAAGAAATTCTTACAGGCTTATTCAAAAGTATAAATAATATCTGAATCATCTGTGTGATAGTTTAAAGTTATTGATTAACATTAATAATGTAGGAAGAGAGAACAAAGGAGAAAATTAGCTACTCTTTCAGAGTCATCCTTAGGTGAGGAGACAAAAGAATTCATTTCTGAAATGCCAGCCGTAGAATGGAGTATCTGTCAATGTAAATAACATGCTTATACTGTAAATAAGAGGGATTAAAAAAGAAGAAGAATATGAGGGGCTAAAATGGAGAGGAGATGTTATGAAGTCATCCATAAGTGAATGTGGTCATTCTTGTGATAATAAAAGGCTGTCTGCTCCAGAATCATATGCTCAATTTCCTAAATAAATGCTTCAATTTCCTATATAGTTTGTACATCAATCTGGAGTATGTTCCAATTCTTATTTCAAGCACTAAGTAAGTAAGTTAGAAAGTAAGTAATTTTATTTGCCCAGCAGATTTGTACAATTGTAAAAAACAAGGACAGATATAGGACACGTCAATGTTATATAAAGAAATGATAAATACTAAGTACATGTTTAAATACAAAGAAACTCATGGGACAAGAAGTTCATTAATAGAATAAAACATTTTACAGAGTAAATATTTCTGAAGGTTGAGCTTAAATATAGGCAGCTTATGTTGTGCTTTCAGTTCTTTAGGAAGTTTATTAAAAATCATGAGACCCATATGTTTAGGTCCATGGGCGGTGGTACAGGTTCTGACAAAGTTTTGGTGGAGGTCAGCAGAATGCCTTGTGTTATAATTGTGAACGTTGGCATTGGAAAGGTAACTAGAGAAGTTGCTTTTGACATACAAAGATGCGCAATACATATACACACAGGGAATGGGTAAAATTTTCAATTTTTAAAAAGGGGACGACAGGATGCTGCATGAGTAGCAAAGCAAATAAGTCGGATGATCCGTTTTTGAATTTTAGATATAATATTTGCATTAGGTGAAGGGCCCCATAAAAGAATACTATAAATAACATGAGAGTAAAATTCACTAAAATAAAGAGACAATGAGACCTCAGTATTGACGGTATGCCTAATGAATCTGATAAGATGACAAAGTGAACTCAACTTATTACGAAGTTTGAGAATATGGTCATCCCAAGACAGACGACTGTCAATAGAGATGCCTAGAAAACATCAATTACTTTTTTGTACAATAGGTTCGTTATCAATATTTACAGTTATGCAAGCAGCTGATTTATTCTTATTAGCAAAATAAATTAAAGAAGATTTACTAACATTGAGGAGGAGGGAATTGAGGAGACACCACTCATGTAACAGCTGGGTAACGAAAGCAGAGGTTAATATTGGGGTGTCTACAGAGGAGGCAGACACGAGGATATTTGTGTCATCAGCATAGACAACAGGCCTGGTACAGAGTTCAGTAATGTTGGTAGATCATTTACGTACATGAGGAACAAGATTGGGCCCAGGACAGATCCCTGGGGTACACCACATAGTACACTTTTTACTGGAGAAAGGAACTCTCTTCCTTGTTTACTTAAGGCTACACATTGTTTTCTGTCCAGGAGATAGGATCTAACCCAGTCTAGGGAAGTCCCTCTTATTCCCAGGCATTCAATTTTTCGAAGTAAGAGGTTGTGATTGACAGCATCAAACGCCTTCGAAAAATCAAAAAATAAGGCAAGAGATTCAGATCTATTGTCCAGATCAGAAGTTATTTTGTTAACTACTTGATATATAGCTGTGGATGTAGAACTGAAAGTAAGTTATGGGATTCCAGAAATAATATTAAACGATTGTAAAAAATTAATTCAAATATTTTACCAAATTGGTTGGGCAATGAAATGGGCCGATAAGAATTCATATCATCTTTAGGTCCTTTGTCCTTGTAGAGGGGCAAGACTTTCGCTACTTTCAAGGTGGCAGGGAATTTCCCTACCTTTAGAGATTTGTTAATTAAAAATAATAATGGATGCTTAATTGCCTCGTAAGATTTCTTAAAAATAGTGGCTGGTATTCCATCAAGACCTGCAGAGTATTTATTACTAATTTTGGACATTGCCTTAGTTAATTCATGTTCCGAACAGGGATATAAGAATAGCGAGTTACAAGAGTTGGAAGTAAGGGGATATTTGCCACTGTTACACTGATTTGTAGGAGTTATCTGAGATAGGTAATGTTCATTGAGGGAGGATGCCATCTGTATAGTATTTTGATTGAACTTTCCAGAAGTATTACTAAGTACAATGTCAGAGTTGACATTTGAGATGGATTTGGATTCATTAATTATTTTTCAGGCTTCCCTAGATTTGTTAGAGGCATTAGTAATTCGGGAATTGTTATATGATCGTTTAGCATTATCAAGAATAGTCCTGTATTCCTTTTTCATAGTTGAGTATTCGTGTTGACTGAAGGAGTCAGTTTTATTTCTAAAATATGCTGCTAAATCTTTCATGTACCTTGCAAGATTACGAATTTCATCGGTAACGCAGGGTTTCTTATTATGATGTAAAACTGAGGTTTTGAACCTAATTGGCACAATGGGAAAACAAAAATTGAAGTATTCAAGGTAAGTAGAATAGAAGTAAAGAAAGTTGTCATCAAAAC
This sequence comes from Hetaerina americana, assembly GCF_022747635.1. NCBI lineage: Eukaryota > Metazoa > Arthropoda > Insecta > Odonata > Calopterygidae > Hetaerina > Hetaerina americana. Next base: position 70,470,656 of record NW_027287427.1, read on the forward strand.
AGCAATCGCTGTAAACATTCGACCAGTCATGGGAGCTTAGCAGCTCAAAGAAGTTAAAAATGTTCTCATCGGAAAATTTTCTTCTGAAAATGGTCTTGCTGTTACTATTATCACTAAAGGTGAAAGTGGCTAGGAGAGGAAAATGGTCAGAAATATGAGACTCGATTGTTACGGTTTCAGATAACTCTGCACTGGAATTTGTAAGAACTACATCTAGAAGAGTAGAAGTAGTTCTGCAAACTCTGGTGGCTACCATATTAGTAACAGTAAGGCCAAAGGAAGACAGAATGTCAAGCAGATCATATTTAGCTTTAGAGATTTCTAAAAGGTTGCTGTTGAAGTTGCCAGTTATAATCAGCATCGGGTTAGGAATAGACTTATGGATTAATTCCAACAATATATAAAATTTAAAAAGGAACACATCAAAATCACTGGCTGGAGAATGATAAATCGTAACAATTATATAATCACGGTTGTTTCCTTTGATACAAGACAGACTGGACTCAAACAGGTGATCTTCATTAAGGGAATTGGAGAACTGGATAAGTGGCACTGAGGAATATGTCAGTCTCACAGACACTAGGATTAATACACCACCATTTTTGCTTGTTGCTCGGCAAAAAGCATCGGCTAGAACATAACCAGTAAGTCGGAACGAAAGCAGTTCCCCCTTCTGAAGCCAGTGCTCATTTACACAAATCACATCAGGGTTATGTTCACTTGTAAATACTTCAAGGTCAATCAGTTTATTGCGCAAACACTGAATGTTATTATGGAGAATCTTTAATTGCGTAGTTATCCTGCCGCAATTAGTTAATTAATACTAGTGTATCAGATTGCCATTCTATTTCTGCATCATCACTTTGAAGTATTTGGTCTTTGTATAAGCCAGTTTACTATGAAGTGCAACTTATTTGAAGGAAACTTTTATGTGTGTTGATGCAAGACTTGGATCTTGCATCATGGGAATATTTTTCCTGTTTTTTCATTCTAACAATATTTTAGCCCCTTTACTTTTTACTACTATAATACAGTCACTGGTGTAACTGAAATGTGTACAGGCCAATCATCTCTTATCAATTTCAATTATTGTAATGTCTCTTCATTAGCAAATGACTTTAAAGTGCATTACTAATTATTAGTACTTAAACTATCCGATAATTTTTCATTGCTCCCAAAATATTGAAATTGGCTCTTTTCCTGAAACTCGTCATATTTTTGCTTTCAAGATCCATTCGCAAAGGTTTCTTTATTAATTGCTGGAAAGAGGGTGAAGAAGAAGAAAACAGCAGCAAGGAAAGCTTGTGCCAATCCTGTTTGGAATGAAGCTCTTACATTTAATGTTCCAGCCAACAGCTTGAACCTTGCTGCTCTTGAGGTGAGTAATTGAGCTCATATCAAAGCTATCAAATCAGTTTCTTTCAACAGGGATCAATAAGTCTTTCAGCATACCACTCAAGACACTTAAATATGTATGCACCTGGTGGAGGACAAATCCCTGGAAAAGTCAGTTAATACTCAAAGTTGCATTTCATTGATATAAATGCTCACTTTTATTTTTTGATGGATGAATTTCAGTCTCCAAGTTAATGTGATTAGTTAAAAATTTAGCATGATTTTCAGCTTTCTTCATAGAAAGAAAGGCTGTTGAAATATTTTTATTTGTGAGTGAATGTACTCCCTTCCTTTCACTTTAAAGGTTTTCTAGATCTGATACTGTATCAAACAAAAATCAAAGGCCAGTGAAATTCATTTTTAAGGATAGTGGGGTCAGTTCTTTTTGTCATGCTCTTTTCCAGGACATTCTTATTCCTAAAAAAACTCTTTAACCTTCTAACACATTATAAACCCATTTCATTGCCTTGGTCTCAAAGGAGATTAGGCCGACAACATTTTTAAAGATCCCCTGGCACCGAAAATATTATTACTCAGGGGATTACCAGGGGTCTACCATTTTTTCCACCATTAGTAAATTCATATTAACTGAGATAATTGTTGCTATATCTTAATATAAAAATGGATGCATGCCCAGTGGAGATAATTTTATAATACTCCCTTCCAGAGGTAGGGATATATTTTGGTGTAGTGAATTACTTCTTGTGAGCTCAAACTTTTTCTGACTTACTAGGTTTTCACATGCTTGGTAACACAAGGATACTCTCAAATACAAAAGTAAAACCCAATGTCATTGGGTGATGGTATTGAAATAAATATGTGATTATAATGATTTAGCTCAATCATATGATATAAATCACATACAGAGGTCTAACTCAAACCCAACCTTTTGAGTAACTTCAGTGAGTTTACTTTCATCATGTCAATTTTTCTATTTAATCTTCTACCATTTTAACACAATGACATTTGGTGATTTATTTTGGGATTTGGGTGATTGGCCGCACTAGAAATAATTTTAATGCTTTCAGGTATGCATTTTGGGTCAAAGCAGTGATTTGATTGGTGCCAACTCTCCTCTATTGGGCAGCTGTGTCCTGGGCCCTCATGAATCACCTGGACCAGCTCAAGATCATTGGAGTGACATGGCACAGAACCCTCGGAAAGCTGTTGCCATGTGGCACACACTTCGCTAAGCTTTTCAACCAAGTTGCATGTTGGTAACTGAAAGTAGGTAATCCAAAAAAAAGGCATTTCATAGGAAGTGCAGTTCAAAAAAATTGACAACGGGGATGAGGATGCTTATTTCATACCACCTGGATGATGAATGTTTTTTGTAAATTTTTGTGAAAAGGTTAAGCAACTTGCAACAAGAAGATATTCTTCTCCATCTCTAGATTTACTCTTTCAGAACACAGTTGATGCTATTTATTTTCCAATTATTTCTTTTGAAACTATGCATAAGAATATGCACCTATAGGTATAATTACATTATGAAATCAAATCAATCAATCAAATAATTCTTAGTAGCCCTTATTAGAAATGGACCATAATTGTATAAGTTATATAATTTTCATCCATACTTGTTGCAATTACTATTTTAATAATTTTTCATTTAAAATTGTTGCATATGATGAATATGTGGTATGTGACCAGAAAACTTGAAAATGAAAAGGATGAAGTTGGCAACAGCTAGCGCTTTACCAGTTGAAATGATGGGACAATAACAATATTTCAGTACAGTGGAAGTCCACCAGCCTATAAATGTTTATTGGTGACTTTTAATCTGGATGTAAATTTCCCATCATTAAGTGTTCACAAGATAAGATAAACAGTATTTTACTGCTTTTAGTGTTATTTTTAAATACAATTGTGACATATACAAGAGTGAGTTCCATCACAAATCAAGAAAAATGAGCACTAAAAAACAATGCCATGATGAGTCAGAACAAAAGACAGCAAGAAGAAAGAGTGGCATCATATTTGGTATAGAACATATAAAATAAGAGGATAATGCTAAAGTTGAATTTATATAAATATCTTTATATTCTGATTAAACGTGAAGGAATATTGACAAATACATGGTGACCGTAGAATTAGAAGGAAAATAAATTTTTTATATTTTCATTGCTGGAATGCCTGCAATGAATGGTGACACAGTATTTGTGGGAAATTTCTTTCTCTAATGGAAGGAGCTTTCATTGCAAATCACTTGCATGGTTACTGAAACAAGCCTCTTAAACTGCAGATATTCTGGTATTGCTACAATAAGCCAGATAGTAATGCAAAAATTAATATTGGAAAATAGCTCCACTATTGATTATATGCTACAATATGTGATATTCTCTGTATAAATTAAAAAATATGGTACACTGATAATAAACAAAAGAGAAAAAAATAGTTCAATATTATCACTAACATCAGTGCTACATACCATTCATATATTTATGTGCATTACAGTTTCACTACATTTGGGGTGTATTTCAATTTTTGGAGGAAATCGTTCTCCAGCTATTTAAAATTTAAATGATGATTGATTACTATCAATTCAGATGAAAAATTCTTCAGGATTTTCACATATCAAACCTGTATTTAGCCGAAAGAATATTTTGCCTTACATGAAATACTGTTTTTGGAGGATATGGCCAATTCAGTCCCATCTTTTGCATAGGCACTAAAACAAATAAATTCCAAGGCAATTCTTAATCTCAGTTTACCCTTGATGTTGATAATGGCTTTCATTTCAAGTGCATATAATAAAGCTCTTTGGATAATATTTCTTCTAGAATCCTGGACTATTGATGTTTTATGAATGGTTTACCTATATGTATGTTAGCATTGCAAATTGATCGTTTAAATTTGGTATAATTTTCAATTGAAGGCATATTTAGTCATTGTTAAAAGACTTACCAATGATTTTAAAGGATATTTTTTGCAATAAATGGCACTTTTATAAATATTATCTAATGCAGTGTGGGAATATTGTTTTCACAGATTTTAAGCATTAAAATTTGAATGAGAAATTGGCTCAACCAGCAAATCTTTCCGTCCAATACCATTCATTGTGTGGAATGATAGAGAGGTTACTAATGCATGCAACCTCTTATACTGCATGAAAAATACCAGAAAGTAAACAAGCATGAGCATTTATTGGCAGCCCTTTTCACAGCTTCATCTTCATAACAATGAGTTCAGCCTCAGCAATGAATCATTTTTCAAATCTCATTGAATTTCCTTTAATGAATGTAGCAAAAGTAAACTCTTAGATTTAATGGCTATTAATTTTCTCCATGTTACCTATATTCTTACCATATAAAAATGTCTTAAATCTTCCAAAATTGAAAATAACCCCACATATAAATGCATATTGTGTTATTTTTCCCTTATATCAAGCTCACACTAAATCCTACTGTGTTTGTGTGTGAATTGTAAAATTTCCTATGGTATACTTTCATAAGTGCATAGCAACTTGGCAAGCAGATAGCAATGTATTAGTGGTGATCACTAATCATCATTGTTTATCAAATGCCATCATGATAACTTCCTATGTCAAAACAATGTGATTAATAATGCATCATAAGATGTATAAATTTATAAAGTATATCATAACTTTAAATTAATGTTGGTAAAAAATTAAAAGTGTCCATATACAAACATATCTATGTAGTTGCACAGAAAAATTAAAAAAATTAGGACGACACTTTCATATTTTGTGGCAGTGTGTAGCTCATTAGAATATGACATGGGGTGTCATTTTATGTGGTTATTAAGTAGTAGATACCAAAGATTTGGCTGAGACAGTTATCACAACAGACTGAAATTTGAATTTTCACAGTTTATAAAATTTGGAATGATGATATGTGCTTTACATGAGAGCCAATGAGCATTGGATGTTTTGGAAATATAAATCTCATGCAAGTTTTCAATGCAAAATTACTACTTCTTTTCTAAATAAAGCATGTAAGGACCAATATATGATGGCCTTAGAAAACTAAAACTCTTTAATACATAATTGTTTACACTGCAAAACATTGCTTTGCGTGTCATGATTATGTGAACAATGGTAATATGATGAGTGGAAATCACTTTTCCACTTGAGCTAAAAATACAATCAAAATAATGTGAAGGTAGTGCCCACATGGAGATTCCTTGTAAGAAAGTGGAAATTATTTGTTTGTGTAGGTAATCAGCTTTGAGCATTATATTAAATCCAAATACATACCATATTACAAGTTCTATTATTAAAATGTAGTAATTTAAAAACTTGAAATCTACCACCATCTAGTTATCAATGACTGAGAGAGCATTTACATGTTATATTCCATAAATAAGGCCTATTCATTGCATTTACTTCTTAATTAGATGGGATTGTGTAAACTGAGCAAGGCCTACTGCATATGAAGATGTAAATCCACTATTAACTTTTTGTTGATTAATGCAACATGAAAAGTGATATGCATAATTTGGTGCTTAAAAATGTAAGCATCAACTCCACACATATAAATCAAATATTTGCTAAATAGGTGTGCTTCTTTCAATGGAAAGAACTTCTAAACTACCATAAATTGTTACCGTTGTGGAAAGTTTCATAAAAATATTAAGGACATAAAGTGTGAGTTCTTAAAAAATAATCATAAATGCCAGGACATAAGTCAATCTCAATATGTATGAAAAAATATTCCATAAAAGTTCTATTTGATAATTTATTTAAAAACTGTGCTCTAACTTTCTGGGACAAAGTGTATATTGAAGAATAAAAAGTCAAAAATATAATTCCTCTTGTAACTAAAAAATATTTTTCAGGAATATTTTTCATACGATTTCCATATTTAATTCCTTGGCTCTTCATCTAATTTCTGTCATGGTTTATTTACATATAAGGTGAGAAATAATTTAAAGGCTACATGTCATAGGGAGGAAAGATAATGTCGGTTGGGCTCGTGTATTACAATTGGGCACATGCTACAATGGCGATAAGCTTTTGGATAGGCGAAAGAGTTAGGATTTCATGAAGATATTTCAACATTATTTCTGTAAATTAATGAAAATTCGAAAACAAATGTAAAGGTTATCATTATTTATTTAAAAATTGGGATAGTAATTCACATTTCCATTTTCGGTCTCTGGAAAACCTCTTGACAAGGCAAAATTTTCTTGCCAGAATCCAAGAGGCTTGCAAACCACAAAAGGTATCAATTATTGCGAAACAGATTCAAATTTACCACTTTTGATTATAGTTTTGGAAAAGATTAAAGTAGTAAAATAGATATATAAATTTCTGCTCTTCTATGTCACCTAGTTTCTAAGCTAAAGGTAGCAAAACATTCAAGTGCTAAACTGATCTAATCAATGATTAGGGAAATGCTTGTTAAATCCTAAAGATCCATTATGATATCACTCTGGAAAGTCTCCATTAGCATAAAATAGCCCTCCCAAGGAAGGTACCTAATGACTTTCCAGCTTCATTTTCTTTTGATTATCAAGACTATAATATAGAAGACATTTTTGAGCCAACATTTTTTTATTAGTCTAACTGCCAAAGGTGTCAAGTAATGGGAGATTTTAGTTTGGCTAAATAGCACCATGGTCTAACTTAAAAAAAAATTATTTGGTAAAGTTCATTGAAACCAAATCACAGCAATTTTGAAAAACAATGGCCTTTAAATTTTATGAATGAATTTGTTTCAAGTGGCAATTTAAATATTACTAATTTTCTCTCCTGTTAAATGACTGAATATATAAGTTTGGCATATATGTCACACATTTTTTTCTTCCAAGGTTGGCTTATATACTGGCATATATATTCCTTCTTCATTCATGTACCAGATATATTTTTAGAAATTCAATCATAGGATTTTATTTGATGATTTAAATAGCTATTTCTTCTCATTTAAATGTATTTTACAGAAACAAATTAATGAATAAGAGAGTGAAGGCAAAATAATTAAATTAGCTTAATCTGAGAACCATAACTATCATCAAGATGATAGGAAAACGTGATTTTAACTCTTTTTTTGTGTAAAGGACATTACTTTTTTCTTTTAAAACCAAAGCACTTCTACCTTTAGAGTCAAAAGTCAACATTATTACATAATTTGCTTAAAATTATGCTAATATTTTGGACAGACTTATCAATCCCTTATTGATGTTCAACTGTTATAAGCATATCTCGTGTCAATTGGTCTTTTCAGTGTGTGAAATCAGTTTATTGTGTTAAGGGCCTCCCAGTTTCTAATGATTGATATCCGTTTTGAATAATATTTCAGTTTCAAATATAGATAGAATTTTAAACAATCAACAGTATTATTACCATTTCCCTTAGAATATTAGGAACATGGAATGCTTGTTTTTCGATTATCAATATTTTATTAATGTAATATTTAGTCATATATATGATAAAAAGCCAAGGGTGGAATGTTCTAAGTTTAATTTGATTTTGCAATTATATTTCTTTGGTTCATTATTAAATGAAAATATTTACTAAGGGAGATTTGGGAGTTCTTCTATGGTAAATTAAATAAATTGTTATAATAAAATAATGTTACTAAAACATTGAATAAGTAATGGTTATTATAATGGAAAAAAATTCATGTGTTTCTGTTTTGCATAACGAAAAAATTATAAGATGATTAATGTAAAAGACAGTTGAGGGTTAAAAATGGTTCCAAAAAAATACTGGATAAGCTTTGTGTTTATGGGCATGTTGTGAAATAAAGATGTATTTTTGTGGTGCAAATGACTCCTAATTTTTCTCTTGCATCAAGAAAATTTTCTTTGATTCTCATTAGGCCATTGGCCATTAAAGCCTCGTTAGTTAATATTTTTATTGACTTTACTAATTTTCCTCACAAAAATTTTCCTAATGGTATTTTTTATGTTAGTTACTTTTTGTAAGAATAGACAGAAAACAAATACCTTGAAAAATGCCAAATTTTATAGTTTTAAACTCTAGATTGATTTCAGTTGTGAGGTACCAACCATGGCATATTTTGGCTTACTTTCTTGGATATTTCTTAAGTAATAAGTCTGAAGATTTGTTTCAATGGTGATGATAGGCTCTTAGTGCCTGACCCAGAGCAAAATGTGAGTCATATTTTAAAGCTCCAATTTCACCTTTTGGTAGACGTGCCTTTCATCGCATTGCTTTACAAAAAGAGTGGCCAAAGCTGTAAAATATTTTACCCCTAGTTGTTAATCACAATATTAACAATTCCCAGAGCTGGCTAATGCCACAAATGCTTGAATGTCATTGTGGAAATATAATTTGTATAACCAGGGTGGATGTTGATTTGATGCATGATATGGATGCAGAACCCTCGATTTCCAGAAACCTTCTACTTAAGGCCAAAATTGAAAGGATTTGGGTTCAATTCTCAATCAATGAAAATTATTGTTTTAACTTTGAACCCTTTCACTTGCGTGCACACCTGTGAGTAACTCCATTAAATTTACCGGTGCACCATTTCCTAGAATTTCTTTTATTGGTGTTGATGAAAGTCCAGGAAGCATCTCTTTTTACATTTATTCATTCCTTGATCTAGAAATGGCTTTAGTCATGAGGTTTCAATTTACCTTTTTGCTGTCTGTCAAACCATACTTCATATTTTTACATGAAATGCAAGCAAAACTTCCTCCTTCATAACTATTTGGCACTTTCCTTGCCTACTAGTTCTTTTAAAGGAATGTCGATAGAATCAGCACATATTTTTGGTAAGTTTGAATCCCTGGGCTAGCAAAGTGAATCATAGTGTGCTACTACTTGATTTTCATTAGACTACATTAAGGTTAGGATAGATTCCTCCCCCCCCTATTTATTCTCAACTGAAAGTTCCTATGCTGTGAATTAAACTTCTGCCATCTTGCATGCATATGGCATTAAATGACCAACATGTGGCAATTCTGACTGGCTGCCACTCCTCATATTATAAATTTTAACTTAAATACATTAGGAGCAGTTAACTTTTCAAAAATACATTTGACTAGTTGCTTAAGTACTTGGGTATGAAATGCTGTCTAATTATATTCTTCTTTAGCATTACACATGAAGACAAGGCAAATCTATTCATCCATTTTGCTCTAGTTCAGATATTAAAAGGTTAATCATTGCATAAATCTGGATTCCGCCTGCAATGCAATTAAAGAGGTATTGATTGTTTCCATTTTGGAAAATTTATGGCACAAAATTTCAATACTGAATACAAAAGGCACTTTTGAATCATGCATTTAATGCATTGAATATAGTTAAAAACCTGCTTGACTCTAAGGATTTATGAATAATTGCAACCACAATAGGGGTTTTTACGTTGAAATTTATTTTTGGTTATATTTAGGAAAAAGTTGGACAGAAATTGCTACTTTAGTATATTTGAAAAATCAGAAAAATAAACAAGTGTATGTACCTGATTTAGAAAAAGCATATATAGCTTTAAGCTCTATCTATTGCACTTTTACAGAAAAAAATTAAGCCTGGATTTCCTGGAGCATTGTAAATTTTTATGTGCTTTGGATTTCTCAGTGATGTTGTGCTAAGTGAGATAAGTCTTTAAGAGCCCCCCTTTTTCCTAGCAGTCCTATAATCTTCCTTATGCCAAATCTCTTCTTAGTTTCCATATTCCAATATCAAAGTAACTGGCCTCTGTCTTTTCAACCAGCTTTCTCAATAATCCCTAAATATCCCAAAGTCCCCTTGTTTAATTGTTCTTTTTCTTTGTTTATGTAAGATAACCAGATACACGCAATTATTCTATATTTCATGTTATCTTCAGAATGATATCACTTCACATAATCAGACATCTGATGAGTTTGTGTTGAATGTTCAACCACATCTCTAATGAGTATGGCATGCTCTAATTCCATGTGTGCATTGTAGCAAAAATGCTATTCCCCATATTGACATGTACCATAAATTTTAACCTAGAAAAATACATTCTGCATATTTTGGCATTTGATTACAACAGGCTTTGTTATTCAGTGCATAACAATCAGTGATTTGTTTAAAGCTATTATAAGTTAGTGATTTATTCTAATGATTATGCTTTCTATAGAGTCCCTTCACTTTCAGTACCATTTTTATCAAAACTAAAAGTGGATTTATGAGCACTGCCAAATTAATGCCAATTTCAGTGAGTAATTACAAAACATATTATTTGCATATGTGTACCATATTTGCTGGTACATAAGACACACCATCATATAAGACATATCCCCCTTTTTATACACATTTTTCAAAAAATAATTGCTACATTTTTCATAAATTTTCATGAAGGTTTATTTTATTTATTTAATAGTTTTATATGGCAATACAAATGTAACCTGGGAAGGTTGTACCAGGTGAATTTTCATCACCGATCTCTAAACTCAGAAATTGATCTCAGGAGCCAAATGAAGAACCTCGTGAAGCCTTTTCTTCAGAAATTGGATGGTGACATAACAAATCATCCTCTGTACCATCAAGTATGTTGGTAATTAAACATTTCTTAAATGATTTTATAACTCTCATATTTGACAGCACTCCATACATTTTTGACCCATTTACAAATATGTGATCTTCCTCCTTGCTAAAGGTGTCATTTCATATTTGGTAAGCTCTATAAAAATGTACCATTTCTCCTTCATTAATGTTTAAAATAGTTTTTAATCTAAACATGAGCATGTTGAAGCTGGCTTGTTGGCCACCTGGCATTATAGTGATTGGAATTTTCAGTTGGTCGATTTTATTTTTCACAGTTTCAATTATATGACTTCAAAACTTATCCCATACTAACAAGGCAGGTTTCATGATGCCTTGACCAAACATTGTCTATCCATAATTTTTTCCCCCATCCAGCCCTTAGGATGAAGGTGTGCAAATACATCTGTAAGTAGTCTTTTCATGAGTAACGTTTTTCTTCTGAAAATCAAAAGAGATGGCGATTTTGTTCCATCATCACTGGGAGACATCACAAATGTATAATTTGTCCTTTCATGTCCACAAGTTTTCAAAATTAAGCATTTTAGAATCCATGTTTAATTTGAGGTTACAACAAATGTCAGTGGAAACTCATCTGTGTTTCTATTTGTGAAAGTTCAAACTTTTCTCTTTCTTTTGTATTAGTGACAAATTTACACAACTCAGTAATATTTGTAATTTGTTGGCATCTTTTGTGTCATTTTAGTTTTAGTTCCCATGCATAGGTCATTTCCCTCATGAATTTGGAACACCATGATTTGGAACAACATCCTGTGAATTCAGTGATTTCTCTGTTAATAGCAATCACTCTTCTTTTTTGAAAGCCATTTTTGTGTAAACTGAAAATTTCAACCTTCTGTGGTTTAATATCCAAGTATTCAATTTTTTTTCCAGTTCTGGCCTTTTGCAATTCCATGTCACATGTTTTTTTCTTATGAATAGCTTTTTATAGTTCCCCTCTACTTTTCCAACAAGTTCGTATCATATTTTCAGTTGGCAGTGATCTAAAATTCCTCTCTGCAGTAATTATATGTTCTTTATTATATGCTATCATTTGTAGCTTGAATGTAATATCATAAGATTATCTTTGTTGTCGTTGATCATGCTCTGCATTGAAATCTCAAGTAATCTTCAGTCCACCGAAAAATACTGACTCACAAGATTTCTGCAGTCATCAAAATATGAGACTTCCACTGTTGTAATTTTAAGGTATATAATGTATAACACTAGTGGACACAGACAAAAACACAGAAACACACAAAAAAGAGACTCACTATTTTTCGAATTTTCGGTGGTCGTGACCACCTTTATCAAGGAAGAGAGGGACAGAACTGAAGGGAATACGAGGGCTGGAGCGATGGATGGAAGGGGAAGGTGGGGAGAGAATTCCGAAGGGACGGGTTTGGAGGGGCAGCTTTAGAAGGGTGGGGAAAATTTAGAAGGTGATGGGGGTGGAAGGGGGATGAAAATATAATTGGAGCAGGGTAATTAATGCCTAATATTGATTCCTGGCCAGTTCCAGGACTCCAAGAGCTAGATGAAGGATTGCTCTAATGTTTTCAGTTTCAGTGGAGGATCAGAGGGTGGTAGGGATGCTATGATGGATACACTATAGCATTTATCAAAGGGAGTGTTGTGTTCGGAGGCATGTTTGGGGATAGGGAGCATATCAATTAAGGAAGAGTTTTTGCATGAGGCTCGGTGGTTGTTGATTCTGATATTGAGGAGTGTGGTGCACTGCCCAATATAATAGGCAGAGCAAAGTTGGCACTTCAGAAGGTACACTACATTGCTAGATGTGCAAGTAGAGGAGGGAATTGGTGGGAGAGAGTTAAAAAGCGGGTGGGAGAGGGATGGGATTTTGGTTTTGAAAATAGGGCATGTTTTGCATCTGGGTTTATTGCATGGCGTGGGAGTGGTTTTAGGATGGGTTGGGGATTTAAGGAGTGGATTTGTTGATTTGAGAAGATCAGATAGGTTGGCGGGGCATTTGAAAGTAACTGAGGGGCATTTGGGAAAAAGGTTGGCGGTGGCATTATGATTTTTTAGGATAGGGTAGAGGTCTTTTAGGATTGATTATAGAGATTCTAAGCCCGGGAAGTATGTTGTGCAAATTGAGAGAGGGTGGGGTTCCGCGGTGGAGGAAGGTTTGGGAGTGTACGCATGTTTTCGGATTCTTTTGTTCAGGAGGGATTCGGGATAACCTCGTTTGAGGAGGGAACAGTGTAGACTTGAAAGGAAATCATCAAGGGAATCCGGGTCATTGCAAATTCTGTGTCCTCTAATGGATATGGAGTAAGGAATGGAGCATTTTGTGTGATATGGGTGGCAACTATTGTAGTGTAAGTATTGCTGTTTGTTTGTGGGTTTAATATGTACAGAGGTGTGAAATGTTTGGTTTCTTATATATATATATATATATATATATATATATATATATATATATATATATATATATACATATATACATGCAAGCCCAGAGTCAGGATAGACAGTGCAAGGAAGGGGAGTAAGACAGTGATGCCTGTTATCACCTGTGCTCTTCAATGTATACATGGGAGAAATAGAAAAGGAAGCATGGGAAGACCTGTAGGCAGTAATAAAAGTCAGTAGAGAATTGATAAAGTCAGTTAGGTTGCCTGATGATCAAGCTTCAGTTTTTCAGTAGACCAAGAGTTTGCAAGCATGGCTGAGTGAATTGGAAAGTCATTACAATAGGGTTGTTGCTTCACACTGTAGCGTAGCCTTTATCTCCACAAGCCTTGTTTCAATATATCCCACCATCTCCTAAGTACAACCTACAAAATATTCCATACCCATACCACACTCCCCATGCTACTCACCCTGTCAAGGTTTCCTGGTTCTATTTCCATAATAGCCCATCATACACAGCATGATCTCTTGTCTGCTCTTTATCCATATTCAACAACCTTAATCCTACTACCCTACATGTTCTCATCAACAAAAAATTACAGATTTTTAAACTTTGCATGCTTCTAAAAATGTATCATCATATAATGATACATGCCATAATATTATTGTTACTCCCTCCCCTTGGACTACATTTTGATATTTTGTAAGGGGGGATGCATTCTGAAGACTCCTAGTGCTTTGCAAGTGGGAGAAATTATTAATGCTCCTCCCTGAAAACCGCTCATGTCAGTGGATCTCCCATGTTGAAGAAGAATGGTAGAAGTCAGACAAAAGGAACTCTGGGCAGTGTTTGCTAATCAGTGAGGGAAACCACAAAGGTGTCAGTCCCTAGTGGGGTGGCCATATAAGTGATGGTATCATGTTAAACTCACAATTGAGGAATGTGATGGTAAATTATCTAAGCTATTTATCCAACGAACTTTTATGCATGCTAATATGATTATGAGTCATGCGAAAACGGCCCAGCAGCGGGAGAGGGGGTTAAGCTTCAGCAGTCGTCGTCCCATGAAATCCTTGTAAAGACAAAGCGACAGAAGCAGCACAGAAGACGCAGGAGAGGAACAAACAACGATTGTTGAAATTGGTACTTGGAATTTAGGACGATGTTGAAGACGGGAAAATTAGAAAATATTAAGAGAGAAATGGTGACTGGTAATATAGATATTTCATGGCTTAACGAGGTGAAATTGGAGGTGAGTGTGGATTACTGGAACGATAGTTATAAAGTGAAATACAACAGAGGCGAAGAGAGTCAACGAGGGGTAGCAAAATTAATGAACAATGAGCAAAAAGGTAGAAATATGCATCGTACGCAGAGCAAGCAAGAAATAAATTAATATTATTTGGAAATATAGTATAAGCTGAACCTAGCGAATTTGGTCATTGTTCAGGCTTGCATGCGACCAAGGAATCACGGGGAGGTAGAAGTCAATCGGTGTATGATCAGTTAAGGGGGCTTAACCAGGGATGTTCCTGGACGGAAACATTTAATAGTGACGGGGAATCGGAACTCGGCGGTAGGCGAAGGAAGATATGATATTGAAGCAGGGGACAGCGGTTTAGGAACAAGAAATAACCGGGGGGAGAAAACAATAGGGTTCTGCAGGTGACAGGGGCGATGACTTGGCCAAGATACCACAAAAGGGGTAGGTACATATGAAAAATAGGTTCAGAAAGAATCAGGATATACTATGGTTCGATGCAGAATTAGGAACAGGGTGGTAAATTCCCATAGTTCCCGAGAGCGGATGTGGACTCGGATCACAATTTAGTAATAATGAAGTGTAGCGCCCGATTCAAAATAATACTTCCCTGTATAATAGTGAAGACGGTTTTGGGAATGGAATATTGAAGTTTTAACAGGTACAGTAAAAAATAAGTATCGGGAGGCTGTAGAGAAAAATCATGAATGAGGGCAGATTAACGGGTGTAAGCATTGAAGAACGATGGGAGCATGTCAAAAAGGAATATCGGAAGCCGCCAACTAAACAATGTAAACAGAAAAAAGTGCAAAGTACGCGGGTTGAAGATAGTATTATTATAAAGAGAGATGAGAAAAGGAAGTACAAGAATAAATAATAAATGGTCAAGAAACTAATAAAACGAAAGAAGCATAGTGGAAGGCATATCGAGGATATGAAGTTTATAGAAAATGGTTGTACTATGCAAGGAAGAAAATAGCATTGCCAGAAAAGGGAAAGGAAATTGGGTACGTTATCAAAGATGCAGAAGGAAAATTATGAATTAACACTGGAACGATTCCAAAGAAATGGAAGGAATACATGGAGGAGCTCTTTGGTAAATATATTTGATCCAACAAGTTTAGCCAAGGAGAGAATGACCTCGGGGAAGGTAGCTTACTGTAGATCACGGCATGCTTCTTAGCGAGAGGGATTCAAACAAAACCGTGTGGATACGCCATACGAAACTGCTGAAGGGGTTGGGGAAAACGAGGAAGGAAGTGCATAATGGTCAAATTCGCGGGATTTACGAGGAGGAATTTAAACTGAAGATTTTGTCAGATCAGTGTTATTCCACATCCCTGAAAAGAGAAAGGATGCTGTATGTGAGGACTATAGAACTATCAGTTTGATTTCACTCACAAGCAGTTAATACTTAGGATAATTTATAAGAGGACGAAGAAGAGGGCAAATTACGTATAAAGTAGGGCATGATTAATTTGGGTTGTGGGAGCGAAGAGGTAAGCGTGATGCCGCAACAGTAATGAGGTCACTAATTGAATTTGTAGCATTGAGTACATTCAGGATGTATTTGTTTGTTTCGTTGATTTCAAGAACGGTTTAATGGAGTAATTATAAAGACTTGACGACTTTATTTCAAAAGGAAGGAGTAGATTTGAGGTATAAGCGACTTATCTGCAACCTGGACATGTCTCAGGACTGCTCAAGTGCGTGTGGCGGATGGAGAGCTGGAATGGGCAGCGTTAGGAAAAAAGAGTGAAATAGGGGTGTTCATTATCACCCATGTATTTTAAATTATACGTGGAAGTAACGGTAAACATGCGATTAACTGGAAGTAGCTTACGCACCTCTAGAGCCAATCTCCTCCACATTTAATCTTCCGTTCTTATCTCGCCTTAAAACTTCAGCCTTCAAGTTGTCAAAGTCGGGCAAAGATCTCTTTGACCCGAGACATTCAAGAAACACGAGTTGAGGCATTTTTCAAAAAAGAACTATCCCAACGCCTTCCTCTCTTTAACAGAGGATTCCTGATCAACATGGGCAGAAACCTCATCCCAATCTACCACAACACTCCTCCCCGCCTTCCACTTCCTTCTTCCCCCTCCCTCTTCCGTTTCACCGTTCATCTTGCGACCTATAATCGCCCCCGCGTCCTTGGTGAAAATCACCCAGAATATGACTTGTTGGACTGAAACCTGGGTCGATAAAAAAGTGCAGTGTGTGTTTTTGGAAATCCTACATTTCTCCACAATCCCATAACATCAAATTCCGCTATAGCAAGCCTGGCACTGTTGGTTTTTAAATGCCCTCATGCTTGACGGTCACATCGCCAAACACTTTTCTCATCCTTACCCCATCCATTCCTTTCTCGAGCTCACTGCCGTCGAACTTCTCTTCTGACCAGCCGTCCTAATCACCATCCTCGCTGCAATGCGGCATTGGCAGCAGGTCTAGAAACCTTTTAAGGTGGGTGGCAATGTTCATATATGAACAGAGATAACTTCATAAAACTCCGTGAACAAAGAAAGTATGAATCATGTTTATTTAATCAAGTTTGTTATAGATTTTTAAGTAGTGTCTGGCCTATAAGTACGTGTAATATTCATTTTGAATAGTATGAAAGCCATTAATATCCCTCAAGGAAATGTCCTCCTGTTGCATCTGCCCCTTGGGGTCGTTTATTTAAGCCAATTGATGAGACTGTAAGGTAATACGAAAGCCGATTTACGGATTTCCTTAACCCCCCTTTGTTTGGATCCGTAGCATAGGAACCCCTCCATCCTACTTAGCAATCGCCACTGTCATAAATTTATGAAACTGGAATCTTCCAGTACTCACAAAAAAGCTCCGTCAGGTTCGACGAAACCGTTTATCACAACTATTATCTCCTGGTCACCGCTGTAATGTGCTTACACTGACCAATAAGTACTATAAAATGAAATATCACCTGATTTTTTAAATTTAGCACAAAGAAATTAATCATAAACTGTGGCATAACTCTAATATGGTGAAATAAGCGTGGTTAAGGACGTAGTTCGAGGATACGGAAGGTTCATTTATTTATTTTTATTTTACAGTTAAGTTGCAATTAGGCGATTTTCCTGGTGGCAACGGTCAAGCTTGGTCAAAGATAACCCTTACAACGAAAATTACATACATACACGCACTATAAAAACAGATTAGAGACAAAATATTTTTATATACAATGACACTTCCACATCACATACAAACAAGGGCTCAAACAAACCTCCAGGCAGCTGGTTCCAATTAATTATAGTTCTATTTAAAAAAAGAGTAGTTTTCTTATTTGTATTTTGCGTCCTTATTTTTATTTTGAAACTTTGGTGGTTTTTTCCCTTAAAGTTAGGCTTTTCTATCCCTTGCCATAAATCTTCCCACGCTTCATCCTTTTTAACAATTCTATGCATCGCGCCTAACCTACTCCTTTTTCTTCTATTTTTCAAGTTCTCCCATTTCAGTACATTTAACATTTCCGTGACACTATCTGTTCTTTTGTACCTTCCGAGTACATATCTTGCTGCCTTTCTTTGAACTTTTTCTATCTTTTTAATATGTCCCACCTTGTTTATTAAGGAAAGATAAAATTGGTGAGCCATACGGAAATATGAAAGCAATTTCAAAAACTAATAAGGCAAAATTCATTGATACATTCAAATATTAGTCAATAAAAATATTAATCAGACCAGAAACATTAAAGAGAGACAAGGAATGTATAGAGGAACTCTATGGTAAAGAAATTCAGCCAGCAAGCTTCGACGTAGAAAGAAAATGTGACATTGACGTAGAAATCTCAGGTTTAGAACAACTTGATTGCGAGATAGAAAGGGCATTAGGGGAATCAAAATGAAATAATACTGATTAAGGGTGAACCTTCCCATTTAAAAGTTAAGAAAAATGTGGGAAGAAGATTTTATGGACTAATTCGAAGTACTTATAAGGGAGGAATTCGGTAGGTGGATTTCTTGCTATCAGTGTTATGTCCTCTCGCAAAAAAGGAAAAGAAGCCATATGTATGAACTGCAGGATAATAAGTTTCATTTCGAACGTGACCTAAGTGGTGTTAAAGACAGAGCAAATGATTACTTAGGGGATGATTAGCTTGGGTTCAGGAAGCGAAGAGTCATTTGTGATGCCATAGTAGTAATGACGTCGCAAATAGAGAGGAACATAGAATAAAATCAGGATATATTTTTCTATTTCGTAGATTTCGAGAAGTCGTTTCATAGAATGAATTGTGTAGATTTAATAGACTTATTCTATGGAATAGAAGCAGATTGGAGAAATAGAAGACATATCCGCGACCTGGGCATGTCTCAGACTGAGTGAGACATGCCCAGGTCGCGGATGTCTTCTATTTCTCCAATCTGCTCCTATTTCAAACTGACTGAGACATGCCCAGAAAGACCCAGACGTGGCAAGAAACACTGCGTTAATGAAAAAAAGCTTTCACAAATAGGGAATTGATGACCGGGATGTCGACCTCTACGTTGTAATTACACATACAATTAAAAGAAATAAATGATACAAAATAAATTATGGAAAAGAAATGGCTCGTTAAAACTTTGAAGTGGAGCGTGGATTTTTACGGCGCGGAAACATTGTCATCAAAGAAGCAAGACGATAGGCATAGATTGGAGGCATTTGAAATGCAATAACACAAACGATCAATGGTTTCAATGACTTCTCCATATTCTGTTAGGGTTCAATCAATTATCGCATATCTACAAGCTCTCTCTACAAACGCATATTCTGCTGACCTAAGTACTCCGGGACAATATCACTTCTCTTTATCGTGATTTCTCTTCGACGAGCAACGCTTCTATGGTAACTAGTTTGTCCATATTCACCGCAGAGTATACTATATTCACAGTCCATTTCTCGCAATAGCTCATCGAGATGAAGGGCAACGGTAATGATGGTAAAATAGCAGGTGAGTTATGGTATAACTTAATCATAATCATTAAATTTCATTAATTCTATAAATAGCATTCAGAATTTTCCAAGTCTGTATGGTATTAGGTCCCACCGTCTCCGTCTCTACATAAACCAAAATATGTTCAAAATGTTCACTAGAATTAATAATCTCCATAGTGTCCGACTGGGAATTATTCAATTTGCTGCGTAAATTTCTCTCGGATCCTCCACCGGGTTATGATGGACGATATAACCCGGTGGAGGACCCGAGAGGAATTTGCGCAGCTGATACGCCGGGAAAACACCAAATCTTTTACCATTCAATCTGTGTCCACCTTCAAAATATCGTTGTGTGTAATTGGGATGGTGTTTTTCAAAATGGTTTCCACATCTACATTTATATTAATACCCCTCGATACACCGTGTTGGAGAAGAGGGCTTTGAGAATGTCTGGTGGACTGAATTCCTTGGAACTATATAGTTCCAATGAAGAGGGAGTGCGAGTTAAGTGTCTTGGAGAGGTTTGGGCGGATGAAAGTATCGAAGGACTATTTTATTGAGAAGGGACTCAGGGTAACTGCGGTGGAGGAGAGCGTTGTGTAGATTTTAAAGGAATTTGTCCAGGGAGTTTGGGTGCGGTGAGCAGGGGTTGAGAGTGAGTATGGAAGAGAGCGTTTAGTGTGCGATAAGTGGCAGCTGGTATGGCGGAGTTATTTTTTTATGGGTTTAATGTGGACGGAGGTGTGAAAGTTTTCATTAGTAAGAGAATTGTTAACACCAAGGGAAGTGATTCCTGAGGTAGAGTAGGTGGAGGTGAAGGAGGAAGCAGAGAAAGCATGAAGGGAAGATATGAATGTTTCAAGGGAATCCATGCAATGCGGTCAGAGAATGAAGTTACCAACTATATATCTGACCCATATAAGGGGTTGCAAAGGGTAACCGGAAAGGGATAGGCACACAAATACAGATGCTTTTTGTTCACTGAGAAATAATGTTGAGAAATCGTAGATCGTAGGCTTTCGCAGCTGTTGAGAGATGCAGAGGTAGTTCTCGGGCTGAACTGCGTGAGAGACATTTTTGGCTCAACGTTTCTCTCCCGTTGCAGGGAGCGTCTTCAGGAGCGAAGTAAATTGTAAAAGTAATTTACTTCGCTCCTGAAGACGCTCCCTGCAACGGGAGAGAAACGTTGAGCCAAAAATGTCTCTCACGCAGTCCAGCCCGAGAACTACCTCTGCAATGTTGAGAAATCTGAACAAAATATTCTGTTAACCAAGTTCTGTATGCTAGTTTTAGAATTAATGGCAATTTAATTTTTTCATCAGGTTATATCATTGCTTATTAGGCATTCCTCCATGAAAACCAATGTTTTTCCAACTCCGTGTGTTCGAGCGAGTACTGAACTCTTTATCAAACGGCAAATATATATGTATGCTGGTTATCATCTACTCATCTCATCGAGAAGCTATGACGAAAGTTCTTCAAAAAATGGATAGCAATGAAGAAATATGGAATTTATTTAGAAAACTCTGCGGATATTATAGGTTCCCTCAAGACAAAAGTTCCAGCAACTGAAAATTTCTTTAAATGGAACCTTATCACCCTAACATATATAAATAAATAAATAAATAAATAAATAAATAAATATATATATATATATATATATATATATATATATATATATATATATAAATGGAACTTTGACTCGAAAATTGGCCAATGGGTATAAAATCTCTCTTTTTTGCAATACAATTTTCTCGTTCAATAAATATATATCATGAAACATTGTTGATCCCCTTATAATTAGATTTGATGGAAAATGAATAATTAATGGTTGAACTGAAATATTTTTAATTGCTTGAGCAACTAAAAGGGTAGTATGCTGAGGGGTAGTATTGCTACTATGAATTATTACTTACATAGGATATAAGTACATAGGATAAGGCACTGCATATTGTATTGAATACGAGAGAAGCACCACATATAATGGAGAAAGAAGGGAAAGGAAAGAAAACAAAAATTAAGGACCGATACAAAGAAAAACTATTGCGCGTTCTGTCAGCAAACCTCTGGCTGCCGTGAGTAGAAATCTGATGCCTCCAATGGGTTCCCAGTCAAATTTTCAACGAGTCAACCGGACACAAAGGAGGGAACTTCGACTACTCAAGGACGACCTGAAAGAGGCGATTCGAATGAAAGGATCAGAGTCACGCCGCGGTCTAAATGAGCACATCTTGGGCTTTAAGGAATGGAAAAATACCCAAGGAAACTTGGAAACATTCATTCTTTCAGTGTTAATATTTGGATTACTTTTGATCGCCTAGTTCATTGTCTCATATATTATATTATTGGTCTTCTGGTGGTGCTCTTCAGCAGTTATTGGTTTTAAGTCTTCCGGCAAAAACGTAGCCCGTGACCATATAGTTTTTACTGTTATCAATATATTTCTCCTCTCGTGCGCATGTCTATTTGATTAAAAAAATAGCAAATTATATGCTTTCTTATTTGCACTCAAGATATACCTTGCGTACAAAAGAGCGTTCCTACATAAAAAGAGAACATTGTGTTCCAATAAATGTCGTAAGATACTTAATTTTTGTTGCATATGTATTTGTTTTTCATATGAACTACAATGAACAAATACTTGTATCATTTTATGTCCATGCTTTTTAGTGCTGAGCTGTCTACGACATTCTTTCGTCATTCCCCCTCGCAGTATTTTTAGTGTGACATGGATATTCCATTAACCCCCCACACATCTCCCTCCTCCCCTCCCTATATCTAAATTTCCCCTCACTCTTCACCAACCTCCCCTTTAGCCCCCTTCTCTTTCCTTCGCCCACCAATCCCATGGGCCCGCCGAACCATTCTCCCCCTCCCCTCTTCATGCCCTGACCGAGAACATGCCTCTGAAAAACCTTCATTTTTTCTTCTAACTCCGTTGCTGCAGGTGTGCGATAGTGAGGGATGTCTCTACGACGCAAACGAGAGAGAGAGAGCGACGGAAGATCACTGGTGTCTCGAGTAAACCAAGTAAGTGGCCGTGCATTCTTAACTATCGCTCATTTTCCTGAGAAAATTACTTTAATACCCGAATCATATTGTCAAAACGCATTTCCCGCGATCGTCGAATTCTGCCCTGAACTTCTTTTACTTCTCTCCTTATCTTGTTCTATCTTTTCTTGGATACATAATATCGTAATAATACTGGTTCACGTTTGAAAGGATAAATTTGTTCATGAATATCGTCGTGACTGAATCAAGGCATCGCGGCACTTGACAATCAAACTTTAGGAAAGGCGAAGTTTGACGCGACGTTATACCGAAGGAGAATGCTCTTCTATTTTTGAGTGGCTGTACCGTTCAAACCTTTTATTTTACTTGGTAGAACTGGGAATACTGTGTATTCTGTAAAGGCATGTTCGAGAATCGTGGAAATACGTTGGAACTAGTGAATCTAGTAATTTTTCATTCGGGAATTATTTTTGTAGTCTGATTGCACGTGCTAATTTAGTGGCACATGAATGTTCTAAACAAAGACGTGCCAAGTATGAATATAATCATATGCTCAACGATACGCGATTTAATTTATTATTTTCGGTGTCTTGCTTTTTTTTCAGTTCACCCGCAGGTGTGCGTGTCGCAATAAGAGAGTGGAAGTTTCATGGAAAACAACTCCCTGTACAGTGCGTTTTGCCCTGCAGAGCATTGGTGCTCATCTGGCTGAGTATTAGCGTTCAATTATTAGTTTTAAGAATGAGTTGACCTGATTATAATACTTCATCTCAATATAAATTTAAGCTAAATCAACGTGGCTAAACCTTACTCAAACTAAAAATTATTTTTTCCAAAAACTTATTACTGCTCTTATGCCTTAGACTTTTCGGTTTCAACCTACCGACTGTATTACTTGGACTTCCTGACCACTTCTACTGCTGAAGAATGTACAGCATCGTCACTTCTTCACATCAAAAGGCACACTTCGAAGTAGGACGACGAAGCGATCAGCTGATCGGCGAGATGATTTCCCGCTGTCTGTACCTACTCCAGAAAGGTAACTCAATTTATTCGCATTAAATTTAGCTTTCTGTGAAATTTGACAACTATGAGATTCATTTAGGTGAGTTCATTATAGTTTGTACTATAGGGTGCAGCCCTATTTTGATTAAAATGGATATTGTGTTCGCTGTAGTTTACAGAATGGTTTTCGCGATCGTCTGATTATTTAATGCTAAAAAATTCTTTAGTGATGTGCTCAGCATTTTTTGATTAATTTTTTAGTCTAAATGAGTTAACAGGTTTTATAATAATATAGGTTTAATTTGATGTTCCACTCGGCGTATTTTAAACCGTTATGATTGAAAGTAATACTTCTAATGTAATAACTTTTATAATTGTTAAAGCTACGGTTAGTTCGAAAAGAAATCATGTCACTATGCCAATTTAATTGCGTGGCAGTGCTTAATAAATATAATTAAAGATATTAATAAAACTCGCTAGTTATGTTTTGGGCACACTAGAGGGAGGAGTAGGTATCTCGCGCGCTCTGGGTACTGTTGGAACGAATCCTGCCTCTTAAAGTTTCGGGTTAATTTACTTTCTGGACTTTTCATTACTTTGGAAATCTTGTACTCCTTCGATAGATGTTAGTGGTTTAAATTTGGTAATTACCTAAGACTAAAATGCTTAAAAGTATCCCTTCCAATACAGTTTTGTAATAATTGTGCCCCGTTAAGAATGCCTAAGACAAAGCAGATATGTCGCACTTCATTCGTAAATATTTCTTCTATCTTTCGGTATATTTGAAGATTGCTGTGTATTGTATCGAGGAAATCAATTATTTTTTTGAATTATTAATACTCACTTGGGATCTAATGACCTTACCTATGTGGCTTTGTAATTTATTTTACCATCATGATATGCGAAGTTTTTAGGCATTTCATTTAGATATTCCACTCATTATCATTAGTTGTACGCAAATTAATTGTTCTAAGAAACCTTTCGTAATTTTGAAATTCACTTTTGTTGAGGTTTTTTCTGCTGAAGCGGCGCTACATTTCAAATGGACTCGAGAAACTTGCTACGGCAACAGTTTGCTGATGACGGCGTGATGCTACTCTTCGATTTATTCCCATCTTTGGAATGTACGAAGACTCGTCGCACAATTTCGCCCTTTAAACGGAAGAATTCCCAAGATTACTGAATATCTTCTAATTAGAGAGAGCGAAGACTTCGGATGGGAGAAGGCTGTCGTGCTCTCTAAATCAGCAAATCGACGAGATATCTCTCAAGAACTTAGCTGTACCAGCTAGACCTTGGAACTATGGAAAGGTAGTTGTAATATCGCATTTTACTGCTACATTTTCATGCACCAATTTGCTCTTTGAATAAGTCACTTTCTAGCTTTATTTTTTTAACTCTATGTAACTTACTTTTATATTTTAAAGTTATATTTTTTTAGCTTTAGCTTAGTTTTAGCTCCGTGCATCAGTTATTTTAAACCCAAATTTTGGTTGTCGAAAATTGAAACGTTTATTTTAAATATAGTGAGTTCAATTTTTGTAACACACACGTTCCTACGCTCTAATAATAATTAATTCAGTTTCTATCTACATTCGTAATTTAGCCAGAAACTGTTTTTTCCGTTGATTAATTGTAGAGATTTTAATTTTTGAGGGTGTAGTTGAGGAAGCGTTTGGACCGAAAGTTTTTTGAAATTTTTCGACTGAAAATTTATTTACACAATTACGTTGCAATTAGGCAAATTTCCTGGTGGCAACGGAATTCAGCAAAATTGACCTTGCAAGGCTATCGAATCTAGTCGAGTTAAATTTCTGTGCGCGCTATAGCAAAGAATGGAAAGAAATACTGAATTTGTCTGAAATGCTATCTTAAGAGCTGTAGTTTTTCTCTTTCAGAGCTTCGATAGATTAGTAATGAAGATAAAAGAGCACATTACTTAAATGTAACATTATCAAAAATGAATACATTCAATTAATTAATAAGTTAATTTCTCGATTAAGAGTACGCGACGACTGCATAGACACGTATATTTGAAAATCGAAAACTGTATTGAATGGCTGATACGTAATTATTCAAGAGTTGTTTATTGAACATCGAGAAAAGCACAGGTATCTGGAATAGTCTATGGTCAACTGGCATGCCGTGACTTCGATTTAATTTCAAAAACGTAGTTGTAGACTCAAGAGTAGTTTGTTTTGAAATTCATTCCAAAATGATGGAATACATATTTTAAATGGTCTCCCAAAATTGTTGCAAGATAAACATGTACCCTGAAAGAATCTGAACCGGATCCTCTTTTTCTCTTCTTTTGGGGTCCCTTCCCTCTTGATGCGCATTCCTCGCGCTATTCAGAAGATAAGTCTGTCAATAACGGCCGTCCATGTTTTGTTTAAGGAAAATATTTTCCCATCAGTGGTAACAAGACAGAATATTTTTCAGAAAGCTCTCAAGGATTATCTCAATTAAAAGCTTTATTACATTTTTCGTGAATGAATTCTATACCGTCAGCAATTGATTTAATTTTCTCTCATTTTAAAAGTTTAAAATTTGAAATTTATTTCAATGTTTTTTTTTTTTAATTTTTAAGCGTGAAAATAAAATACGTCCCACACATTTTAGAAAAAATGAAAATATTCAAGCAATTCTTATCGTTCGTTATTCTAAAGTTAACACATTTTATTTGTGTAATGTCTTATTTCATTGCTTCTTAAACATTAGCTCGATTTTAGCTGCATTAACTTTGACCGATAACTTATTTATTTATCAGTCTGTCGCTAATTACCACACTCGCCATCAATTTTCTTTTCTTAATCCTCTTCGGTAGCAGGAAACTGTCATAAAGATATAAATTGATCAGCTACGGCAGTTCATCTCACACGCGCAGAGAAATATCTCGCGTATATGCTATGGTGTATTTGCCGTTAGTTAACACTATTTGAATAAATAGAATCACTTGAAAATAAATGAAAAAGAAACACTTTGTTCCAATCCACCAATTTATAATAAATGAAAAAGAAACACTTTGTTCCAATCCACCAATTTATTACAGGTACGACTAGTTTCGACGCTACGGCGTCATCCTCAGGTACAAAGTTTAAAGTCACAATCATTGTATATATACTCTCTTCTGGAAAGGGTGGGGGAGTTGTGGGAAGAGGGGGCGGGGAGGGGAGTACGGGGGTAGGTACGAAAGTATGTGGGAGAGGGTAGGAAACACCAGGAAAAGCGTTAGTGAGTGGGGGGGATTGGAAGGTGGGTTAGGAAAGGGGAAATTAGGGGAAAGGGGAGGGGATTAGTAAGCTAGGGATTTCATTGGTCAGTATAATTTGAGTCAATGGCTAATGGGGATACAGGTACGGGTTAGGAGTCAATGGGAGTTGGGGGGAAGGGGTTATTGGTTCTGTTTTTCTGTTATTGCTAGGGAGGCTTCCAGGAGAGGTGATACGTTTTCAAACAGAATGTCATTGAGTAAAGGATGTTTCTTCATTGTTCTCCGGATCTCCAACTCTTCCTTCTTGTCCATCCTCCTCCCTTTTTCTTCCCGATGTAGTATTTTGGGGATGAAATCGCTGGTGTGATTTTCCTCCCACAGGTGTTTGGCAAAGTGGGATTGGGCTAGGTTACACTTCTTGTAGCACCTCTTGTGTTCCTCCGCTCTTGTCCGCACCGCTCGACCACTCTGCCCGATGTACCTCGCACTGCAATCCCCGCAAACCATTTCATATATCCCACTGTTTTCCAGTGGCTCAACTTTATCTTTAGTTTTGTTTATGAAAATTTTTAGATTTTGTTTGTTATAGAAAGCAATTTTAAATTTGTCTTTCGGGAATAATTTGCTAATTTTTTCGGACGGGACACCATAATAGGGCAATTTTACCCACTTAAGTTTTTCCTTAATAGTTACCCCTGAATTGTAAAGTAGCTGTTGGGCTCTTATGGAGCGTTTCTTGCGGAGCATTTTGTCCACCATTTTTTCACTGTAGCCATTTGTAGTTGCTATAGATTTGATTTTCATCAATTCCTCGTTAAATTTTCCTATTCAACGAGGAATTTCAACGAGGAATTGATGAAAATCAAATCTATAGCAACTACAAATGGCTACAGTGAAAAAATGGTGGACAAAATGCTCCGCAAGAAACGCTCCATAAGAGCCCAACAGCTACTTTACAATTCAGGGGTAACTATTAAGGAAAAACTTAAGTGGGTAAAATTGCCCTATTATGGTGTCCCGTCCGAAAAAATTAGCAAATTATTCCCGAAAGACAAATTTAAAATTGCTTTCTATAACAAACAAAATCTAAAAATTTTCATAAACAAAACTAAAGATAAAGTTGAGCCACTGGAAAACAGTAGGATATATGAAATGGTTTGCGGGGATTGCAGTGCGAGGTACATCGGGCAGAGTGGTCGAGCGGTGCGGACAAGAGCGGAGGAACACAAGAGGTGCTACAAGAAGTGTAACCTAGCCCAATCCCACTTTGCCAAACACCTGTGGGAGGAAAATCACACCAGCGATTTCATCCCCAAAATACTACATCGGGAAGAAAAAGGGAGGAGGATGGACAAGAAGGAAGAGTTGGAGATCCGGAGAACAATGAAGAAACATCCTTTACTCAATGACATTCTGTTTGAAAACGTATCACCTCTCCTGGAAGCCTCCCTAGCAATAACAGAAAAACAGAACCAATAACCCCTTCCCCCCAACTCCCATTGACTCCTAACCCGTACCTGTATCCCCATTAGCCATTGACTCAAATTATACTGACCAATGAAATCCCTAGCTTACTAATCCCCTCCCCTTTCCCCTAATTTCCCCTTTCTTAACCCACCTTCCAATCCCCCCCACTCACTAACGCTTTTCCTGGTGTTTCCTACCCTCTCCCACATACTTTCGTACCTACCCCCGTACTCCCCTCCCCGCCCCCTCTTCCCACAACTCCCCCACCCTTTCCAGAAGAGAGTATATATACAATGATTGTGACTTTAAACTTTGTACCTGAGGATGACGCCGTAGCGTCGAAACTAGTCGTACCTGTAATAAATTGGTGGATTGGAACAAAGTGTTTCTTTTTCATTTATTATAAATTGGTGGATTGGAACAAAGTGTTTCTTTTTCATTTATTAAAATGAACTTCCACAAAGTTGAGGCTGAAACTATTGAACTAATTAAGAATCACTTGACATGGAATCGTATATTATTAAAGCAATAAATTAAGAAATTCTTTGTTGCATGATTGGTGTTGAATCGACCCACTGCCTTGCATTCAGGATACTACGTAAAATACAGAAGAAAAAGTGGAACTTATCTCTAAATAGGAAAATCCTGAAAATAAATGTTATAGCTTCGGGATTAGCATACCAAAATTAATACACAGTGAAAACTTCTCCTAATTTTAGCAAAAGATTATTATTAAATGATAAGACTAATATAAAACAATTTTTTAGTGTCATAGCGTCTTCGTAAAATTTTTCATCTCTCAATTTTTTTAAATGTATTGGCCACTTTCGCGCCTATTTCAATCATAGAATTTCTTTGCTATTGATGAACCGTGATTCTGTATTCTTACTTTGCTTGAGTAAAACTTAGTTGCGGAATCGCAGGCCCAGCTGCACTCGTTTGGACTCAATTTTTATGGAAAGTTCTAATTTTTGGAATATTCTGATTGTTCTTCGTATATGATTTTTATTTCATAACGAATTCAATAGTAGAATACATGAATAAATACTCGCAATAGGTCGTAAAAACTAGACGTGGAGAATATCCAGAGTTCCTCTCCGAATTCCAATTGTGCAGTCCCAGATTTATTATTGTAAATCAGTTTTGATTTTAATCCCGTTACAGCACTATTTTCACAGCAATTTAAGAACGCTATAGGAATGACAATGGAGGGTTAAAGATTGAAACAGTTGTAGGGTATTTGTAAAATAATTTTGGACCATATATTTCAGTTGTTGAAAATCGTGAAACATTCTCATGTGCCTTTCTCATGCTTCCCACAAGGGGAATTTGGAATGAAATGTTAAATTAAAAATTAATTTGAAAAATTGGCAATTTTCCACAAAATAAAATTTATTAATGCGACCGATTTCAATGTAATGACATCGTCAGGTAACAGTCATCACTCCTGAGTCCAGTTTATATGCTGAAAAGCAAGTACGGGGAGGTTAGTGGAAAAAAGGGGAAGATGGAGGAAAAGTGGAAGGCAGCATGGGTGACTATGTACGTGAGTGAGGGAAGGGAACGCAGTGGGTGGGGAAGACAAAGCAAAAAGGTGCAAAATCCTTCAAAGTCCGGAGAGAACGTCGTAGCTGGATGGAGAGGGACTTCCTGTTGGGGGTGTCCCACGGAGCGGCGCCAAACTCCTAGGGCCGTGAAAACGGGTGAAGTCGGGTTTTCCCCCACGGTCGTTGACTCGCCATCGGCATGGTATCAATGGACAAAGGAGTACAGTGCTCAAAGGGTAAACTGGTGATTCAGGGTTGGAATCTCTTATCTATTGTGGTTCCAAGGGGCAAGCCCATGCGAGAGTTAGTGGAAGGGTGGATGAGGCATATTTCACACTTTTAAATGGCCGATGAAGGGGGGCGGTACCGCAACGTAAAACCTTCCCTCCTGGTCCGAAGAGGAGGGTTGGGGGGTGTCAAGGCATCCCGCCTAGGTTATCAAGCATGGTCTCAGTACGCACAGGGGAGGGGGGAATTTATATCAGTAGGGACTAGGGATCATATATCCCATGAACGTATTGGGAAGGAGATGGGGAGGGTGAAGATAAAAATTGGACTTCACTGATGAAGTCAGTCCTGGCGACGTATATGATTTCTAGTTCTCCATGGCATCTAGCTTCTTTCCTTTATCCAGGTTGTGAAACACCTTAAAGTCGGTCACACAAATGGTTGGAATCAAATCGGTTTGGCAAATGAGGAATTAGTATCACCTGCAATGTAGCCTTTCCTTTAGGGATATTCTATAGTGTCTTTGTTCGAGCATGTCATGGCAAATTTTTAATTATGATATTCCACCATATCATGCCTGAAACGTCTTTTTATTGATATGTTTCTTCTACTGTATTCATTCAAACCGTTAGGCAATTCTCATAAATTGGAATTATCATTAGTAATTATTGGTAATCTAATTCATGGTTAAGGTAGATTTTTGATGGACACAACTATGAAATAAATATCTCCTCTCACAACAAAACCCAACCCAATGTCCTACTCCACATCAATTCCCCCTATATCCCCGTATACTAACTCTATTCCGTCCAACATCCCCATCCAACATCCCCATCCAACATCCCCATCCAACATCCCCATCCAACATCCCCATCCAACATCCCCATCCAACATCCCCATCCAACATCCCCATCCAACATCCCCATCCAACATCCCCATCCAACATCCCCATCCAACATCCCCATCCAACATCCCCATCCAACATCCCCATCCAACATCCCCATCCAACATCCCCATCCAACATCCCCATCCAACATCCCCATCCAACATCCCCATCCAACATCCCCATCCAACATCCCCATCCAACATCCCCATCCAACATCCCCATCCAACATCCCCATCCAACATCCCCATCCAACATCCCCATCCAACATCCCCATCC
Source organism: Hetaerina americana (assembly GCF_022747635.1). Lineage (NCBI taxonomy): Eukaryota > Metazoa > Arthropoda > Insecta > Odonata > Calopterygidae > Hetaerina > Hetaerina americana. The sequence continues at coordinate 70,501,701 of NW_027287427.1, forward strand.
AACATCCCCATCCAACATCCCCATCCAACATCCCCATCCAACATCCCCATCCAACATCCCCATCCAACATCCCCATCCAACATCCCCATCCAACATCCCCATCCAACATCCCCATCCAACATCCCCATCCAACATCCCCATCCAACATCCCCATCCAACATCCCCATCCAACATCCCCATCCAACATCCCCATCCAACATCCCCATCCAACATCCCCATCCTCCATCCTCCATCTCCATCCTCCATCTCCATCCTCCATCTCCATCCTCCATCCTCCATCTCCATCCTCCATCCCCATCCTCCATCCCCATCCTCCATCCCCATCCTCCATCCTATTCCTGGCCCTTATTCCATTAGCTAATATTCTCCCCTTTATTACAGTCTTGAGCATTCCACTGTCGGTCAATATGCTTTCCTTCCTACCTCCTTATGATTTATCCCATCAATCCCCTCTCCTTGCCCACCATGACCAGCACTTCCTCATTTGTTTTAAATTGGAACATAAAATATATTTTGACAATGTTTCACTTGTTTGTGTTCATCTTTTGTTCTGATATGCAACTTTAGAGTAATCTAGTGTTCACTCATCGATTATTGGATAAGTTTTTGTGGAAATCTTCTCCCGAGGGTAAAAGCTTTGACTTGAGGGATATTTCAGAAATACGGGAGGGAGCAACTTGAGTGACTGCTTTACAGATTTTTAATGATACTTAAATATTTCAAAAGTTGTACTGTTACCGTTATGTTTCAGATCAATTTAAAGTCAATAGGTACACGTGAAAAATATCTCAATTGACAGCTACTATTAATCTACCCAGAGGTAAATTCATTTGTTCTCCCTATCATTGATCAAAAAATTATGTAGTTGTAGTAGGTGCCATCTGAAAGTTATACCAAAGCATTTATTTGTATTGGTTTTCTTCATAAACAAGTAAAAAATGTATAAATTGCTTTTTCTTGTTTCAAGCAAGAAAAATGCTTTCAATGAAGGCACAGCTTACACTGAAAGCCTTCCTTATTTTTATCCCAGTGATTCGCCTCTGTGGTTCACCTAAATTTATTTATCGTCATGTTGTGTAATATAGAGTACTGACTAAATCATTTTCCTGACATACTTAAGTTATCCACATGTTTTAAAATCCTTTTATTTGTGCCATTTTGGAGCATTGATCGGGACCATGAATAATTGGGAAGACTTTAAAAAAACAATTCAAAAGTGATAATTTAAACAAAATGTTAAGCCATTTAAAATGTATTCTAAATTATTCAACATCATTTAGTTTGTTGTATTAGAGGTCAGGCCAAGCATTGTTAAGCACTTCTTAGGAATTTCATTTATTTTACATTACTATCAATTTTAGTTTGGTTTTATGAAGAATGTAGTTAAAATTCTTTCTAATTTTTATAGCAATTTGTATTATACATTATTTATATGCATGCATTTTTTTCTGGATGAATTTTGTATTTGTGGTGACTTAATTGAATAAATCTGTTCAATTTCTAAAATTTCCTCTTTCTATCTTATCTCAGTTTTTCCCCAGTATTTGCATATTTCGTTATCTTCCTTCTACTTAATAAGTCAACTCGCTCAAATTTGTCATCAAGGTAGGAAACTATTTTTAGCCAAGGATGTTAGGCCAACTCTGGAAATAATGGAAATATTTTTTCTCTGAATTGTAAATAGTTAAGCCTTCAGTATATTTGTAGTTATATATACATGATGGCATAACTTAGCGTTTTTCCTTCTAGGTCACCTTTCAGAATTAATGACAGTTCCTTTTTACATTAATAATTGAACGTTTAAAAAATTAATGCATAGAGATTTAAATCAATTCATTTTACCTTTGTTTAACTTTCTAAGGTAGGCAATAATCACATATTTGCGATTTTATTTTTTTGGTGACAAATTGTTTTTCTCAACAATAGCTCAAAATAATGAAATGTTAAGTATCCCTCCAGATGTTTGCAGAAATGTATTCAACTTGAAATTTATTATATTGAGGAGGTTTTGATAAAATTATTCCAATCCAGCTATTAAATATTAAAATATCTTGGAGAAACTAAGTTATGTTAAACTTTCAGTCAACACAAAGAAGCTTCTCATTATCACTGTTACATGATTTGATATTAAAATCAGTTATCCCTTAACCCTATGTACCCTTAGTAACTTGATATATTTGAGTGCAGTAGGAAAACAGCTGGGCTTAGGTTACTTGAAGGCAAATTGTCAAGTCTCTTTAACAGTAGTGGAATGCATATTTAACAGGATAAACATATCTTCTTGTCAGAAGCTTTTTAAAGATAGCTTAATGAATGAGCTTTATAAACTAACATAAGATAATCTTTGCCAAAGAAACAAAAGCATAGTTTTAAGGTAAACTCAAGTGCATAAGATTGAACAAACTCTTAGGTTAATTTTCAACTTAGTTTGCATGGGTCTATCTATGTATAATGATAATGATTGCAAAAATTGTTTTTATGATTTAACCCAATAAGTTCTTTAAGAATAATATCTAATGAACAGTGAATCTATTAGTAAAATGCAAAACAATAATGAAAAACCCTTTTCTTTTTTTTTAATAGGACTGCAGCCTTGCATCTCTAGGACCAGAACCTATCCTGGTAGGGGACAACTGTTAATGCAGACGCATCACCCAGAATTTCTTCACACTTGTCTGAAGAATTGGAATTGTCCATTTCAATGTACAACATGCTGCCATGCCAATAAAGTGACTTTGCATGGTGGCATGCATTTTTATCTTTAACATTTTTCTTTTTCTGTGAAATTATGTACTTTAATTCTGCTAATAAATTTCTATCTTATGCATATAAAACTTTAAATTTTCTTAACCCTGGCCATAGAATTTTTTGCTCTGGACTTAGAATACTTTTTTGCACCCATATTAATAAGCTCATACCATTTCACTTTCATTAATTTTTTGCACTTTTTGAGCAAAATAAATTTAAAAATATATAACATACAAAATAATAATACAAAAAAAACATACAAAAAAAACGTTTTTATGCTTATTTTTGTCAAAACAAGCTTAAAAATATCCCTTAAGTCCTATTTTAATTAAAACCAGGCTCTGTCCAGCGTTGAAATTTTGTTAATTAAAATTTGAGTAGGGTTTTTAAAAAAATTTTATTTCACCTGTAAAGAAGCATAGTGTACAGACATTCTTTACAAGATAAAATCAGCTTTCCCCTCTTATGATAGCTGTGAACATTCAACAAGAGAAAAAATTAACAAAGTTGTTGGACACAGGTTATATTCTGGGAGCTGTACAATTCCACCGGTGGACATCCCAGAGGTGTAATCCTGTGGTTTTGAACAAGAAATCAAAGAATTCTTGTTTAGGCCACAACAGCACTCCTCCTGAATGTCTGCCTGTGGAAGTTAACTACTCCCAGATTATGACCTGTATTCAACAATTTTGTAAATTGTTTCAATGTCCTCTGTTTATTGTTTACAGCCACCTTAACAGGGAGCCTGTTCAACATAATAATACAATCGAAGATTAATTGTACACTGGTGCTCACTTTGCCCATCTTCTAAGAGCATCAGGGGCTGAATTTTGTCTCACTCGGCTCAATGAACAACACCTATTGCTGAATCTGCATTTCCAGAAGCAAACCATGAGACACCCAAGTACATAGACAGCACTAGTCTCATGACTGACGTTCAATTGGTTCAGAGTTGACTTATCTTCTCTGGTAATGATGACATGTAATGAAAGGAAACATTTTGGAGAGCTGAGATAACTGTCATGCCTCATTTCTTCTTAGGCATTGTTTTGTTTTTTGAGAAAAATGCCATCACCCTTAAATTCTTTGCTCTAGATGTGTATTGTCAAGATATAAGTTATATACAAAGTTCTGTGACTGGTTGAGGGTTTTTGAGAAGATTTTTTAATACCATTACTAATATAATGGGCTATAGGAATACATGAGAAAGATATCCTCGGGGACAGCAGATGCAACAATTTAGGGGAATGACTGCTTTGGTAGGAAGAGATGAAAGTGTACATGGTGTTCATGAAGAAAATTTTAAATGAAGGAATATTCAAATATGGTTCAAACTATAACCTAGTACATAGGAGTATATGAAAGTAGGTGGCAGACAATGGAAATAGCACATTCCTTAAGCTGTACTCTTAGGTTGAGAAAATTTTCCTATGGTAAGATACAATGCATAGCAACAGAGGATGATGAAATAGATATATCTATGAAAATGCAATTCATAACATGTGAATAAGCACTTTGGAAGTGTATAATATCAAATGCAGCGGAAGCAGTCAGTCTTGCGATGTGAGTACATCATAGCTGATGACCTTTGACATTAAATATGGGATAAAAGGTACTCCTCCATAAGCTAGAAATTATATCCTATGCTAGAGGCAGTAAGTTGAATTTTTGCTGAAAAGTTAAACAGCAATTTGATTAAATATTTGAAGATAATATAAAAAATTCTCCTGAAGGAGGACAATTTTTTTGGGATAGCTATGTAAACTCTGTCAAAATATTACTATATCATTCAAATTCCTCGCCAGTACCCATAATTAATAAAACCTAGGTTTAGAACCACTTTGTAAAACAAAAATTGGGCACTAGGCTGAAAATATCTTCCCATCAAAAGGGAAACGCGTGAACAGTTCTAGTAACAACACATGGCGTAAAAAATGTGAACTCTAACTATTAAATTGAGATATATTACTTTTTCTATGTCATTCAATATGACACAAGCAATCTAACCATTTCATGCAATGTCACTAATTCAGACTCAAAAATTGAACGCAATTCCTATTTTTTCATTCCGACTGCCCAACCTTTCTGAATTCGTCTTTAGTCTGCAAATTAGTCCCAATGTTAAAAGGAACAGTAATAGAAATCTGAGGGTTCTATGAAATTAAAATATTTAATGCATTTGGAACTTCAGACCCCATGCATTACAGAAAAGAAAAGTTTAATGAATTTGGCAGCTGAATTTTCACACAATGAATGATCAAATATGAAAATGCTTAATGCTGCCTTGAAGTTACATTTTTAAAAAATGAACAGAGTAAAAACAAGTGAATTCTAACAATCAAATCAATATGATATTCTATTTAGTGTCACCTTTTATCTAAGAGACATAAAAAAAATATTTATTTTTATGTTAAGGCCTGGCTGCTTTAATATCTGCCCAACGATTGTACAATTTTAATGAAAGATGACATACGTACACATTTGAAATCATGGTATTTGTGCTAAATACCATGATTAAAGAGTAATGAGATTTAAGATGGGTGTATTCTTGAGGATGAAATTATTCTAAGAAATGTGATAAAAACAAGGAGCAATTCTTAGATGCAGAGAAAGACTTGGAGACAAACTATTACTGTTTCTTATCTCAGAAAAAGTTTGAATAATGTAAGAATGAAATACATCAAAACCTCAATAAGGGAATGAAATTGAATGAATATCACTGAAAAATCCTGGCTAATGAAGAGAAAGTCAAGTAATTATATGTGTTGTAAGATGTTATAAAGAGCTGTGTTTTTCTGGCCAGCACAATGTGCTAAATAAAAACAGATCAGCATCCATTACTGTAGATTCAATAGAAAAAATGATGCTTTGTTAGACGGAATGATTAAGTTGTTTCAGCTCGATAGAACTATGCACATAGGGGAATCTACCATTATGACAGTTTGGTGAATGGTGAATGAGATGTTTTTTGCAACCAGAAAATTTGTGCAGTTTATGCACAATATTAGAGAATTAAGGGTTGATAGCATTTTAACCCAATGTATACACATAGTCAATGCATACAGGCAAACTAATGTAATTAAAAAAATATATATACACACACACACACAAGACAACCACACACACACACAACCACACACTCACAAACACTCAAATATACATATAAACAACATGCAAAAGATTTAAAATATTAAAAATTATGAGCATTAATAATAGTGACTGTCAACTATTTTGTACTACCAACATCAAATATCATTTTAGATCATAAAAATATCAATTTGACCATCAAACCTTAAGTAAAATTAGATAATATATATAAAGGAGCCAGTGCTACATTTGAAAAATAAAATTTCCATATTGTTGCTCAGGAAAAAATTCCACAAATTAGTACTAGTTTGACAGGCACCTTGCTGTATGATAGGCATTCCAACAGAATGCATTACCAATAAGTATTTCAAGAGATATCCCTGACATTTTACGGGAAACATTTTAAAGACATTAACAGCTTAGTAATAGTTTAGATCAGACCCTATTTTAGCATGAAGTCATTCTGAAGTAAAAATGAAAATTAATATTCACCCTAAAAACACTTATTTTGAGAAATAATATATACAGAGGATGCAACTACGTTAGGATTTGTTTAACTGATGATGCTAAACCATAAAGAAACCTAGGGTGTAAATAAAAATGTCTATGTGGAAAAGCCAAACTGTTTATTTTCAATTTCAACATGAAAATTTTCCACCAAGTGACGTCAGAAACTTTTATTTATGAATTCATCTGTGTTGGACACATGCATAAGGGCACGTTAATTGCTTAGCCCGCTCACTGATCAAAATCAAGGCATAAGAAGAATTATAAATATTTCAGCTACTTTTCTAATCTTTAACTATTTTCTCTTAACTTGCATGATTGGTGATTACTGATCAAACAAATACTCAAAATTGGGCTGCCCAACATCAATGAAATAAATTTCCCACACCATAAATCATGGTGTTTCATGTACCTATTTCTGTAAGGGAATATTTCTGGGGGTTGGAAAAGGTTTGGGTGTATTACTCACTATATATTTTACTCAAAAGTTATCGAAAAAGGTAAAAGTATTTTAATCCATGGGTCTTTTTTTTATTCTAATATGATCACAAGAGGTTGATTGATATTTGTACTAATGTTGACCCTTATCAGTATAAATGCAAACCTATATCACTGGTAGATACCATACTCTCATAATGTTCAGTTCTTTGCAGTGTCCATTGATTGCATAGTAATATAAACAATTATATAATGTCACAAGAAACAGTGTTTGGTTGCCTAATCGAACAGGTTTTAATTAATAAGCAAAATCAGTGTTAGGAAATAATGAGCAGGGAGTTATTTTTACATCATGCCTTTCATTGCTCAGTTACCTCATGAAAGTAAATTTAATAATAATTTATCCCATTATGTATTTATATATTTTCCTCTTTATTTTGTATCTTGATATAATATTTCATCTAGTCGGTGTTTGATTTATTCCATCAATCAAGAAGATAAAAATAATACTTATGGATTGTTCTCAAATATAAATTAGTGAGCTGACCAATTATTTTTTATACAGATGATTGAACATCGATGACATAAATTAATTATGTCACAGATATTGTAATGAAATTCCTCTTTTTTTGGTTTAACACACTTCTATTGGCATAAGATGGGAAGCTAATGGGTAAAATTGAAAAACTGATGTTTAAGTTCTACTTCAGGTATTCCATTTGAATTGTGTACGCCTATATAACTCTTGAAAATTCCTGTTCTAATTCAAATCACACTCGAAATATTTACATTGCACAGTGGAACAATTACAAAACATTCCTTTCACATCCCTATTGTACTGCCCGTTTTTGTGTGTTCCCCTAGAGATGAACAACAACAGGCAAAGAATTCAGCTGACTGTGAAGATTTTTATTTAAGTGAAACTATCCAGGACTTAGAATGTAGTGGAGGGCAAGGTTGTGCTGAATTGAGTGTGGTTAAAATGTTGAAGGGAGGAACACCAAGTTGAACTTGCGTAATTAAGAGTAGCACGGATGACGAGGTGCTTTCCGTACATAGTAAAGGAGTAAAATATCTTGCTGCTTTGAATTAAATCGTTAAAACACAAGTTATAAGTAAATTTTAGCTTTCTATCAAAGTTGACAGCTACAATTTATGGGGCTGTGCTCTCTAGTATATCCTATTGCTTGTTCGCTCTTTCTCTAATTTTTCAAATTTTTGTCATTAAGAATTCATTTTTTGCTACCATAGTTTCTTTGTGAAGCTCCATCATAAGTATACAGATGCATCCAGAAGTACTTCCATTGAATAAATATTCATTCATGGGCTTAGGCTTTGTGTTCAGCAGCCAAATGACAAAATTTTATTTATTAATCAGAAAATGTAATGATTTTCTAATATCCCCTTTTAATATGTTTTACAAATAAAAAGACAGAAGTTAATCAACTCCTTAGACAGTGGAATAGAAGAATTACCTAAATTCATTATAATTATTAGCAATCAAAATACTTGTGCAGAGTTCCATTTTTGTTATATATATTATTATTCATTACTAGTAATAATAAATTTTGCTACACTTATCAGCATATCAAAAAAACAATAAATTACTATGTTTATTCAATTAACCAAAAAAACTTGAAAGGTCCTGGTAGTGTTTTTCAAACAACCCAGTTTTCAAGGAAAAATGGTATATAATTCTTTTTTGCAAAGAATAACTTCTTCTTAATGTATTTTTTCTTTTTTTTAAATTTTCATTCTTACTTTACTTACTTCGTAATTTAATTACTTTTCATTATGCTTTATTCCAATAAAGTATTTTTATATCAAGTTCAAAAGTAAACTAATTGAAAACTTCTTATACTCCATCAAAACTTACTAACCTCATATTGTGTTTATTTGCCAAATTATACGCAAAATAGAAACATTTGTTTTTTTCTAATTGTATGATAAATTATTAATGCTGGAAAATCAAGATAATCAGGCAGATTGACTATGAATCGAATTTAAGTTTCCATCAATCTTAACAAAAATAAATGTTTACTCAAAAATATTCTGTACCGACGGCAATGCCCATTTTAAATTATTATTGATTGCAATATGTTCATTTAAACTATTTGCTGTAGTCTAAAGTCTATTGAGATATGAATTAATTACATGGGGAACGAAGACTATTTAAAAACGTGTATATGAATGAATGTCATCAAATATATTTTATCAAGCAATTGATTGCACTGTAAAGTAATGTCAGGCGCATATTGGAACACCATTCCTTGTGTCTTAATTCATGGTATATTTACAGGTTAATTGTTAAAACACAAATAACAATCATCGCAGTAATTCCTTCCTAATTGGGTGAGTGAACTTTCTGAGGGTACACATGAAAGGAAAAGTAGGTATTCATTGATAATTAGCAAAGTTGGCACAGGAAGTTTTCTATAAATATTTAAAATGGTCATCAAAACTCATATGTTTTATATTCAATGGTTATGAATACAAACATTTTAATTGCACCAGAAAGCATGGTTGCCTAAATAATACAATACACTTTACTGGAAGCTCCTCCTCTTCCAGGATATCTTCCGCATAAAGCAACTTTAGGAACAGCAGTCCAAAATAGTTTGGCAAAAGCTTAAAAGGGAGCACTCGACATTTTTCAAATATAGCACTGACTCAACTCCATAAGAAATCATACCTAGATGTTGAATACAGTTTATTAGTAATGTCACTCCTATATGCCTTGTATACATTACAGCCATTTTTAAAAGCATCATTTATTTGAATTTATGTTTAAATAAAAGTTCTTTTTACATACCTTAAACTAAAAGCATTAAGAATGTGATGAACAATGGAGATGTATCAATTACATGACTACACATTCTTAAAGCCTTAAAGCTCTATTCATGAAAATATTTTTAATAATTACTTTTTAATTTGTATTAATTTAGTTATCTACAATCAACACACTTTACATGTAACCGGCGAACTTTTGGCATTCAGTTTATTTTTAATGAGAGCGTATTAATAAATATATTTCATAAATATTTTTACATTAAAGAAAAATTAAAAAATGGCTCTTCTTTAGGTTACCATTTTAGATTTTTTATGCTTGGGGCATTAAAATACATAAGGACCATGACTAATGACGAAGAAAACATTCTTTATGATAAGTGTGTGATTGCCATATTGTTGAAAAAGTGACAGTGTTCTCTTTTGATGCAACTGATAGTTATTAACTTAAATAGGTCAAAATTTAAACATCATGGTTGGAAGCTTAAAACCAAGGGGTATTTCAATAAGTACTTAAACTTGGGGTATTACTGAAAGCATTTAAATGGCTGGTGTAAACAAGGCAATAGATTCACAACAACTTTCAGGAAACATGTACAGTAGGTTCCACTCAATGTGATCAACTGATTAAATCTATCAACAAATAGTTTACCAACCAAATATAACTGAAGTAGAAATGATTCTCCCAATATCATAATTCGATCTTATTCACAGTGCATTATCATAAGTTTAAAAACAAAATTATCCCAATGCATAACTAGATCTTTGACTGATTGCCTGAATTGAACTTGAACAAGTATTGAGTGGCAGTAAATTCAGATGCAATAAAATAAAAGCTAAAATATAAGAGTTAGACCTGTTACTCAATGATACCAACCTCGATTTTTTTAAAAAATGTTGGAAAGGAACTGATTAATTTCAAGCAAATAATAAAATATGTCATACAGAGAAAGGAGACACATTCTTCACATTTGTGAATGGTATTGCTTCATGTACATGCAGAGAAGAATGAATATCCAACAAGAACACTACTTGCCAGTATGGAGGAGGGGAATTAAAAAAATCTAACTTCTGATGAATTGAAAACAAATATATAAATAGTTTGTAGCTTTATCAAGGAAGATGATCTTTAAATGAGAGTTTGAAAAGATACACCAGAGAAAGTTTAGATTTTTACTATTTAGAAGGTAAGATCACATACAACAAAGAAGTATTCCATCAGAGGAGACAAGTACTATGGCAAAGTATCCTATCACAGACATAAGGAAGTGGTTCATTCATTGAAAGATATGTGTGGACTCAAAAGAATACACTTCAGGTCTGATGGTAGCATGAGCTAGTGTCATCATCAGGCATGATAATGACGCTACCGTTTGAAACCTAGGTTGTCCAAATATATAATTTATGTGGACATACAAAGTGTATTCTTTTGAGTCATGGAGTGCTTCCACAAAGTATATCCGGAAATTACATCGAATACATGTGGACCTGGCATAAGGTCAGGGAGAGTCATACCTGGGAGAGGCAATAAAAAAAGCAAGAATTGGGTATCAAAGGAGTCAAGGTATATGGAGAAGAAATCAACATGCTCTGGTTTGCAGATGACATCGCAGTAATTGTGGAAACTCGAGAGGACCTGCCAGCAACTCTAAGTGCTATGGATCAAGTACTAGGGAATATAATATGTGCATCAACAAGAAGAAAACTAAAATCCTTGTGTGTGGAAGAAAGAAGCTGAATGCAGATATCACACTTCAAGGTATGAAAAAAGAGCAAGTGGAATCCTTTATTTACTTGGGCAGCAGCATAACGTGGGATATAAGAAGTTTGACCAACACAAAGTGAAGAATAGCTGAAGCTAGGAACGCATCCATGTGGAAGAGGCAATTACTATGTTAAAAGAATCCAGGGCAGGAAAAAAGGAAGCAATTCGTCAAAACTTTCGTGTGGAGCATGGTGGTCTATAATTCCGAGACTTGGAACATGGTGAAGGAGAATGCTGAAGATTAAATGGACAGACAAAGTAACAAAGGAGGAAGCATATAAAAGAGGAGAAGAGGATAGGACCATATGGAGAATTCTAGGACAAAGAAAAAATAGTTGGATTAGACACACACTGAGGCACAATGAATTGATTAGGAATATTAACTAAGGAAAAATAGATGGGAAGATTCCATGAGGAACACCAAGAGACATGTACATAGGACAAATTGAGAAGGACATAAAACAGAAAAGGTATCAGGGGATTGAGGCAATTAACATTAGAAAGAGTAAAATGGAGGGCTGCAGTAAACCAATCCTAATATTGAAATACTGATGATGATAAGTGGTATCTATGGACGATGGAAGAAGTATAGGAAAGAAGAATGGAAACCGATGGAAAGGTGATGATACATAAGAATGGTTTAATTTAAATGGTTAGAGTAACAAATGAAGTTCTTTGAACTGTGGGTGAAGAGAGAGCTTATGGAGGACACTTAAAGTGAGGGTATTTGATTGAACATATTCTAATGCCAGATAGTTTACTGAAGTCCATCATTGAAGGAAGCCTAGAAAGGGAAAGAATAACAGAGGTAGGCCTAGGGTGAACAAAAAGAAGCAGATGATTGAAAATGTTAGTGCAAGTATCTTTAAAGGAATGATAAGATTGGCAGGGAAGAAGAAAAAGTTTGAAGAGCTGCTAAAAACCAATCCTTGGACTGTTAACCAGTGATGATCATGTTTATTCATTATAATCGAGGTAACTTTTGATATTAAGATTGAATAAGCCATTTTTTATTGCTTAACTATGGATGCTCAAGTTATATTGTTTGAATATAATACAAATAAAATTTAATTAAAGCTTTCCATTACGATTTTTAAAATCCCAGCAAATTTTGTAAAAATTTCCGCCCCTCATTCTGGTAGGCTTAACTTTGATACTGCCCCCTATGTGATCACAGCAAATGGAATCAAAGGTACTGAAATATAAGTTGAACATAGTTGGCTTGTTGGAAGTCATTTTGCATGATTTTTGTTCAAACAATGGCTACTAGACATGATTAAATGGTGGTTGTTAACACACATATTACAGATATCTACATCTATTGGCTGAGTAAAAATGATGTGATTCAATTGGATACAGATTTTTATGAAATTGGGATGATGATCCAAGGTTTTTTTTTAACTTATGAATAATTATCTCATTTACAAGTTTTTAAAAACCAAAATTTTGTCTTCATTAATGAATGGTCTAAACTAGCATACGAGTTTCTAAAAAACTGCCTTATTTGAACACATTACAATGCCTCTACTAATTAGAAAGAAAATTTCTCTAGAGCTTAACTCTTTGAAAATTTCATCACATTATAATAATATACTTGACCCAGGAGAGAAGACATCAGGAGCAAAAAAACTATGCCTGACATTTTTACAAATACTTACACCTACCCTTATGGCCTTTACTTGAAGGCTTCTATAAAATATGAACACTAGTTTTTGAAAATTTTCTTGAGGACCAACCAATCATGCTGGAAGCCATTGCCATTTATAGGTAATCATAGCTCTAGCAACTCACAAATGAAAACTCAAAATCACCTTAGCCAACTATTATTTCAACCAGTGCCATCAATCATTAAATTGAAACTACATGTACAATCAATTAGCAAAAAAATGGACTTACACTGTGGAAAAGGAAATTCATTCTGCCACATTGATGAAGGCTGGTCGATGGACATAGGGCATATTTTAAGGTGTCCTTCCCTCCACTCCATGATTTCCAATATCCTGTAACTCCAAGGATATATAGGTTAAACAAGATGCAAGGGTAAAAAGAGGAGAAGATGATTTAATTATTTTCACTCTAGAAGGCTTTTCTATTTAAAGGATCTTTGAGGTAAAACCTATGAACGTTGATTGGTGGCCTTAAATATGTGGGTATGACAAGGAATAGAGAAAAAAAGAAAATAAATGAACCATGATATTACAAATGTAATTTGGAAAATAACAGTGATATTGATGCATGCTTCAATATTAAGGAAAATATTATTTAATTAAATATAATAACATTTATATACTGCCCATCATAAAAGTACTAACAACAGGGACTTGTTTTACAGTAGGATGTTGGAGTGTGTTAATAGGAGAAAAAATATTTATTTGGTAGCTGTGTTAATCCAAAACCTACCTTTACCAGTAGACTACCTAATAAAGCCATTAATATTTTTGAATTTCTACTGAAAAAACATTTCCTAAGACAGGTTGGCATGGATGAGATTAATTGCAAAGCTGCCACAATAAATGACTTATGGAAGGGTGGTGGTCCAGTGGGTCAGAAATACAAGATTGCTTAATTTTGTTCTAAATATCATAGAAAGATTTTTAATTATTTTAGGTAATGATTCAATTAAGCAGAAAGGTTAATTGTGGGTTACAAAAAATATGTTCCACAGTTCAAATGGGTACAGATATGCTTAGCTAACCTAATTTTTCATAATAGTGACTGAAATAATTATCTTTGCAAAAATTAAAAATGGAGCAAACATTTGTGAGGTACTGTAGCTTAAGTATATGCTCTTTTTTCTCACCTTAATTTGGTATAATGCCATATTGATTTGATATGAAATATTTCAAATTAGTGTTTTTTTTTTAAAGTTATAATTCAGGATTTTACCTAGGTTATGTATATTTTTGAAGTAGGGTAGCTCAGGAGGTCCAACTTATGATTTTGGAGATGCAGTTCAGATAAAATTTCTTGATTAATTTTGAATGCCTGAGTTGATCATTTCCAGTTTTGTTGCTGTTCAGAAGAACAACTGGCCCATTTCAAAACAGATGAGACCTTTTCAACAACCATAAATATCTTATTACTTAGTTGATACTGGATCAGAATAACATTGTCTGACCGCGGTAGGGGTAAAAATATTTGGGTCAAAATTAGTATGGTAGTCACCCTCTGCCACACACCCTAGTGGTCGCTTGCAGGGTGTTAAAAATTACATTAAAATCACGGATTCTCCTTCTTTATCCCTGAGAATAAATATTCCACGGTCATTTTTATAGATAATCCCTTATTCCTGGGGATCGAGGCGGTGCGGGTGCTAACGTACTGGCTTCCCACCCTGAGGGCGCGGGTTCAGATTCCGGCGGTGTTGAATATTTTTCAGAGGCATCTCGATCCCTACTTGAGGTGCTTTCTGGAGGGTACTTTGATTGAGTACGCCGTCCGTCGGATGGGACGTTAAGCTGCGGACCCCTTGGCGCCTTTAGTAAAGAGTAGGCAAATGCCGACGCCGGGCATCCCCCTTCATCCTTTCCTGTCCATCCCCTATGGCGCAAATGACCTCAGCTGTCGGTCGCCTCCCCTAAATACTACTACACTACCTTATTCCCTTTCGATATATTGCACAAAGGAATATTTTTCACTGACAAATTTAATAATGTCTAGTGGGTGACAATTATAACAAAGCGCTCCCCTCATCCCCCTCTCCCAGTTATATCGCATGGACTGCGATGCAACTGATTCCAATGGCTTTCGTCTGCACGCGCGCCATTCTGATACACCACAGTGGAGTCTCAAAAGGGTATCCTCAAGGGTGTAGTCAGACCCGTTGGACTGCAGTTCGAGCCTGTTGTGCGGAGCGGTTGACATTCCATCCCCTCCTCGAAATTTTGGGGATGGGTCAGTGGCGTGTTTTGACTGAAAGGCTAGGCCTCGACCAAGGTCACCGAACAATTTACAGGACTTTAAACACATTTTACATTTGGATTTCGTACAAATCGTTCACCGCAGCCGTCTGAATGGGGTTCGCTCATGCCCCACTGCGGCGGGCTTCACGTGGAATTGGGTATACTCGGGTGAAAGGGCTCTCCGTGAAGACGTACTTGGATTTTAATTGCACCTCTTAGCAAAACCGTGGTGAGAAGTTATTATAAAGAGAGGAATGGGTAGGGAAACGAGCAGGCGAGGGCCGATAGGAAGCCGAAAAGCAGGCCCCGCCGCTCATTCCAAGGAGACGAGGGTGGGCGAGGTAAAGCATGCGGGATCGCCCCACCCCTCCCCGTTCGGCCTATCTTCTGCCAAGCCCTAATTGGATGGCGATTGGGAATATTATAGCATAGCGAGCGAAAGCACTTACTACTATTCATCCCTTTTTAAGCTGTGACCTACCTTCCGATTCTTCGTTCCACCGAGACTATCTTCGTACAACATACTACTGTCACCTTGGTTGCTCAACCTATTCTAATTTATGCCGTTGGCAACACAAAAGAAAGTACTCCGAGCCGGACGCAATGATGCAAAGGTCTCGCTCGATCGCGTTTTTCAATGGCAGAAATCATTGATCACGGAAAGGAGATCCGGCAAAGATAAGGCGGACATTTCGGAGGAAACGAAATCCCACGCAAAACTACCTCGACAACGAGAGTATTAAGGTAGCATGGGGTGCCATCATAGCATGGGGTGGAACTGGATCCGGAATTAGGGCTAGGTGGCTGATATTTCAAGGGATATACAAGAATATTCGAAATTTAGCATGTTACCGTTTCTTTAGTTCTTTGTAAAATTCCCATTTTCTCTCATTCGATTGATAAAAGTAAATTTCTACTTCAAGTTGTCACGACGAAGAGTCTAAAAACGAGTTAGTCTGGATCACTCTTTCTGCGTTCTTCAAGCAGACCATAAAATAATTAGAACTTTCAAATACACGTCCTGATACTGTCAACCATCTTACTGATTGATAGATCAGGTTCAAAGTATTCTGGGATTGTAGAATAAATGTCTATGGAAGCATAAATCGACGGTTACAGTCTCATTTAGAAGATCTTCTTGGAGATAAGTGACCACCATTTTATTAAGCGAGTTGGAGGGGGAGAGATGATTCCACAAGGTGAAAATGTTAGGTCGAGTACTTGGTAAAGATAACCACATTTAAGGCGGAGTCTGCATCTAACCGGTTTCACGGGAAAACTTTTGGATAATGACTTATGATAAAGTGGCACAATAGTAAAGAGTACAATTTACTCACCAATTTCCCACAGAGTCATCTCCGAATCCATTCCTACGGACTTATCACTCAAAACGCTTGTGAAGTAATGCTCGGCTCTTCCGAGCAAAACCTGTGAAAAGGAAGAACAGTAATTGGATCTAATAAGAATTGAGCGCTCCTACACATCGCTAAAATGTTTTACTCAGACGTTCAGCATTAAGATTAATCGAACTCTTAACATGTGATATGCATCTACCTTTCCAATGCTTCGCGAAGTGAATCCAGAGCCCTTTACACTCTCACCGTCTTACTGGAAGCGTATTTACCGATGGAGTGATTGTTTCACCCGTCTGGCGAGAGGTGGCGATGCGGGCCTACGTCTCTGCCCCTACACAATTATTTCTCTCGGGTGAGAGTACAATGCGGTAGGAGCATTTGTTCTCGAGAGTCTGGTTGGATTCGAGCATCCTTGCATTTCAAGCGACCCACGGGTGACGATTGTACGCCTTTAGAAAATTCTAATAGATCCATGCCGGTAACCGAGGTCACCATTGTGAGTCCTTATGACTCCATGTCAGGTGAGAGCACACACTGAAGCGTGATCGGAGCAAGTGCAGGGAGGGGTAAACAATTAGGGAGAGAAGCCTTGGCAGCGAGGGATCATGAAACGGTGGGAATGGAAAACAGTAAAAAATGGGAAATTATGATGGATGAGACAGGGATTCAGCGGGCTACATTGAATGCATAGATATTAAGATTAAAAATAAATAAATAATGAATTGATTAATATTTCTTCATGTAGCTTTGACAGTTTCCTATTTACTTAGACAGAGATGCGGCAGAAACGTCACAACCATTATTTAAATGTTTCATTTTCGTATAATCATCAATGTTTTCCTGATATAAGTTGATGTTTAATTCAAAGAAAAATGTAGATATTGCAATACTTGTAAGATCATATCTATTTATTAATTGAACAGAGCTTTAGACCATCTTCTTGCTTATTAAACACAACTCATTAGTGTTGCAGCCCTAATAACCGTTCTTCATACCCATGAGGCCCTTTCATTTGCAATGATAAACTTTTTTCTCTTCCGTATTGATCAAAAATGTGCTAGGATTACTTGGAGGTACAATTTGAATCGCACTGTGAATTCAGGTCTTAAAATTAATTGTGAAATAAGTTGTCGTTTATTGTAATTATGGGATTCATAACATCTCGAATCACGAAGTGGCAACCGGCATATAAAAATACCACTATAAGACACATCATAGTTTCGTTTTGGGTCGGCTGGAAACAAAGCAGCCGCACTTCAATGAGGCAAAAGTGTTTCATTCTCAAGCATCAATTTCAAAACATACACTTCTGGAATTGATTTTTAAATGAGTTAACTTTCGTGCATCATGGTCCATGCTGCTTCCACAATGCAATGTAACAGAAGGGATCTCCAAATTAACAGTAACGCCACTGATTCACAGAGTAATTTCTCTTAGAACTCTTTAAGTGTTCCATAATTCACTGTCCCTTATTAAATACAATTTACACCGCGGTCTATACACTTTGCGGGCACACATACGTGCAAATATACATGTGCACACATCCCTAACCCAATTGTACTAGCGCATCTGAAAAGGATATATACCACCCATGCATTCGGTCAGTTTCGTAGCGAGACGGTTCCCCTTGATTACCATAGGAGACAACCAGGCACACACTCACTTCCAGGACCAAAGTATACTATGATTGCTTTGACGAGCTACCTTCTGCAAATTGCTAAATGCATAGTCACCGAAAGGATATTTCCTGCTCCACGGGCCCAAAGAGATCGTCTACACAGACGGGGAGTTTATTAATAATTTTATTTGCATAATACCCTGCAAGCCTTCTCTAGGGTGTGTGGCAGGGGGTGATTTCACGCCCGACTATTTTGACCCAAAATACTTCGCCCCCATAGCGCGATCGGACGACGTAATTCTAATCTATTACCGTTCGTAGGAAAAATGGCATCTTGAATCTATCTTTCCTACACCTTACATCTATAATTTTATTTATATAATATCTCCTACTGCAATATAATTGGCTAATAATGCATTTTCAACAGCTTTTCTAAAGAGACCTTCAAATTATATAAGAGGTTAAAGCTATAATTTAAACTTCGCTCCGCGAGTGATTCCTAGCCTAGCATTTGTAATAATTTTCATACGCTATGTATCATAACGATTCCCTAGGGAACACATGAAGAGGCCTCTGCTGAATTAGGAGTAACACCGTCTATGACTACACTTTATACTCGACCATTGAAAAAGTCTAATCCAGTCAAGGATATTTGCATCTATGCCATGTTTCTATCTGTTTGAGTAGATTACTATTTGGCCTTTAAAGCCGAAAGCTTTTTTCAAATCTGGAAAAAAACGCCTCAACTAGAACATTGCTCTTTCCCGAATCAAGCAAGGATTTCATGAACAAAAAGCTCAAATTTTGTCTATCGGGATTTACCCTTCTGGAAACCGTGGTGATTTTTAATCAATAACACTCTACTCTCTGGATGCCTCAATATCGAACAAACGATTATATTGTTGTAACAGCAATTTACTTTTTTGCCATTATCGTCTTTGACTGAATTAACTTAATCTTACATAGGACCAACAGTTCTTTTGGATTCTCGCTTAAATTTTTAGATAATATTTTCTTTTTGAATTCGTTAAACGCTTTACGTACTGTCTTTCTTAAAATTTACAAATGAACTCTTTAACACGCGCTTTGAAAAATTCTAGTCCTATTTTGTAAATAAGTGAATTTTTTTTATTTCGGACCCCATATAGGGAAAACTAAACATTTACTGCCCTTTTGTAACTAAATGCTTTAATAGATTAAATATCTAAGAATTTTTCGGGTATGTTCGTTGCAAGCAAATCAAGATACTATCACCCCTAGCTGGTGAAGCGACAAGTTCATGTATGGTGTTGAACAAAAAGGAATATAATAGCGACTCGCACTTACATTTGTCTTTTCCCTGTTTTAACACTATGCGCTACAAGCAATAGACGAGACATTGATATCTCCATCGATTATGGTGTCTCCATTTTTTTTCGGGATGAGAAAAATTTAACTTTATGGTCTATTTCTAGTGTTGAATTGACTTTGTCGTCCGGCGGTCTGTAAAATGCGCAGATAAGGTATGTTCCAAAAGTGGAATGACTTATTTTTTCCGGATAGAGGGGCGGGCGGGTGGTGATTTTTCTGGCTGGCTTCGAGGGAGGGAAGTTTCAGGAAAGACTGGAGGCAGTTGGCTTCCAGTCTTTGCAGAGTGCGGATCGTCCATTTGCGAAACCTCTATAACGTGTCCTCGTTACGCTCCATCATGAGCCAGTTATTGCAACAGCGCTAACCCCTTCAATTGGCGTGCCACTGGATAAAACCGGGAAAGAGACTCATGACATGCTCAAGGCTGCTTATGGTGATAACGCCATGGGTAGATCGGGTGTTCTTGAGTGGCACAAGTTCTTTCGGGAGGGTAGAGAAGAGGTTTAAGGGGCCGAATGTTCAGGACGCCTTTCGATCTCAAAAAGAGACGAAAATCTTGCCATAGTGAAGACTTTGTTGGATATGGATCGCAGATTAAGTTCTCGTATGGTTTCTGATGAAGTTGGCATACCTTAAAGTGATGAGCATCGAATTATGACCGAAAAAATGGGCATGTAGGAAAGGTATGTACGAAGTTGGTGCCGCGAATGCTCTCGGGCGAAAAAAAGAAAACTAGTACGCGCCTTACGGCCGCTTGAATATTTAACGGGGATCGTTTTCTTATAATACATTCGAATAACTTACTATATACAATTTTCCTGGACCTGGAAGACGTAAGATCATAACGTTATTAACGTATAACTCAATATTTGTAGGATTTAAAACAATTACAACCTTTTGGTTAAAAACAGAAATAAAATATATGGGTGTAGAATATTATTTACCAATATCTAACCCCGAATGTGTAACTATTTCAGCAGAACATCATTTGCTCGGGGTCTTTGTCATAATACAGATACAGCGAACTATGTGTGTTCACTTTGAATTAAATTTAATGTTCTGTTACTCTCTATTCTAAGTAAAATCTATCCTCTGGTCTTTTAATAAATCGTTCGCTGAAGATCAAAGGGGGCTCCTTGGCTATAACATTCATTATAAACTACAAGTTTATAAATATAGTAAGCGGATTGACAACTCACTCATGCATGGCTGCACAGGAAACCTTATTTACCATCGGAGTATATTTCAGGATAAATCATTTTACTCTTTCACTATAACGAAGAAATAATTTATCAATATTACACTTGAATATAACATCTAAAACTCAACTATTTATCGATGTTCCGCATTTAATCAAAAGGAACTGATTTTCAGGTATCTACGAGTAATTGCATCTATCCATTTCGATAAATTCGTAAATTATTGCATGCAGCAGAATACCCAAGATATTTTCTAGCGTAGCACTTGGGAATAGTAGCGGTGGAAATTTGGGGATGTGAGCGAGAGCTGAAATAATTTCTCACCATTCCGCATAGGTAATAAAATGGGTGGTATATGAGTAGGCAGGATTTTTGAGAGTGGATCAAGGGTATAGAGAAAACTAGCACTGCCATTGAACTAAGCTTAACTAATGTTGCCTCGGGTTCCAAAATGTGACGTCTCATCCAACAGTTTTTCTGCTCTACTAGCACACAAAACTCACGTAAATATCGGATTAACATTGAAGTATTCGTTTATTCAGGGATTAAAACTATGATCTTCTGGGTAGGAAGAGCAAAAACCACATCAATAATTTTTTTCCCATGAATAAAATCTTTGGCCATTCCGCAACAAAACCACAGAGGTAACATTTTTATTTCCTCACAGCTCGTAAATAAATTATAACACGAGCACCATGGATCCTTAGGCAGGTGGGGATCGGAATGATGCGGTGGCCAATGTTCTGGCTTCCCACCCTGAGGGCCCGGGTTCTAATCAGGGAGAGGGAAAATTTTTTCAGTGGTATCCCGATCCCTTCTTGCCGAACCCGATTCCGAGGTGCTTTGTGGAGAACACTGAGTGAGTACGCCGTCCGTCAGATGGGACGTTATCCTGGCGACCAAAGGCCCCTTTCGTTAAAAGTAGGCTAATGCCGACGCCGGGTTTCTTTTCACCCTTTCTCCTTTCCCATCCACCCCTAATGGCGCAAATGACCTCAGCTGTAGGTCCCCTCCCTTAAAGCTACCACTACTACTACTCAGTAGGCAGGTGTGCCAAGGATAAGACTGTTATGATGGGGATATTGAGGTAGGGGTATTGAGGTGAGGGGGGCTCGGCCTCCATCACCAATACCGCGCTCGAAGGAAATTTGAAGAAGGCAGAAAAAGCGGGCGAAGGAAATGCTGAGAGGCAGCGGAATATTAAATATCATAAAGAAAGGAAGAATGTTAGATAATCGGAGAAGATGAAGGAGAAGAATAAGTATCTTACGCGTTGACCGTTAAAAACCACTTTGTGGGTGACATTTGATGATTATCACAACTTAATAATATTGAAACGCTGACGAACGCAGTGGCCTTATACCTGCTTGCGGGAGAACATACATGTATTCTATACGATCAAATCAACCCAATCTATAATAACTTCGTCTCTGTGGGCTCCCTTATCAATCTTTCTTCACCTAACTCGTTAGGTGAAGAAGGATTGATAACTCGTGTCGTCGAATACATACTCTTTTGCATACTGTCAATCTGTAACAGTCAAGTGGTCGCTCCTGGATAGTCTAGTTCGAGAAAAGCTTCCATCAATGAAGTTCAGAATATTGCCTGTTGTCTCGCTCCAAGTCATTTGCTCTCAGAACAAAGGATAGGGGGGGGGGGGTGAGTGGAAGATAAAGAACTCGTGGTATTGGGTTAATCAATAATAAATCAGAACCCTATCGTCCCAGAGATATTAATGGGAAATGATCCTGCAAAATACAATTCATCAATTTCCTTCCTGATAACGAAGAAAATTTATAGTAAAAAAGTCGTTGGCACAGGAATGGTGGAAAACTCCTGAATGGAGGATATCTACCATTTCGATCCCGCTTACATCATATTTTTCCAAACGTACTCTGAACTTTCATTTCTCATGCTTCTATCAATAATTTTCCTGTCACATTTAATAGTGTAAACAGCTTTTCCATTCTTTACACCCTGATAGTGCTTCCGCCTTTCTGTATAGTGCACCCAGTTCTTTCTTTTTCAGGAGATTCTTTCAACCTATTAGTTTCCCACCTCAGTTAATTATTTATCTCTTTGTAATTTCCTCAGCTTAACTCTGTGTAAACTCTTCCATTCTATTGTGCAATTAAGCTATTCTCATTGAGGTTATTCTTTTTTAATATCGTCACTCGTTGGCACAACCATTGAGAACCTCTTCATATTCTTTATATCACATTTGAATCTTTCCTAGGTGGATTAATAATTTACCATTTCCATCTATTTCACTCTTTCTCTGTAAACTCCTTATCCTCAGCACTTTCTTCCACGATCCTTAGTTTCTTACCTGTGTAATATCTCTTCTTGTACCACCTTCTTTCTGATATCTAATCTGTATTCCCTGGTTTCCTTATGCTTTTCCAAGTTACTGTTTCTATTTCATTTTTTGAGATATTCACATCTTTCTCCCAATTTATAGTCCTATCACTCTGCCCTCAGTCAAAATTTGTCGCTACCTACTAATGCTCCTACTTACTGCCCCAGTGTTGGCTTCTAAATCCCATCCTATATTCAGTCCATCTTCCATTTTAGCCGAGTGAATCTGGCTTAGTGTTACACTTCAGCAGCATAAAATTCTGACCTGAATCCATATCTGACCCTACGAAACCTGTGAAATGATTTGAATAAATATCTCTTAAATACTTATGACCCATAATATTCTTGAAAATATCCAAAATTATGTCACATTCTATCTTGCTTGATATTATGAGCAAACACACCACAATTATTGATGTTTTGGTGGAGGAATCCAGTATTTATAAACTTTGCAAGCATGCAACCAGTTTTACATATCAAGCTAACAAAACTATTCCAGTATGAAATGAACAGGGCGTGAACTATTGGCTATGAGTTTGTAATGTGTTCATCCAGTATGACTGGATTTGGTTGAATTTGGACTGATTTGCAAACTATCCATCATAAACCACCAATAATTAATCATCAACCACAGTAATCAAACAAGTAGATTGGGGAAGGGAAAGCTCACCTCATACTAAACCCCATATGGAATATGAAATTCATGTATCAAGGTAAGGGAGCCAGCTCCTTTCCTGGTCCCGATTATGGTTTCCAAGGAAGATGTAGTACCTTACAAATCACTCCAAGGGTGCCAAGAAAAATCACCCAGAATTGAACCAAAGCCCCCGAGACTTCTCTCGTTTCCCAAGGGGCCAGGGAGGCCCCACAGGATGTTAGTGAAGCCCATGGAGACATCTGGCTGGGATGACCCAAGAGGACGGCCATCTCTCCAAAGGTTTAATTCTAATATTCCGCATGTTTTAGGGCTTGAGCATGCTCCTTTGTGTCATAGGAGGAGGGGGAAGAGGGGATAACAAGGGGTGTGATCTAGAGACCATCAGGAAGGGTCGGGAGAGCCATTTGACCAGTACGTCCCGAAGCGGCGAGCATCCCTAAATGGGCCTTAGGCCATTACCTCCAAGATGGTGTGTTTCAGGAATGGCTTTTCCTATACACAGTAACCAATAGCCCAGTGCTCAGCCAACTGGATTGCCATATCCCTTATTAATCACATGAATAAATAAAATTGACAAATTACCCAGGTCAAATCGTTAGGTGATCTGGTGCCATCTTCATCACCGTGTTACTAAACAAAAGTTGAAAGACAAAACTTTCTCCCTCTTTCTATGCACAGAACTCACAACCAGTATTTGCCAAGATTAGATACATTATGTAGAATGACTTAAGTAAAAAAAATAAAAACTATTCAGTTTATATAAATATATTAAACACATTTTTACAGTCCAACATTGGTCATCTAAAGTCATCTGTACGCCTGTATATCCTTAAAACATTTACATGTATGTATACAAAAGGTGATCTACATCCATTCAATATTGACAAAAAATATATTTGTGAGAAGTGTACAGCAGTCAAGCAATGGCTCATGCCTTAGTCTTTCATTTTAAAATACATTACGCACTATCAATGCTATTCATTAATTAAATCAGGACCTTTTGACGATTTTAAATAACACCTCAAGGTCACCACTTGAGCTTGTTGACATTGTAGTATTTTCTTGCGGCTCTATCAAATGCATCCACAATTGCTGCTCTGAAATGAAAATAAAATAATTATAGCACAAGATTATCATAAATGTACATTTTGAAAAATAAACAAAACTATTTGATACAGCTCAACCTGGAAAAACTGTGCTATCAGATTCCTAAATAACTCAAAATTGGTTGAATTTCCAAGGCCAAGGCTGGAGCACATGTTATGAATTGAAGTTTTTAGCATATGTTCAAGCATTATTGAAGTTAATCAACATCTTAAAAATACATTTTTGATGGTCTACGACCACAACTATGTACTAATACCACCACATACTAATTACACTTACTAGCCCCACATTGTTTTCCTCTCCAGTTCTTTGCACCTTCAACCTGTTTTCATCGATAAACATAAAGGGATTATCCTCTTCTCTGCTTACCAAACACTCTGCCTCCTACTACATCTTTTAAATGGGTTGTAATGGAGTGGAGAAATTAATGTAACTCAATGTAGGACAGAAATTTGTTCATAAAAATTTCTGCTACCAAGATACTTTTAAAATTATCACTTATTACTGCTTTATTTGCGTTTCCTTGAAGCATCAAAAAAAGTTCACTTGCTCGAGGTTGCCGTTTGATAGGAGAATTAAGTCCTTATAGATAGTACTCTTGGTGAAGGTTACGAGATAATTTCCTAGGGTCCATTCCTTATATTTTCCCTTTACCATTTTAATTCCTGTAAGTGTTGATCCTTGAGTTTTATGCCTAAGAGACTCTTGACTGATTTTGCTACTGAGGACCAAAAGTCCTTAGTGCTTACACAGGATAGCAAGAGGTGGTCTCCGATGCCTTGTTCCTCGTGGCATTAAGAGTATATTGTGGTCTCAGTAATGCCTACCCTCTGCACAAACATTGTATCCGCTAATCGTCCGTGGGCCAACCACCAAGCGATCTCCCCATCCCTTCCAAAGGATGGGGAGGAGTGGAATGCTCGCCAGAGGATGATGGCTTCGTCGATTTCTCCTTTCAGGGGCCAGTTTCTACCCCCCTTTTCGTAAATTACTTCCAGGTAGGCATCTCTCTCTGTGATAGGGAATTTTTGTACCCACTTGCATCCCGTGCCTGTGTAGGAGACATCGCACAACAAGTAGGGTGGAGGCCACAGAATCACTCAAATTCATTTCATGGATTTTGTCTAGCATTTTGAAGGAATCACTTCCCCTGGACATTCCGCATGATGCTCATTATTTGTTCATATATGACCACATTTTAACTCATTTACCCAATTGCAAATAGTCTCAAACAGAGAAGCAGATGTGCCATGAGCTTCCCAAACTTGGATTTGATTTATTTTGGTGTTAAGCTTTTTTAAGTGTTTAACCATTGCACTAAACTCATTATTATAAATAAACATAAGTCTGTTACTTCAATCAACTATGGAAATGGAACCACATGACGGATAAATCTGAGACTTAAAAAGCAGTCTAGAGAAATATGAGGCTTACTAAAAGCTAGTCTTTTCCGATACTATTAGTATTAGGTCTTGGATTTTCTAGAGAAATATTGAACAACCCATGCACTATGTAATTCAACTTTTGAGATCATTGGGAAAGATGTTAATTAAACAATGTGATATCATTCAAAGGAGATTCATTAAAATTATGTTAAGCTCCTATACAAGCGAAGTAAGTTTCACTGAGACTTCAATTAAACTATGATAAGGGTTCAAAGGAAAACTGGTCTCAAAGAGATTACACTAAACTTTTGTTAAGGGGGAGGAGACTGATTTGATTCTGACATGAAAGGAATATTGACAATCCTTATCATTTTGGCATATTAGATAAAATGGTCAAATATCAGAAGCACTACTGAATTGAAAAATAATACTCACTTATTACATACCAAATCAAGAATCAATATACAGTCCTTTTGTTTTGAATAAAGCTAATTTTTTATCTAGAACATTTTAGTCGATACTGTAAATTATATTTTTCAACCTTTTCCGGCCAACTATATTATCCATAATTAGACGACTGCACATGGAGAAATATAAGCTAAATAGAACATACCTAAATGTGTGCTGATATAGAACATAGGCACTGATATGACCAGCATCTAAGTTCCGTACTTCTATTCCTGGCCAAATGTCTCTAAGATCAGTAACCCCTTCTTGAGGCACATACCTGTTTTAAAATAATAAACAGAAGAAAATTAGTGACAAATATAGCTGAAGTCTCAAAAAGAGAAATATTAAATTTTTTCCATTACCAATCAAAGAATACAGATGAAATATTTTTCCCTACTACTGCTAAATAATATATAATATTCTCTGTAACTGGATAATAAAAAAGAATACTGCCAGGGAAAAACATTACCACACTCAATGATATCCAAATGAATAAACAGGATGAAAATGCATCCTTTGACTATTAGGCAACCATTAACTAAGACACTGAGATAATCAGGAATACTCAACCACCAATTTTATTGAAACCATGTTAATATATGGCTTAGTGCTACAATTAAAATTCCAATTACATGCATATACTGCTATTATTTAACATAATTTGAAAGTGGTTACATTCAGGGCATTACCCAAAAGTTACTAACACATTTCCAAGCCTGATTATCAAATAATCAGCATCTAATATAAAGTTATGGAACTTATGTAATTGAATAATAACATAAAGTAAAACTCAATGGAAACTTACTTATTACGTCTCACAATCACAAATTAAGTCCATATACATACTGTTTCCCACATAACACCGGTTGTGTACTTTATAAGAATATATTTGTGTATGTCATTAGTTTGAAATGCCATACTCCAAAAATCTAAATAATACAAATAAAAATCCACGACCAGGCATGGCTTATATCTTCACTTCAATCAGGGGATGCCTTAAGAAAATTATAAGATGTACCTAACTAAAGATACGAGGACCCTGGAAATTTTTCTTGCGAAAAAAATAGAAATATGAATAGAAGTACATGACAGCTGGTGCATATTGTAAAATGAACTAAGATATGTTTTAGGAGTGCCACAAAGGATTTAACACAAATCCCGTAAATTGGTTGCATGCATTTACAATTATGGTGTTCCAATTTAAAAGATATTTTACTTTGCTAAACTAAGTAATCATTAAACTAAGATAAAAAAAGGGCCAGATCTAATGTCCTTATATAGGATAATGATTTTTTACCATGCATGTTATCTTTCTGAATAATTATACCACTATTGATAGAAATGAGCTCTTACGGCTAGTAATATTTAAAAAATGTGAAACTCCAATAGCCGTAAACAGTTTACCTTTCTAAACAAAGAAAAATTAAATTAGTTTTTAAATTAGTCTAATTTAATTTTTCTTTGTTTAGAAAGGTAAACTGTTTACGGCTATTGGAGTTTCACATTTTTTAAATAAAAATTATACCACTATTTGGTGAAAAAATAAAAACCAATGTATTGATTATACCCCGACATATTCAATAGAGCTATTTTCCTAAAGATGATTTGATTTATGGTTTTCAATTTTGACAATGCTGTAGTTTTAGTGAATGCCTTATTCATATAGCAATGGGATTTGCATTAATTTTTCATTTCGTTCACACTTAAGAATAAATCCTGCAATTGAGCACATTTACCGTTCAAATTTGTGAAGTACAGGGTCTTGGGAGTGTACATATACATACCTTTTGGTCAAGGGCTCAAGGAAGTAAAAACAACAGACACAGTTTTCACCCCAAAGGTCAGTTTTATAAGCAAGGGTTAGAGCTCTCCCAATACTAAGCCCAATGGCATGTGAAATTTACACATCAGGGTACAAAGTGGGCAGTTCCTTTGCCTGTACTACCTATGGTTTCCGAAGAAATTCTAGTATTAAAAAAATCACACACCCTGGGTGAAGCTGAGGCATGATTGGGAATTTAACCCTGGTCCTTGGGTCACTAGACCAACACCCTACCCCTTGAAAACAGTGCCCTCATCCTAAGGAACTGCGAGTGTAAAAAATAAATGCAACAAAAGAAACTTTGAGAGAGGGAAAAGATTTAAGCGCATACAAACGCTACAAGAAATCTTGGGAATGAAGAGATTGGCAGGGAATTGGGTAGTTTGGAAAGTCACCACAAACCTATACTAAGATCGATTATCTGTGATGACAATGTAAAATGCTCTTTTCCATGTTAGACTATTGATAGCATTACTAGACAGCATTTCCTACCACAGCAGCTTTTAGTCTCACTTTGGTGGACTTCTATTCTTGAACAAGAACAAAAAAATTAGCAAAAC
The DNA here is from genome assembly GCF_022747635.1 of Hetaerina americana. Lineage (NCBI taxonomy): Eukaryota > Metazoa > Arthropoda > Insecta > Odonata > Calopterygidae > Hetaerina > Hetaerina americana. The sequence continues at coordinate 70,530,797 of NW_027287427.1, forward strand.
CCATGCAATAGAAGGAACAAAAAACCCTTACTAGTGAGCGTATGAGACCTGACAACTAATGATTTATCTTTGCAGAGCAATTGATTTCTGAATAAAATTTAGACCCAAAGAGTACATCAGAAAGAATGAAAATAAAAGGCCTGATATCAAACAAAAACAATCGAACGATTGAGTTCATTAGATTTGTTTTAGTTTCATAAGTTTATGGAAAATAAGAGTAATGAGCAGTTCCTATTTGGCATTTTTGGCTGACGTTACAACACAACCACAGTATTTTATTAAATCAAACAGTTCCCTGGGTAATATGCCAAAAAAGCCTAATTGACTATTTCATTGACAGAAATTACTCCAATGTTTTTTATCTCTGCATTTACTGGCATAGTGAAGTACTGTTAGTAGCTACAATACTTGCAACTAACTGAGTGTATGAGTAATCTATATATGTAATGCCCAGAAAAATCAGTGAAAAAAAGTAACGAAGGCAAAGTAAATGGGCTGAACAGGGGGAATATGGGAAGTAATGCCAAAAATGCTTTCCTTTACTGTATCAAATTATCCACCACCTAGATGAGTTAGATCTACACAAATAAGTCATTTGAAATTAAGATATGTACCCATCATCCTTTGCAGTGACTGCAATGATAAGATCCGTGTCAACTGGTACATCAAAGTTCTTCAGATGAGTGCACTCGTCCATTATTCCCCTCATAAACTGCAATGCTTCCCTCTTCACCAAGTCATCTTTGGCAGGTGCGTTTTGTGCTACTGATGATTTTCCATTCCCCCTCAGCAAGTTGGATTTTGACTCATGGAAACCAGCCAGAATATTTCTCGTTTTTATAAGCTTGGATGAGGAAATGATATCGAGGACGCTCCTCGTCGAACTCTTTAGTTTGCCACTCCCACTCTCTGACTGTAACTTCTCCTCCTCCAGAATAGACCGCCGCTGGAGGCTACCACTCTCCGCAGTAATGGAATGACCCCCCCCTCCAGCAGCTGCCCGCACTAAGTTCACTGTCGTTTGCTCCTTGGCCTCGGCGATTCTAGTCACAGACTCCCTGGAACCCACTTCAGTTCTATCCTTGAGAGTACAGTCCCTGCTTTCCATGTGCACTGAAGCCAAATCATTCATAACACCTTGTTCCGAGAACGGATTTAGAATGTTCATCCCAACAGCTGAACTCTGCACAGGCCGATCACCCACCACACTAGAACAATGACTAGTCGTGCTGTTAAAAGATTTGGACTTTAACTTCTCCTCCGTCCTCAGCTTCTCAATGTGGTCCATGCTTTCGGGGAAATTTTGCGCAAAATGCTGGCCTGCTTTAAATACTTCCTAAAAAAATCAGAATGGCAATGTGTTTTCATAACTAATGCATGATTATATAAAAAAATATTGCATCAAAGATCTGGGATGAAATAAACATACCTCTGGAAAGTAGAGCATTTTTTTAATCTCTTCCCTATACTTTCCATTGGAAAAATACTGGTCCATTAGCATATCCCAGTTGATGGCTCCACTCAGCACCCCCTAAAGAAAGACAAAGAAGGTTAGGCACTGCAACCTTTGTTGAAAAAAGTGAGATCAAAATTAAATGACTAACCTGTGTGAAAACTCCTGAAGCAGTAGACCATGATAAACAGGGTACCAAAACCAGAGGTTTGGGCCAGTTTGTTGCGGCTAAGGATGCCATCTGAAGATTGAAGCAACAAAGTGAATGTTACATGACCTTGCAAATTATCAGAGGGGCATACAGTAGCAAGTTTTTGGTCAACAGCCCTAATGGGACACTTAAAATTTGATCATGAAATCTGGGACACAATTTGGTTATATTTTTCAATTTTGATCTGTTCAAATGACTTTACCAAGTCATTTTGAGTAATACTATGTTCAGGGATTATGTGAGGTAAAAATGATCCATTACATAATATTTGTAGGAGAGCCATCTTTCACTTTTACCATAAACTCTTGATTATCCATGCTAATGGATGCATAATGAAAAACCGAGAATCAAAAAACATGGAAAATATGGTCATCAAAATAGTTTTTAAAAAAGTCACCATTATTAGGAGCAAATGAACTCTCCTTTTTTAATACTTGTGATTAACTTGAGTTTTTTAGCAATGGAAAGTACATTTTCTTCCGTTTTTAAGCCATTTTTATAAACTATAAACTATTTACGTGGAATAGCCAATTCCCTTCTTTCATCATGACAGATTTCCACCATGCTTTGCTTGAAACAGTGCCATTCTCCATCTCAGCCAAAATTTTGATGAACAACTTGGCCAAAATCTAAACGACTTCCCAATTAAATTACCAATCAAAATGCCTCTCTTCCTGACACTGCCCATCCTAACTCTCCATCCACCACTTGCACCTGAGCACTCGTTGAAATGTACAAGTTGCAGATAAGTCTCCTATCCTTCCTATCTAATCCTAATTCCAGCAATGCTTTCATTAACTCTAACAAACACTTTTCGAAATCCACAAAATAAATAAATCCTCATTGTATCCTACATCCCTTTCTATGAAAGACCTCATTCCTGCTACAGCAACACACATGCCTCTACCCTTCCTGAACCCAAATCAATCATTCCCTAAGTAATGATTCGCTTTGCTCTTCACCCTCTAATAGATGATACTGAGAACCACTTCAGCTGCATGCAAAATCAAACTTACTGCTCTGTATTCCTCAGTCCACAAAAGTTTTCCTCCCACGTTTTCCTAAACATTGAAGTAATTTTACAGTAATGTTGTGTATCCGCACAGCCTTATTGGAGTTCAATTGCCTTATGCCATTTCTATCCCTCCATTGAGTAAGCCTGGACCTGAACTATCCTCATCTAAATCATATCCTCTTTCTATGTCTAACCTTGCTAGCCTAGTCTTTACCATACAGTTCTCCTGTATAATCCTTCCACATTTCTTGGATCTTTTCTAGTTCAACTAATATCTGACTTGTCTTTCATTGTTTGCAATGATTTTACCTTCTCACTTCCGGACAGTGTTTTAACCTTCCTACATAGCGCACCTTCCTCAGCACAGTTTACATATCCATGCACCATGCTTCTTTTGCTCTATTTGTTACCTGCCTCAGTTTATTATTTAACTCTTTTTACCTCCTTTTATCTAACTCTGCATTTATATCCTTCCATTCCCTTCGTTTGTCTATCTTTCTAATCATCTCATCCATACTCCATGCTTTCCTTGTCCTTTTCCTGTAGTTTCATTTGTAGCTTTTCATAACACTTTTATGATATCTTCCAATTTTTCCTCTCGTTCCCTGTCATCAATCACGATTTTCTCTAAATCCCTCGGCAGGAGACAGGATTTGATCATAACACATCCTTGTTTTAGAAACAAAAAAACATAAATATAGATGGAAAATACCAGTGGATACAGCTCAAACTCAGATCACATTTAGTAATAAAGACATGAAGTGCCCGATTCAAATAAATATATCTGGGAAGACAGTTTGCATTGGCTTTTCTATATGGTGTAAAATTACCTCAGCTATAGCCCAGCTTTGCCAGAGTTGTGAGGGCAGAGTGAAAGACCTATCTTTCACCCCCAAATATTCTTTCCCAAAAGATACAAAGGTGCCTACAACATTGTACCAAGTTAAAGTAGCACATTCATGCCTTTCCGACAGAAAAATTAATGTTAACAGGCGTACCACCATTAGATGCACGAAAAGTCGAATATAACTGTGTGCACTATTGCTGAATGATGAATCGGCTTTACTGCATGTTTCAAACTTTTGAAAAGACTAAAGCTCACCCTAAGCCCCCAAGTTTCAATGATGGCATATAAACAACAATTTTCATACAGTGCCTGTGGAAAACAATTGAAGTTGAATGGCATGCACAATCAATAAAAGTAAGTAAAACAATTCAAGAAAAAACTTGAGCAAAAAAAGAAAACATATGAAAAACTTACATGCCCACCCATGGATATTCCAGTGATACCCAGAGGCCCAAACCCCAATTTCTCGCACCAATGAAACAGCACCAGAGATTCCAGGATTAGACAACCACCCATCACAAAGATATCAGACACATTGTGCAGATTTGAACGTCTGAAATATTCAGAAGGTTTCCCAAAAACGAACTTGAAATTTATAAATACGAAATGGATAAAGTAATGACATATTTCTGAGCTGGTGGGCCACTTACACTTGGTCCTTGGGTTTCCTCAAGCCATAAAATGGATTCTCTACCAGTATTGACCCGATTCCAGCTTCTTTCAGCAAAGGTTTGGCCATCAAGTTTCTTCTTCTCCAAAAATACTGAAAGTCAACCAGAGAGAACCAGGAGTTTTTTTAGAAAAAATATACTTTTATGCCATGAGTTGTGGATTTGTTTGCTTATTCCTCAATGAACATTCTGTATGTTACCATTTGGCACGTTTTTAAATCCTGCTGTTCTCCATCAATCCATTTCTATATTCATGGCAGCTCTTACTATTCTAATAAGGCATTCGATTTAACAATTACATTACTAAGATGGTATATTGGTTGCTGGTACTGCATTCTATTCCCAAAATTGCAATTTTAAATTGAAAATTCTCAATAGAATGCATGCAATTAACATTAAGATTACAAGAAGGTGGTATTTTAAGCACTTCTTGAGTTTAAAATATGAAACGGATGTGTTTTAGACAGCGATTGGGATTGTGAAATCATACATGCAGTACCATTTCAGCTAGGCTTAAAAAAACTAGGCAGGGAGGGCCAAAATGAAGATGAAAGGGGTAACATTGAAATAAAGAAAGAATGTGGAAATCCTGGAGGAAAGCAAATCACAATAGCTGAGCTGGTAAGCCCAGCTGATTGGTTGCACTTTCATGCACAGCATATAACCAACATTTTCCAAATATTACCCATGAAAACAAATCTAATATATCATTTAGTTTTGTGATATTGTAAATCATTCTCATACAATACCAAGTTAACATTTAGCCTATGAAACTCACACATCAAAGACCATGTCACTCAAAAACTTCAAATTTCCGCGATTTTCATTAAACATCATATTTATAGAAAAAATTTGATATTATAAAAAATCAACATCAAATCATGCTTCACTCACATGATCTCCCGTTCCGGCCAGATGGAGACAAACAGGTTTGAGGTTAGTACGCCATTTTTTTGGCAACAGCATCTGGAAATATACTGTTTCGGCTTCATGTGGAACAAGACCCGGCATATGCATTGCAAATGGGGAATGAAACTCTCCCTCCAGAATCTGACAATCAGACCATTCCTCTTTCTGTAAGAGGTAATTAGGGAACTTAAATAAAGGACATTGTAACAAAATTAACATGAATACATATGACTCATTTATTGATATTCAAGGAGCATCAAAGAAATTGTAAGTGGAATGCCTTTAACTTGAAATAATTTATCGGTAAGAAGAAAATAAAGTAGAAAATTATTGGAAAATGAAAAATGTTTACACTTAATTAAAAATTGGATTTCAAAAATGATTACAATAGTGACAAAGCAGTTTAAATATGATAGGAAAACATTCAAGAATTAACTTTAAGCAATTAAATGGCGAAAACATGATCAATGCAGGAGAATATATGAAATTATTGGCTTAGGTGAGCGCTTTACCTTGACAATTTTTACAGGATAGTCTTTAGGGACCAGATCCTGGCAAGACTCCCTCTTTGACATAATTTTCCTGAATTCAAATAGCCTGAAAGTTGAGAACAAAACAGAAAGGTGACGAACTTCAAAACATACAACGTTCAATTTGTTTATTCAAATTAATTCAAAAACCCATTGAAGGTGAAAATTCAGCATTTGCTTACCTTTTCAAGTTCTCTGGCTTTCCCCAACCCTTGCTAAAGAATTTGGACATCAGCATGCCACGATAAACTTGATCCAGCCTACTCACAGGCATCTTGAATACTACATTAAACATTAATTATAATCACTTTAGAAATACAGGAAATGAAATTCAAGGGCATGTTGCTCAGCACGTCATAGTCGTGCGTTATCTAAACCGGTAACGTACGACTTTACGAGCTTAATTTGAGCGATTTGCTTAAACGCTCTGCCAACAATCCCAGTCACTGCCCAATCCCATAGTTATAGGCTTACAATAACTCACCTGTATAGTTATTTCGCTGATAGCAAATTTTGATCTTCCCTCATTCGATGTCTTAACTATTTGAACACACTCTGTCTTGGATTTAATGCCATATGAACCTAAATGGCAACACAAATAAGCACTTGTACGTGTAACAGACAAATTTTATAATTATAAGTAAAATAAAACGGAGGTCATTTCATGTCGCTAATAATGCCCAAGAAACCCTTTCTCCCTCCATGTCTTCGCGCAGATAACTGACTAGTTACTAGCGGGAATGTGTGGGTTTCATGGCGTGATGCGTGACGTCAGTCACGTAAACATTCACTACGACTTTAAGCATTGCTGCGATTAATTAATCACATTTACTCAACTTTAGATATCAGATAAAATTAAATGTGGACGCATTCACCAGTTCATAAATTTAATCCACCAGCAAAGCTCTACCACGGTGTGAATGTTGAAAATTCGCATTGATCGCAGGTTTGGCCGTCATAATTTTCATCACAATATTATGCTTGCATGCTATTCAGGCATGGAAACCGTCTTGTTGCGAAGCAAAAAGAAGGTAAATAAATAAAATACATCTTCCCATCAGGTTCGGATTCATCTATAACTATTATTTCCAAACGAGTTTTCTGCACTACATACTATATTTATGAGTCTTAAAAATTAGCGCGAGTTTTAAATTTGTTTTGACACCTAATTACGTGTTTTCGATATCGTTACCGCAACCTCATGTGATCAGCTCAAATTCATAGAATATATTTCTTTCAATCAATTTTTTATAATAGTATCAAAATTTCTATACAAACTTAAGTTTTAAATCACGAACGAAAACTCGATGTTAATGATTAATGTATTTTTTCCTTATCAAGGGGCCCCGGTTCATAGGCTGAATAAGTTATATACGCAAGCACCCAATTGATTATTGTAGAGTGGTCGAGGGTGAACCTTGGAGAGGGGGACCATAATGTTTGTATTTCCTGACCATGATTTTGACCGGGATAAAGGTAGGGGGAGAGGATGGACTCCAGTCAGTATTATAATATAATAGTTTTTTATAACATTTATTTAATTTTTGTTATATAATATGTTTACGCAATTAATTAGATCCAAGCAAATGTTGAAAATTTATTATGGAAGCTGGAGGAGAGATTACAACCCCTTCGATTCCTATCTCCTGATTCAGCCACTGGAAAGCAATTACTGGAAAATGAATGACAGGAACAAAGAAAAAATATGTGATAAAGAAATTCATAATTTTAACTTTTATTGTTACTCTAGTTTTGGAAGCATCAGCAGAAAATTAAATGAAAGTACACAATAAAATAATGAGATTTTACAGTGGCAGGATAGCGACTTTATATATTAGACTAATTAACTCTAAACAAATAAACTTAGTATATTTTCACGCAAAAAACTTGTTTAAACTACTGGTAGTTTGACGCAATGAAGACATCATCAGGTCTTTTTATGAAAAAATACTGAGTTTATTTAATCGCTCACCATGAATTATCCCTAAGTAGAGCCTCAAACCATCGAATTGAAAAGAGTATTTGAGGATTAAGGAAAAGAAACAGTTAATTTACTTAGCAATTTTTAGCAAATCTAAAAGGTCCAAAATACAGGGTTCGTCCGGAAAATAAGTGTACTGATTTTTTCCCGCCGCTCCAGGCGCGCCCAGCACCGCTCTGACGGGCTGCGATTGGAGGGGGGTATGTTGGCAAGCGACGCTGAAAAAGGCAGTCGGCTCTGAGCTGTGGTGTAGTGAGGAGCTCTGTTAACACGAACCTCCACGCTCGACCCACGCCACGGAACGCGATGCCGAAGTTTTTGGAGCAGCGTTATTCCATCAAATTTGCGGTAAAGCTTGGGAAATCGTCTACCGAAACTGTCGGTATGATTAACCAGGCTTACGGGGAGTCAGCCATGTCCATAAACATGATCTTTCGGTGGCACAAGATGTTCGTGGAGGGCAGAGAAGAGGTCGACGACGAACCACGGCCTGGACGCCCATCAACGACACTCACCGACGAAAATGTGCGAAAAGTTCGCGATGTACTGAACTCTGATCGTCGTCTTAGTGTTCGGATGATAGCAGGGCAGTGTAATGTGCCAAAAACAATAGTGCACGAGATTATTAGGCACCAATTACAGATGCGAAAAATTTGTGCAAAGTTGGTGCCGAAAGTGCTCAGTGATGATCAAAGACTCAATCGTTTGGAAATCGCGACACAACTTGCGGATCACTGCAAAAATGATCCACATTTTTTAGAGAACGTTGTTTCGGGTGACGAGACGTGGATCTTTGAGTACAACCCGGAGTCGAAGAGACAAAGTGCGGAGTGGCACACCCCATCATCACCCCGTCAAAAGAAAGCTCGCATGAGCAAATCTCGGATCAAGGCGATGCTCATTGTCTCTTTTGACAAAAGGGGCAGCAAAAAATGCAATACAACGAAAAGAATCACTATACCTATAATTCGTAATAATGCTTTTTTTTGAAATATGAAAGTAATTGAACCGCCCGAAAAAATTTGAATATTCTTTCAAGCAAAGAAAAGAACAAGCGATCGTCATTTCGACTTCGGTTTCAAAATATATATATATAAAGGAGAGTGTTTGTTTGTATGTATGTAATTTGTTTACTTTTTTGCTGTCATAGAAACAGCATTTTCCCAACTATGCCAGCAGGATACTTTTGCAAGAACACTATTGTATTCAGAATTGCCGAGATATTATACGTGGAATACATCAAGGAAAGTCTTTTGTAGAAGAAAAATGGGCAACTTTGATCCTGAGAATAATCTATATATATATAAAGGAGAGTGTTTGTTTGTATGTATGTAATTTGTTTACTTTTTTGCTGTCATAGAAACAGCATTTTCCCAACTATGCCAGCAGGATACTTTTGCAAGAACACTATTGTATTCAGAATTGCCGAGATATTATACGTGGAATACATCAAGGAAAGTCTTTTGTAGAAGAAAAATGGGCAACTTTGATCCTGAGAATAATCTATATATATAAAGGAGAGTGTTTGTTTGTATGTATGTAATTTGTTTACTTTTTTGCTGTCATAGAAACAGCATTTTCCCAACTATGCCAGCAGGATACTTTTGCAAGAACACTATTGTATTCAGAATTGCCGAGATATTATACGTGGAATACATCAAGGAAAGTCTTTTGTAGAAGAAAATGGGCAACTTTGATCCTGAGAATAATATTTATTCATGTGACGCATTGGGCCGAGTCTACACAGTCCATCCTAACAACGCTGAATGTTATTTGTTAAGAATGCTTCTACATACCATTAGAGGACCTCGCTCATTTGCAGAATTAAGAGCGGTAAACGGAGAAATATGTGAGACATTCAGAGAAGCTTGCCAGAATTTAGGGTTGCTAGAAGGAGATCAACACTGGGATGACTCATTGCGAGAGGCCAGTTTGATTTCTCTTCCAGGACAAATCCGAATTTTGTTTGCCATCATAATAACCTCCTGTAATCCATCTAACCCAAAAACAATATGGGAAAAATATAAAGAATCAATGAGTGAGGATATACTGGCTAAAGTTCGAAGTGAAAATCCTACATTGGATATTACGTTTAACTCCGACATTTTAAATAAAACTTTGATTATTTTGGTGGAAAAGTGTATCACCATGGTTAACAAGACTTTAGTGGAACTCGGTCTTTTTGCACCTGTACAAGATTAACAGGGTGTATTTTATCCAGATTATATACGTGAAACTAGCTACAATGTCTTAGACTTAGAAGCATACATCGCGGATAAAAAGCCACTTCTTAATGAAGATCAGAAATTCGCGTACGAAACAATAATGGATCAAGTAGATAAACAAGAAGGAGGTATCATTTTTCTTGACGCTGCTGGTGGCACGGGAAAAACATTTTTAATTAATTTAGTTCTCGCTGAAATCAGGGTTCATGGAGAAATTGCTCTAGCCGTTGCATCTTCAGGTATTGCAGCGACATTAATGGAAGGAGGAAGACCAGCCCACTCTGCCCTTAAGTTTCCACTTAATATTTCCCGACAAGAAAATCCCACATGTCATATAAATAAAACAAGCGGCCAGGCACAAGTTCTTATAGAATGTAAATTGATAGTATGGGATGAGTGTACGATGGCTCATAAGAAATCTCTTGAGGCCCTCAACGCAACACTTCAAGATCTCAGAGGAAACTGCAGTTTAATGGGAGGAGCTCTGGTACTCCTGTATGGAGGCTTCCATCAAACTCTGCCTGTCATTCCAAAATCGACTCCAGCCGATGAAATTTATGCCTGTTTAAAACATTCTGTTCTATGGAATCATGTCCAAGAAATTAGCCTCAAACAAAACATGCGAATCCTCTTAAGAGATGGGAATGCTCAAAATTTTGCAAATAAACTTTTGGAGATTGGAGAAGATAGATTAGTTATTGAAGCATCTGGTATGATAAAATTGTCATCAGATTTATGTGTATCGGTGAAAACTGTCCGCGATATGATACAAGCAGTCTATCCTAATGTTAATCAAAATTATAAAAATTTAGAATGGTTGCGAGAAAGAGCCATTCTTGCTCCTAAGAACGATGATGTTAATGAAATTAACAAGGAGATACTAGCCATGCTGCCAGGAGACGTGATTGAATATAAATCGGTTGATACCGTAGTGGATGCTGACGAAGCCGTCAATTATCCCACGGAATTCCTAAATTCACTTGATCCAGCTGGATTGCCACAACATCGCCTTATACTTAAAGTAGGATCTCCAATCATTTTATTGCGAAATTTAGATCCACCAAAACTCTGCAATGGGACACGATTGTGTGTGACAAAATTAATGAAAAATATAATCCAGGCAGTCATTTTAACTGGAAAAGGAAAAGGTGAAATAATTTTTATCCTACGGATACCTCTAATCCCAACTGATCTTCCCATCAACTTTAAAAGATTACAGTTTCCAGTCCGGGTACCTTTTTTAATTACCATTAATAAATCACAGGGAAGGTCTTTAAAGTTTTGTGGTGTTGATCTAAGATCGCCATGTTTTAGCCACGGGCAACTTTATGTTGCTTGCTCCAGAGTAGGTTCGCCTAAAAATTTATATATTCTTTCTCCTGGATATGAAACAAAAAATGTAGTTTATAAACAGGTGTTAAATAAAAAAGATTATTAAATTTGTATGAAGTAGTGTATTATTGTACTTTATAATTTTTTGTTTTTATTTATGTAGGATATTTATATTACTGTTTCTCCCTAACCCGTGCAAAGCCGGGTATTCAGCTAGTGTGTCACTAAGTATTAAAGAAGGAATTCAGTCTCCCGCGTATCATAAACCTCTTCGTTTATCCTTATTTCTATCCAGATCACTTTTAATTAAGTTTCAAGAACAATTATCAAAAGTCTACAGCCAGTCTACGTTCTTTCTCTTTCCTTAGAGCAAAAGTTTCCAGTTAAGGTTGCATGATAATGGCCTCACTATCTTTGCTTTTTTCCGTTACTTGCTCTTCAATACCACTCTCTTACTTACACAAAATCTCCCTTTTTCCTTACTCCATCCACTCCAATTCTCCTGCGTGTCGCGTACATCGGGTTCGTCCGGAAAATAAGTGTACTGAGCTCAGGAAAAAAATGTATTACACTTTTACATATCTTAAGCTAATATTCCTCAAAATAGGACCCTTGTGAGTCGATATACTTGTTACAGCGGCGTTCCCATTCCTGGAACGCCCCCGCGAAGGCATCAACGGGAACCTCTCGAAGACTCGTCGTCGACCTCTTCTCTGCCCTCCACGAACATCTTGTGCCACCGAAAGATCTGTTTCTGGACATGGCTGACTCCCCGTAAGCCTGGTTAATCATACCGACAGTTTCGGTAGACGATTTCCCAAGCTTTACCACAAATTTGATGGAATAACGCTGCTCCAAAAACTTCGGCATCGCGTTCCGTGACGTGGGTCGAAGCGTGGAGGTTTGCGTTAACAGAGCTCCTCACTACACCACAGCTCAGAGCCGACTGCCTTTTTCAGCATCGCTTGCCAACATACCCCCCTCCAATCGCAGCCCGTCAGAGCGGTGCTAGGCGCGCCTGGAGCGGCGGGAAAAAAATCAGTACACTTATTTTCCGGACGAACCCTGTATACCAGGTTTAAGTCAACGAACTCTCCTTCCATTTATGGAAAACTTTATAAAAGGTAGAATTCTATCCAAAATCCTCACGGAATTCAGCCTCTGTATAAAGTGTTGCGTGCTTGTAAATGGAGCGTGGGTAAAATGGAATGTAATAATTATGAATAAATTTATATCAGTGAGATAGCATGTGGCATTAGTGGACTTAGAAATTGAACTTTACTTGGAAATACTTTCTCACCTTTGGTTCTATCGAGTGGAACAAGACCAAAATTGCCGAAAGAATTTTAGAATCCTATCTTTAAATCATGGAACAATTGCAAAAGTTATGGGTAAAAAACAATTATATAATTGGGCGCGTTTTGTGTGTTATCAAAATATTAAGGCAGTAATATCAATCTAAATACATCTAGAAGCCTGATAATCGCGTGGGTTCGATTACTGACGGGAGCGCTCGTGTCTAATTCCAGATAACTCGGGAAATCCTGAACTTTACCCCATCTGTGACTTTTAGGCCGTATGTTTTCATGGGGAGCCGCAGACGGCACAGTGAGAACTTGCTCTCCTGCTCTGAATGTCATAAACTTCATGCATTAACATTTATACCGTCACCAAGTCATGTTCAGATCTATCACTGCCTGAGGTATATATAGAAGATCACTTTTTGTTCCTACTTATTTGGTGTTTATCTTAAGCTCAATAGTGCGTGTATTACGTATCCCAGCTTCCTATGTAAAATTGACTAGTGCCATTGATTTGGCCGGGGCACTGGGTCATCAGCAGCCGTTTCAGGTTGAAACATATTAAATTTGCTTACGACGCTATATAGGTGACAAGCAACATTGAATTGATATTTTGCTTTTGCCTCAGCAAATCCTCTACCGAGGCCCAGGTAGTACTCAAGAGAGATATAGAGAGTTTCCTCTTGCCATTAGTAAAGCCAGAAGAGAGTTTTACATCTTTATTAGAGGGACACCTTTAATTTAAAAAAGTTAACCTAAAGTTCCAGCTACTGCTCTGGGGAAAGTACAGGCTAACACCATCATCTTTACGTATTCTATGGCACAAATATAATAAGTTAAGGAGTGAATTTCCTCCTATCCGGTCTCAATTTGCTCGGAGGTTGAACTATAAAAGTTGCGAGCGCAAGTCACATATTGCACATTCCAGCATTCTAAGCCATGGGATCTTCGGGGAAATCTATTAACGAAGAAGAGGTTTTTCGCGTTGCTTGCGCTGAGAAAGAAGATTGGGATAGAGGGTGATGACAGAAATCTCAGGCTTCATTTATAAACATATTTGGCCATGTGATAGTGGTGACTGGGTACCAAAATTAATATTAAATTCAATAGGATCGAGTGCATTCTAGTGCACCATTGATAATACTTGTAAAATCGTTATGCTGTTATGAAAAAAACGCTACCCAATACGTTGAATATATTTGATTCTTCAATTTGTCTTGAAATTATATTTTTCTTAAGCTTCAAGGTCATTCACCCACTGGCTAATTCAAGCAAGGGTTTGGGCCCCATGAGGAGTGGGATTAAAAGGAATATGTTGAATCACTCTAATTAATTCTGCCATTTTCTGGAAATTTGAGCCTTGAAATGTATTGTAAAAACCGTCGGTTCATTGAAACTAAAATTCGTTATTTCACTCCCAGATTGTTGCAAAAATACAAGTATGTATAGCACCGGATGCGCTTTCAAATTAATTGAAAGGGTGCTAGGCAGAGGCGAAAAGGGTGCCAAATATAGCGCTCAGAGCGCTGAATTGGCAACACCGGGCGGTCCGCCCGTGCCGCGGATCGCGCGTGCGCTGAGGTGATGCTGAAACGGTGTTGACATGGCGACCGTAAATGCGGAACGGGAGCTTATATATTTTTTCATCCTTCTTCCTTCCTCCCTCCCCCCGAAGGCACCCATCTTTGGACCAGGGCACGTGCTCAGGAACGTCCGCAAAGGGTTTCCGAGGAGGGGCCATGTGGCACACCTTTTAAAAGCGGCATCGTAAAAATCCAAGGCCCTCTCTCTTTCAGGAGAAGGATGCTCCCGACGTCACTTCTCCTCATAGTCATCTCGGTTACCCTTTCCTCGTTCATCCTTTTCCCAATCCAGTTCCTACAACCGGCAGGCCTTCGCAGGCCAATTGCTTCAACACAATCCTCAATATTTGTCGTCCCATGTGCGGAATAAAGCAATCTTTCATTGGGTCTGTAGCTTACGGCTCAAATTTTTATAATTCAATTATTAAAAAGCTTTATAAGCCTTTATAAATTCTTCACAATTTATTTCGGTGGATGAGAGTCAAATCGATAAATTTGTAGATACGAGGAAAAGTGAATGGTTTAAGAGGAAGAGACAGCCGTAGGAATTCATGAGCAAATGTACACAGAGAGATTCTCAAGATAAGGGCCATTACGATCTTCATGAACAGAAGAGCATTCATAAAACAATGTGCGAATGTGGCGGAGACGAATGATGTGTGCAAAGAGGGGGCAATATAAAGAAATTTCTGGGGTATCACTTCTGTTTTTTCTCAAAGAGTAAGACTTTTTTAAAAAGAACAATGTACATGAATAGTAGTACCCACTCCGTATTCCTCTGAAAGTCGCTAAGGAACGACTTTCGCTATAACCCAGTTCCCACTCTTAGGTTTTTCTTCTTACTGTAATTTATATACTATCTGTTAATATGATATAATTGGGCCTAATCCGTGCACAACAATCTTAAAATGAGGGAGAATAGTTAATTTTTCTACTGTGTATTTCCCAAATGACGCATTTGAAGATATTATTAAACTTATCTCTCGTGTAGTTCCTTGAGATCGGGGTTAATTTTCGACTTTTCGCCTACGGTAATGGCGTAATGTATACTATATGCATGCATATAAGGTAACGTCTTGCCGGTGCTTCGACGGGGTTTGACCACTCTTCCACATCCCAATGTTCCCCCCACCTTGCCCATGCACCAGCCCATTCGTCTCTGCCACCCAGAGTAATGTTTATTTACGCGACCACTTTATTGCTTACTTTCTTCCTTTATCCCAAGTTCTTGTCGGAGGGTGGGCCATTCCTTCCTTTCCCTTTCCTTGAATGACCCCGAGATGTGTACGCGAGCGGTTCATTTCCGCTCTTGTTTAGTTTGTCCAAATACCAACAGTAGGAGGCACGTGCTTTGTTGCCCTTCCGGTCGGTACAGTATGATAGCTCTCTCCCGGATGCGTCCCATTTTCGAATTATTCCAAGTACCTCACCACGGAAAGTTGCGATCCATAACATTCGAGTGAAAATGTATCATCTACTTGTTGCCGATTTCTAACCTAACTTCCCTTGATTTGGGCAGTTTAATATGACTTAAGGAGCAGGGATAGCGACCGCTATTTTGATAATTTTTTGTATGGACTTAGTAGATATGAATGATTTGAGGGTATCGATATATCAATATACATTATATATACAATATAGATACAGTACTACACCTGAATGTACAAATAAACTGTTGAAAAATGGGATTGAGATTCTGCTTTGTTATCCTCCTGCTACGTCTTACCGTTCATTCCTTCATGGAGGACATGCATCGAAGCGGGGTTCAATTACCCCCGAAACGTTCATTTGGTCAAAGGCTCTGTCATCTCAATCCATAAGAACCAATGCAGCGGACACAATCTGGGAAATACACCAAGATCCGTTGGTGCTCGCGCGATTGGGCATTGAAAATGGGGTGAATGCATATCAATTCATGCAAAAAAGAATTAATCGGAGTCTCGACGAACAATGGGGCGTTGCTATGATTTTCAAAGAATTTTACTTGTCCTTTCGTTCATACAAAAGTTGAAAGACACACATGCCATTTACACTACTACCATGAAAAACTATGGCCCATAAAAATCTCACAGGCGCAGCAACGACTATATTCCGGAGGTTCATATACCCGGAGAGTGTTCTTATTCCCTTCTAGTAAAAATTCTACGACACCCACGGGGAAGGTGATATGAGATTTTGAAGACCACGATGGTGGCCGTCTCCACGTGCGGAGGCCCCGTGAACTGCACACACCGCCAATCTCACGGGTCTTTAGTCCCGCCCTCGTCCGTCTGGGCTCTGGCGTCGATTTCCGACCGTGGACCGTGGTTGGGCAGGATGTCTTGTGATGTGCTCCTCCCCAGCCTGGAAGGAAGAGAAATGAGGTGAAAAGTTGCTTAAATGAACCCGATGGTACTCGGTCGGGTAAAAGTGGTCAGTTTGAAGTGGCTATTTTCCTGGCCAATTAGGAAGTGTGTCCTTAAATGACATAGAAATAGCCTTGAGGAATGAGAAGGTCCCTCCAGGGACTGTATGATGAGTTATACTTTGGAGAAAGAGATCGAGGATGTTGTTACATAGCAAGCGTCTTCAGGAGCAGGGAAATTGTCAGGAATTTTGAGAGTCAAGCGTCCATTTTGAACCCACTAATGGATGAGAGGCATGATGTTCTAAATGTCCGGCAGCAAGTTTACTTCATCCAGCAAAGAAGGTAGGCGCATGTGGCTGATTATAGTTACTAGTTTAATGTTTATGAAGTCACTGGACAAGTGGAGAAAGAGAAAACAGAAAAGTTAGCTGAATATTTTGGTATCGAGCGCTTTGCTTGTTTTAGCAATCCTAAAACACATTTGGGATTAAGTACAAAACGAAGACGAAACGGAATAAAAAACGTCCATAGAATTATGAAAAATGCACAAATGGAGGAAAAAAGAGAGGATGAGAAATATTTGGCTCTGTTATTGTCCATAGTGTACTTATATGTACAATAAAGATTTCGCACCTTGCAATTGAATTCATTCTGACCGAATACCGGACCTTGTGGGACACTCGTAAAGACTTTTCTAGCACTTTTTCCCGGGCTTATTTTTTAATGCTCCAATACAATAATATATATGAGAAATATGAGAAAACACATGAGAAAGAAGATTACAGTGACTGTCACGAACTGTTTATGACAGTTTTTACGCTTGCGTCATTTAATTGGTGTGTGCAGAAAATTACTTAATATTTTCCAAAGAGCGTCAGAGACTCAATAATTTCTACAATGACCGAAAATGCCAAATATTCCGAAAAAAATTTTAAAGCATTGTTTATTAAACATTATTGTATAACTCTAAGGACATATTTTTTTACCTCCGATGGGAACGGCTTGAAGGATTTGCACGAGTAATAATTTACCTCATTCCTAGGCGTCGAAGATTCAAAATGTGCAAATTATGTAACAAGGGCGTTCACGATTTACGTCACGTAAATTACAATGAATATGTAGCACGATGTTTTAAACCTTAATTGCTTTAAAAATATGCCATTGTTTCAGATTAATTTTGAAATTAAAGATCTTTAAATATGGGAAAATATTAACGTTCATGAACGTGTATTACGTTTCCAAAAGCGCCTACATGCGATTTGTACCGTGTATCTCAACTGGCTCTTATGGGAAGTAACGTGGATATACTCTGTACTCAAAAGTATTTCTTGAATTTCAGGACATTGGTGTGGATGATTGCACATTGCATGAAACATATGGAAATCCATGGTGGATATGAATTGTGCATACAGAGGTAGCTTCTTCTTTCAGGAAAGAGGCGGTAACTTGCACATTGAAAGGTATAAAAGTCGAGGTATGCTGATGATCAAGCTTTAGTTTGTCTTTTATTTAAGTGGTTACAGGCATTGTTTAGTGCGTTACAAAATCAGTGTGGTAGGTAGGGATGAGAAGAAGTGTAAACAAAACGAATGCTATGAGGTTTTCCAGAAAGAGAAAGGCTAAGTTAAACATCAAAAGGGGAGTGTATAAACTAGAGCAGGTGGAACAGCTTACCTATCCAGGAAGTGGTGTGGACCAAAATGGCCAAAGTAGGAGAGACACGCAAAGAAACTTTCACATGAAGGAGGGAACCGATGAGAGGGAGTGTATGGATGCTAAAAAAGGTTCGTTACAACTTTGATATGAAGCCTGGTTTTTTAAATCGTGGAAACATTGTAATTGAAGCAGAATAATAGGCATCGATTGGAGACTTTTGGAATTTGGGTGTTGAGAAGGATGGAAAAGGTGAAATGGACTTAAAGGGGAAAAACGAGGAAGTGCTAGATACGGTGGGGGAGAAGAGAGAATTGTTGGAAGAAATCAAAAGCAGGTAGGGCATATGGATACAGAGCTATTTGATAAGCTATTGAATGTTAAATACTGATAAAGGGGAGAATATTAGGCAACCGAAGAAGGGATAAGAATAAGATAGGGACGTTGGTCAAAATGAAGGGAGGAAAGAAGTATTCTGAATTGAAGAGCGGCTTGTTGCATGGTAGGGTATGTTTTTTTAAGAGAGACTAGGGAAATGCCGTTGTACCGTTTGGTAGCTTGTGTCCACCCAAAACCTCTTAACCGGTTGATGACCAATAATAATGATAATGAGGAAGGTCGCACCTTGGGGAGAAGATTAGATTGCGGTCCGGGTTCCCGGAGGCAGGAGACTGGACTTCCTCGCCGCCACCGCTAGTCGTGCCACCACGGATGCGGCGCCGGCCCATCCGTGGTGCAAACGGCACCACCCGACGCTTGTCCGGCATGCGGCGCCCCAGCCGCGGGGCGAACGGCGGAGTCCTCCTCTGCACGAAGATCCGGTCCCCCGCGTCAAGGATCCCCCCGGCGTCCTCCACCTCCTCGGGCGACGGCGGTTGATCCTCCACTTCCTCCCCCGCCCCCTCACCTTCCTCCTCCACCTCCAGGAAGGACTCCTCATCCTTGTCCTCCCCCGACTCCCTGCCCATTCGAGGTGTGAAGCTCAGGGTGTGCCGCTTCCCCCCGGGATACTCTGCATCAGTATTGCGTGGTATGTCAATAAACGATAATTCGTACAAGAGGTGCAATGGGTCAACACAGCGATGAACTCGCTTTCCGAAATAATTCGTAAATAAATTTCACTTAACGAAATACATATTGAAAACACAGGACACTCGTCAAAGTCCACATTATAACCTTCAAACCAATGAAATCGTGTATAGTAGGTGGTATTCCACAGCAAGCATGCAACATAAAAATTTAATGTTTTTTGCAAATTTAAATGTTGAATATTTAAAACGATGAAATTAATTTTTACACCAAATTATATAATCAAAAATACCTATTTTAAAAATACGTTGCCATAATCGTTTTATCATATAGGATTTTACGTACTCCCTTAAGAGTTCTTCAACATTTCATACTTCTATGATTTGATTTTTATTGCTTCGAATACTCTATTTTTACCCAACGCAGTTTATGAACTCCACATAATGATAACATTTATCGCATTAAATCCTTAACGTTTTCTAGAATATACCTATGTAAGTATAGAACGTATCCTCTTGCGAGTATTAATCCAAGTGAGAGGTTCGAAAATATTCAAGCTTTGGAGGAAATTATCAGTTTCGATGAAAATAAAAATTTATAAAACCATTTTTTGCATGTTTAAACGAATTTTAAATTATGTCATATCAATAATTTTATCGAAAATGACGGATGATTAGTGGAATAATAGCCGTAATTCTATTCATTTAGAAGTTTCCCTATGCTATTAGAATGCATATGGACTTTCAAAAACAATTAACTTCCATCGCAGGAGAACGCGTTTCGTGAGCAATGAACAAAGAGGAAAGGCATTTAATTGTCTTTTACAGCCACTGGCATTTCGCTCGCTTTTCCTTGCAGAATTAGCATTTAATATATAGGACTGTTTTTTACCAATTTTCTTGTTATTTTAGGATCCAGGAACGCTTCTGCACCTCGGAAATCTCACGCTTTGGAAGATCCAAATCATAGAAGCTGTGAAAAATATTTTTCCCTTGAGACACACCTGGATGAGATGTAGATATACGAGGGTCATCCGGAAAGTAGTACCTGTTCGTGAAATAAAGACACAAAAGTAAATATTAACAAACATAAAAAATTTTATTTGAAAGAGGATACTTTAAACTACTTCTCAACATAATCTCCAAGCAAATTAAGGCATTTGTCATAACGTGTGACAAGTTTCTGTATTCCTGCTGCATAGTCCTTCGCCGCCAGCTCATTGAGATACGCGAGGGACCCATCTTGCACAAATTTTTGCATAATGCAGATGGTGTTTAACAATTTCATGAACAATTGTTCGAGAAACATTGGGAAAATGCTCACAGATGTCATCAATTGTGACGCGCCGATCGTTCCTCACGAATTCGTCAACTGAGCTCACCAGTTGGTCTGTAATGACAGACGGTCTCTCCGAACGCTCATCGTCGTGTGTGTTCCCCCTCCCCATGTTGAAGTTGCGACACCACCGCCGAACAGACGACTCGTCCATTACATTGTCTCCATACACCTCCTTTAATTGGCGATGAATATCACATGGGCGAACGTTTCTTGCATTGAGGAATTTAATCACTGCCCTCACTTCACAACTGGCGGCGTTCTCAATTTTTTTAAACATTGTAAACAATCACAGAAACAACACAGGCAATGCTAGCGTCACGCAACTTGGCTCAGAGAAGGCAGACAAGCCACTGAAGCTATCTGACCTCGTCCAGCGGCTACTCGCGTCGTCAGCACTTCATGCGGCACGAACGGGTACTACTTTCCGGATGACCCTCGTAGTTGATGCTAAAAGTACAGGATTGATACAAGGGGAAGATAAGTACCTGATGGCCTTGAAATGCGATGCTTATGCCCTATTAAGTCCTCATCAATGGTCCGGGAGGTAGAGTTGGAGGTGATCAGCAGAGAAACTCATTTTCTCGAGTGAATTCCGAGAATGCCTTACTGATGTACCTGAACTCGAATGGTAGCGGGCACACCCGACCGTGATTTCAAAGAGAAAAATTGCGCGCATTAAAAGGTATGGGGGACGCTTTTAACATTCTAAAGGCCCTTTTCAGCATTTCTTACCCCTCCTCCCTTTATGTAAGAAACCGAGAATAAATTAGCCCTCATTCCCCGTCTTACGTAATAATCAGCGTAATCATTAATTATCCCAATAGAGACAATTACCTAAAAGAAAGACTACAGCGCATATAGATTTGGACGACAACGTTATACATTATGGATTTCTAATCTTCATCTTAATTACGCATTTTAAGTAAGATTTCAAATTGCACAATAATTTGAAAATAATACTTCGAATTGATTTTAACGAATTGGATAAATGCTGAAATAATTATGAAGCTAGAGTATTATATTTGAATTGACACAATGTGTTATTTGGTTATTAAGAATAATAAAAAGTATTTCTTTATGAGCAGTAGCTGAGATATTGCATTGGTAAAACTCGCGTAAGTTTCATCATGAACTATATTTCCACCTCCCTACGGAAATATTGTGAAATGGCACACCCTTACTCCCCACAAAAGTCTTATATAGTTTATAACCTGCCCCTTAAGCGTCGTATACCATTTCCGTAATGTAATGGTGGCTAGAGCAAGCGCCATTCAACGATGACAAGATGACACGGGATACGATTATGAAATCAGAATTGGAATCTAGAGGTTCATGCAGAGAACGTTAAGGAACTGACTCAAGATAATTTTTATAGGAGCTATAAGAATGAGAGAATATATTTAAATAATTGATGGTGGCGGACCTGTACTAAAAAAGAAAGTTGATGGT
Source organism: Hetaerina americana (assembly GCF_022747635.1). Lineage (NCBI taxonomy): Eukaryota > Metazoa > Arthropoda > Insecta > Odonata > Calopterygidae > Hetaerina > Hetaerina americana. The sequence continues at coordinate 70,552,671 of NW_027287427.1, forward strand.
TCTGCGGCGCTTCAGGGCAACTAAGAGTTACCTATTCCAAGGAGATCTAAACAGGAGAATGGTATGCAAAGAAGATAATTATCAAAATATACCTTGACTTTGAAATCACTGAAAGACTAAAAGTTCTCGTTTGATAATTAGGGAGTAGAACGCTCCAAAGAATTCCTTCAAAGGACATTTAAACAGAAGAGTTAGGACCATTCATTAAAGATACAACACCTGTAATTTCATAACTACAGGATGAGTTAAACCATCGTCAAGGAGAGATTTTTGTAAATATGAAGAGACGACTTTGGCTAGTTATTTCCAGTTATATCTTCACTTGCCCATTAAAATGCCCATCTTCGTTGCCCATTAAAATGTCGGTAATATTATTAATGATTTTATAAAGTATTACCATACGAAGCTCTCTACTTCCGCCTCATGGACTCCTACTTGTGAGACGGATTGATAAAATTCGATCAGTTGTCTGCACGAGAATAAGTTTATCCAGGTTCGCCATTAATGAGAATGAACTTGTTTAGAGCTGACGGAGACGAGAGCACTATGGGAATTGGTGACTCATTCTCCGCTTTATATTTTTATTCCCTGATTTCAGCAACTCACTTAAAAAAAGTTTCCCATTTATTGACTCTTTTGTGTTGCTCAATGAGTATTACAAAAAGAAACTGAGTCACAAAAAGAATGATTTTGAACTCTTATCTCCATTCAGCACTGCACCGACACTTTTGTCACAATATGGTCAACTAGAAATATAGTAGAGGACTGCAAAGGGTAGATGAATTACAGAGGTAAGGTAATTAGTTTTAAATGTACACATGAGGCAATCTAATTTTAATATATTAACCCAGCCCGCGATAACAATCCAAAATTGTTTAGCTAATTGGGTAAAATATAATCCAACCAATACAATCATAAATATTTGTGAAACTAAATGAATCGTCCGGGCCAGATTATAGGAAAGCAAAGCTTTATTGTTCACTTGAAGATAGTTTCACTTTACAATCGGCTCATGGAACGGACCCTTAGTATCTCTGTGCTTACTGTCTTCCTTAAAATTGGATAAGTGACTCTGTAACAAGCATTTTGCGCCATTTTAGCTCCCCTTCTTAATGCAAGAAAAGTTTTCTTTTGGGCTTCTACTTAAAGAACCCATAAAGGGAAAACTTAGCATCTATTTCTTTGTGTTCACTAATTCCTTCGATTGTTTCCATAGTTTAGACTTTTTCGGGTGTGCTCGTTGCTATCCCTGTTTTTTCCATCTAATTATTCGAAAAAACAGCGATTATCCTCATTGTGTGTCCACATACCATAGGGGTGTTCTCCTATGGCATCACATATATTCAACTATTAGTGAGCTTTCTTATGTTAATTATTTAATAATATGGTTGAACATATAAAAATGTAGTAGAGCAACGTTTTGTATGCCTGGAAAACTTTGTGGTTGAGGTGAGTGGATAGAGGTAGAAGTTTTTGAGAATTGGCTGTGGAGTAGAATGGAAAGAAATAGAGAGAAAGGAAAGTTAACGGTGAAGTTTTTGGAATGACAAGGGAAGGAAAAGGTTACCGGGAGGAATTAGAATTCGATTCGACCCCATAGATAGTAAGACGCGATGGGATGACGAAGACGATATTACAGGAGAGAATTCCGGGAAAGTGAGGTAGAGAGAGGAAAAAAATTGAGTTATTGCATTTGGATGGATGGAAGCATTTTGGCTGTAATTCATGGAGGTAGAAAGTAAGCACGGTCAAAAATTAAATAATTTTAATAGGGTCTTTGGAAATTTTGTGTTCGATATTAATCCACGACAGCACCTCCATCCATCCTATTACTAGCAATGAGAAGAGTGACGCATACGTACGGCGGACGGCAACCAGCGCCCACGGTGACCCCGATAGCAGATCCGTGATGGCTTCGCGTTCATTTCCCGAAGTCTCAGACACGGCGACCACGGGCGGAATGGCGGGCAGGAGGACCTCACCTGCCGGCGACCTTCTCAGCCCTTTGGTGGTCCATCTCTCGGCGGCGTCACCCCTCTCGTCTCCCCCAGTAGGTCCATCCAATCGAAGCGGGTGAATCCAAGGGCCGGCGGAAGAGGGAGAACCGTGAACCATGGCCGAGGTCAGGAGACGGATGCCTGACAAATAGAAAGTTCATTGAAGGAGTTGCCCTGCGTGCATTTACAAACTACTTTCATCCATTCAAAAATATTTAGAATAAATTAATAACTTAGTTATATAATCGTTTAGCCAGTAGAAAATATATTACACTGCCGATGTGGCAGGTCAGTATGGATTTTAATCAGCGTGCATGATCACCAAGATTTAATATATATAACGGTGTACGTAACTTAGCTTCAGCTTCAATCTACATGTATCAACAAAAATAAGAAAAAAACAGTTCATATATTTTTGCGTAGGAAATAGGCTTTAAATATAATTGCAGATATAAAATGACTTTTATTTTATTTATCAACAATCATATATATCATATAATATGAGATATACTTTCCTTTGTTTAATTCTTAATTGTTCACCTTCCGCTAACTGTAACGACTTGTATTTGAAATATGGGATATTCTTAGCTGGCGGATTAATAATTCACAGGCTCAAATCTTCAAAAACAGGTTGCTGTTTATCTTTTATTGTATTAATATGATAAGGCGAGGTTAAGGTATTTCATTATCAGGGTTTCTTGGCACCTCCAATGCATTGATATATTCAAATGAACGTTTTTTCAGGTGCTAACAAAGAGTGGCCCTTAGACCCATGATCTAAGTGCTAACTTAAAGGAAGAATTATTCAAAAAAATAGCTCCAGAAGCCCATTGATTACTACTCTTAGTCGTTGCTTCAGCTTTTCCCTGATTAGAGTTGCGGTACACTTCTTCTCGTGAGGTCTTCATCCATCAATCTTTTGCCCTTCTCGCTTTTCTGCTGACTTATCTTCTCGACCTTCTGTGGCTAATCTGTTCTAACTCAGTTCCGTCCTTCGGGAAGTATTGCCCAAAAGCTTAATTGTGACACTCTCGGTCGCTGTTCCCAGTAAGTGGACGCTGCAACACACTTCTAGGTCTTCCCAAATCCTCCATCCTCCCTCTTTCTCGTCCTCACCTTTCGAAGATTCCTCCAACGTGGACCTGGATGCGCCGACGGAGAGGATGAAGCAGCATACAAGGACCGAAACCTTGGCGCAGCCGCGGCGGGCGCAAGACATGTTCCTGCGGGACTCGCTCCCGACTCTAGCACAACCACGGTTCCCAGTCCCTTCCTCCGCTATCATCCTGGGACCGTTGTAACTGGTGGCTGTGACTGGACTCGCCTAGGGCGGGCCGCAGGGTTTTATACTCCGTTCTTCGATCCCAACGGCCCAACCCCCTCGTCCCCTAAGGGATTTGTGGTCTCCACAGGGGTCGAAGTCGCTGGGAGGGAAAGAGAAGGGAGGTCGGGAGGAAATAGGGCTCGCGGAGACTGACAAGTCCAAACAGATCAGGAGTAAATTGCGTCGCACCGGGTGACAAATTGACTCCTTTCCCTAATCAAGGATCGTGGCCGGGGGTTAGTTGGACTCAGGGTGGGATGTTTTTTAGGAGATGGTTTCAGTGTGGGAGGTTGTGAGAAGGTATAGAGTTTTTTTGGGTGGGATCTGAATACCTCAAGTAGTTCTTTCAATCTGTTTTTGAAAGAAAGTGCCTTCAACTTTGCGTTCGTACATTTCATTCGGTAAAATACTTGTCCATTTAGTGACATGTCGTGTGGTTGTAATTGCATGCATGTAAGTAGCTAAGAAAACTTTAAAGCAGTCGTGAGAAGTGTTTCCCTAGATTGTGAGTTATTCTTTTTGGCTCATGCTGAGATCACGTAGCTCTGACGACATTACTTTTCTTCGGGATATAAAAATAGTAAAAATCGAAAAATGGTAATAGCTGAGGTAAATAATATGATTACTAGTTCACGATTCGCTGATATTCTATCATACGATAGACTAGGAAAAAAGTGCAACAATTTTGCGATGATCTCATATGTTTCAAGGAAAATTAGTGTGAGTAATCACAACGTTTAAGAGCTATGCTCAATTTTTGTTGAATTTGCCGATATTGCCGTTCCACCGTTGATTCAGGCTTGTGTTAAATGGAAGAGCCTATATTATTTACCGGTATATTTTCCCAATATTGAATTCAAATAGTAAAAGATGATAAGTATCAATAGTAACAAAAATCATTACGTCAGCCTTCCCCGTGAGGTCATTAAAAATCGAATTTCTTTAAATATGCATTATTTGGTTAGATGCCCATATATTTATCAAGATATATCTTTTAACCATCCAATCTTCCTGGACAAGGTTTTTTGTGGGGAATGATTTCGTTCCATTATATTTCTTTTTGCCATAAAATCGTCCGTCCCCAGCTGCCTAATATTCTTGGCGTGTCCCATATACAGGTACAATTTAATATCTTCACGAAACAAATGAATTAATTGTAAACAATGAACATTTAGCGTACCACTGGCATTTTAAGGTGATATAAAAAACCAAAAATTTTAGGTTGTTAAAAAAAACCAAATGCCCTACTGGTTTATCATAAAAAACAACCAATGATGTTACAGGAATTATATATCAGTTATTTTTATGTTTTTCATTTTCTGAAATGCCGTCAAATTGTGATTTGGTGATAAAAAGTGCTCATGTTGAGTTGATGAATGATAGGTTGGCTGTTGGTAATTTCAATTCGTCGTTGTTCAAACCTGGAAATGTTTTCACTCAATATCTTGGGGAAGTTAGGTAGACAATCTCCACATAGACGCGTCAATATTACTATGGTGTTTTATTCTCTAGTGAAATCACTTCAATCTAAATTTTGCTCAGGTAAATGAAAGGTAGTTTGGTTACATTTTATTAGTTCTAAAAATAATAATTGTCGCTAAGGAGCAATGAGATTACAGTGGGCGTCATGCTCTTCTCCCTAGAAATTCGTTAAAACCCTTTACAGTTACATAATACGTGATTTTATCAACGCAATCCGTTACAACTACCAAAAATACATTTTGAGAGAAAATTATATAATTAGGAATGGATTTGTTCGGAGCAGGCAAGGTAAGGTAATGAATGCTTAATGTGTATTATATGCTAGTCTTAGGACTACCAATATCCGGTCCTGAGAATCCTGGCGTCCATGTAATAATTAGCACTAATCTACGGATTTACAATCAGATATTACAAATCCTTTCGATTTATTACGTTATGAACACTTATTTATTAGTGCAAAAGTATAAAACTGAAGCTACATGAATATGCAAAGTTTAAGTACAAAAAAGAATTAGTGAATTCAACTGCATCGAAGGGATTTTTCTAATGGATATTATTTTAAACTTAGCATGAATTTCATCGCCATTAATTTCAATTAGTTGATAGCTACTCGTTTTCACAAATATTTTCACTAGACGACAAAGAAGTGCAGGTGCATCTTCATGAACCTTTTGTCATGCTGTGGCTTTTATGGCATGTTCAATGTCCAGCAACGAAGCACTGCGAAAAATAAAAGACCTAAGGTCATGTTTATCTACAACAGGAACTAAGTCCTACTTCCAGTGAACACGTCTCTACCGTGGGCGGTTCTAATCTTGGATGACCAGCTTTAGGAATGAGGCGAGGTGGGAAAACCTTAAGCGACCCCCGCAAGTCAAGGAACCAGGGGCGAGGGGTGGGTCGAAGGGGCCCGAGCGCAGGATAATCCCATTCGAATGCCTCGGTGGCGCCAATGAGGTGGGGAGCTGAACTATAGGCTCCGACATGGGACCCGAGAGGGAATGAAATATACGTTTGTTTACTATAAATAGACGGACTACGGCGTAATTGCAATTTAATTAGTTTTTCGGCTGAACATCAGTTAGGAGTGAAACTTAAGAGTATAACAGTATGTTTGCAAGTTGAAAATCTCTTGCCAAATATTAAATCGTAATAAAACGTCCCCTTGCTAATTGTATGACAAACATCGACGAGTTTAGCCTCACTGAACCGTCCCTCATTGAATAAGGAATTAGTTTACGAGTATAAAGTCCGAGGAATTTCATTGTAATGAATTGGAAGAAGGGAGGAGAAGTTGGGCGTGACTGCTAACAAAACATTAATGAAATGGGTGATGAAATTATGTCAATTAAAAACCTCGGCGTTATGATTGAAAAATATCGGCTACTGATCTGAAAGTATCTAAAATACTTAGTCCTTTAATAATCTGCTAGCACACTTCAGCGAAAGAAAGATATGAGGAATCCACAACTTCTAGAAGAATCGGTGATATATTCGCTAAAAAGCAGTAACTATTTTTCAAAGCACGTTTCGGTGATATTTGGTTCGAAAATTCTGTAAAGCTAATATATTTTCTATATATTTGTGTTGTTATTGCTTCAGCCAAATTAAAGACGAAGTTCATAGGGCTACAAATAATCACCTGAGATGATTATTGTATCTAGCGTATATTTCGAATTAAATATTTTGTCCTAGAAAATTTTCAATCATTTATCTGGAAATATTTCTTATCCCTAGCTATATTTTCTTGCGCTGATGTCTTCTATCAATTGCTTCTCGTAATATTGTCTTCCCAACTCCATAACTTCCGTAATTCGTCAGCCACTTCTACAGTTATGATCTTCACTAAACCATTGTCCCACAGAGTGTTTCTCATTAGTCCCATTGTCCTCTAGTAGGCATCCAACACGGGCTTCTCTCTTCGCTCAGTCTGTTAATTGATCCATTTGTTACTCGCTCATTCCTGTTTTTTTTTAAATTTAATCCCATCATTCTTCCCATTTTTCCATCATATCCGATCTCTTCACTACTGCTGAGATGGTAAACATCGCAGAGGCATATAAAAAATGCATCACTAAGGTTTTAAGGATTGATTCCTGATTTCTAGGAATTTAGGTGCCGTTCCTATTGTTATCGGAAATTATTTAGTATGTTTGAAATCATTTTTTTTGGAATTCAATTTGTATGCCTGTATTTTGAATCTGTTTACTTCCATCAGAGGACCTGGCACCCAATTTTTGGAGGACGGTGGGAGTGTCCGTTTTCCAAATTCACTCCAAGAATTAAAAGTAAAATAGATTAATAAGTTCTTTAGAAACTACTTACAAACAAGGGAGTACCACAATTATGACAAAAGAAGAAACACCCTAGTACTCTAAAAACTACTGTACATGTATATGCCTACCCAAGAGCTAAAATTGTAGTCTTCATGCATTCTTCATCAGTAACATTATTCAAGGGAATGGCAGTATTAACATACTCCCAGGAAAATTAGCTAAACATATATTTTACCAGTACTAGTCGTTAGAGCATCGTGCCAATGACGCTAATGCCAAGGGTTCAACCCTTAAAGAGCCAATATTTTCCACCCATTCCCATACACTTAGTTTTAATTTGCCATTTGCCATACAATATACTCTTCAATAGCGATGGATAAATGTTTTGTCGAATTATATATATATATATATATATATAATGTTTGTTAATTTAAAATATTTATTGTAGAAATGGAATTTTCAATGAAAATGGAATGAAGCAACGATAAGTTCGAGTCAAACTACATGTGTTTCATGATAAATTTCGCACTAGGCGAGCTAACCAACCGTCAAACCGTTGAAGTTCTAAGTAACAATTAAAATAGTCTTTTTTTATATTCTGCCATCAGAAACATAGTCAGTACTCCTAGGAAAATAACGCGAATGTCGAAATTTGATTTTGTATATCGAAGTTATTCACCTCACTTACTAATTTCTGCATCGCTTTCTACTTTTAGCAGGCTCAATGGACAATTTCCAAAGTCCTGCAAAGGTAGTCGGATTGCTATGGCGACAAAATGGAAAATTTCCATTGAGCCTGCTAAAAGTAGAAAGCGATGCAGAACGGCCTTTTTAGACTACATGAAGGCTAGCATAGGTTACGATAAAAGGAAGAAGGAATTGATGTAGGGTATACAAAAGTAAGTTGAAAGACAAAAGAGAATTAGAGGAGAGTTGGGGACCCGGCAAATATACCTTCAATCGATAAAGCACGCACCTCAAATTATTGAGGAGGGGAAACAAGATGTTACCACCCTCCTCCTGAAATACATTTTTGTTTTTGAATAACTTCGAAAAACAATATCCAATTTAGATTAACAATTATGCCAATATTAACTTTATTAATATTAATTATATTAATGAATAGCGAACGAAGGAACACAAAATCTGATTTGTGGATCTAAAAAATCTGGCCCATGGGGGGATCGAACCCACGACCTTCGCGTTATTAGCACGACGCTCTAACCAACTGAGCTAATGGGCCACTTCGACTACTTTTGTAAGGAGTACTGAGTATGTTTATAATGGCAGAATAAAAAAAAGACTATAATTGTTACTTAGAACTTCAACGGTTTGCGTAGATAATGATGAGAGTGAGTTCTATCTCTAGGTAACTACCTACTTCATACACCATTGAAGATACTCTCGTGACAGATATTTCTTAACTTTAGCTCGCCTAGTGCGAAATTTATCATGAAACACATTTAGTTTGACTCGAAACTATCGTTGCTTCATTCCATTTTTATTGAAAATTCCATTAATACAATAAAAATTTAAATTAACAAACATTATATAAATAATTCGACAAAACATTTATCCATCGCTATTGAAGAGTATATTGTATGGCAAATTAAAACTAAGTGTATGAGAATGGGTGGAAAATGTTTCTACCCTGTCTAGGTAAGCACTCTAGGGAACTACCTACTTCTTCCACCATCCATATCTGCCCAACCAGGGTTCATTTTGCTTTGGATTATTTTGTAAGAAAAGTGGATAGGTTATTTCCTTTCAACTAAATCGATCCTCTTTAAGCTGCATCATGCTCTTCTACGTTTTCTAAATGCTGTGAAAATATTACATTCGATTTTCTATCTCCAGGGATTTATATTCCTATATCGATCTTTATATTCCAGAAATAGAAAGGCTAAGGTTAACATTAAAATAGGAGGGTAAAAATAGAGCAAGTGGAATAGTTTACGTATCTCGGAAGTGTTTTGGACCAAAATTGACAAAGTAGTAGGGACGTAAGGAGAACACTCGCACTAAGCAAAGAGACTTTAACAAGGAGGAGAAAGTTATTGATAGGGACGTTGAGTAAGGATGTTGAGAAAAGGCTCGGCAAATCTTTGATATAGAACGTAGTTATGTATGGCGCGGGGACATAGTCATTGAAGCAGAATGGAAGTCGTACATTTGGGGCTTTGAAACGTGGGAGTGGTAAAGGATGGAGGTGAATTGGACGGAAAGGGAAACAAATAAGGAAGTACTAGGTATGGCGGGTGAGGAGAGGGGAGTTGGGAGAAATCATGAGTTGACAGGTAAAATGGGTGATGGACATATTGATCAGCAGTTAAAGACTTATATAGGGGAGAATTATAGGTAAACGAGAAAGGGTAGGAGTAGAATAGGGACGTTGGGCGGAATGAAGAACGGGAGGAAGTTTATCTGGATGAAGAGAGGCATGTTGTAGAATAGGATGTTGGTTTTGTTTTTGTTACAAGAGGCAAAATAATTATTTAGTGGTTGTGTCCAACCAAAACCTACCTTATCCAGTAGATTACTTAATAATAATAATACTCCATCAACAGTACCATATTAACCAAAACCACAGTTATCAACCCAAATATCAGTTTGAAAGGTGGGGGTAGAGATCGCCCAGCACTAAGCCTAACGGCGTGATTGAAAATGTGCAATCGAATTTTTCCATTCTCATAACAATAAAGCTAAACAGTTTAATATAAAATTACTTAACGAAGCGGCCCATTAGCTCAGTTGGTTTGAGCGTCGTGCTACTAAAGCGAAGGTTGTGGTTTTGATCTCCCAATGGGCCAAAGTTTTTTTCACGTTCAATTTTTAGTTGACAGATTTATTTGAGGCCTTCCCAACTTTATTATTGTAACTTTCTTTACACTCGGTGAAGTATTACGCATTGTTTAATTGGTTTCACACTACATGTCAACATTTTTCACTCTATGACCTGTGAAACCACGAACGCTGTCGGCACTAAACAGTATATAATCACAAAGCGCATCCTCGAAGAGATTCCCTTGAATTCGACTTAATTATGTCTTAGAATGATGCCAAACGATCTCTTAATCTGATATAATAATAATATATCATTATATGCAAAAAACCTTGAGGTAGCCAAAGCAAATTAAACCGAATTAAGGGCGAAATACGTATACCTATTTCATTAGAAACCATGTGTAATACAATGGATATAAGATGAATAATACAATTTTGTAGTGAGTCGATGAGCACTTTTTCCCCCTTTCATCGCCAATTGTCATTTCTGAAACATCCAGAGTCCTTGCTAACGTTTTATCTTTCCAATCGTATCAAAACAATCAGGTATGACTCGATGTTTCAAGTCAAATAATCCACTTTACGTGCATGTGATGAAGTTTGGAATCTAGCTGGTGGAAACTAAATTGCTTTATAAATCCCAATGTGGGAGAAAAAACACACGCACAAAGCAGAGAGCCTTTTATTTCATTCTTATGGCCTTTTACGGATTCCTCGTCGCCCAGGAAACTCATACGGCTTCGATTTTGTCGAAGGTGTCCATGTGTACCGCTCGCTTACCTCTACTATTCCGGTTACAATCCAGGGATTACCACAGTAGACAACCTTATCTATCTGCCTTGGGGATTACTCAAGTAGACAACCCTATCTACTTGAGTATTTATGGTTAAAATAAAACATCAGAGGCGTGGAACGGCTTCCAGTTGTTTTTCTCTAATGTAACAGCGTTTCCGTTTTCTCAGGCGCCCTACCGCATCGTGACAATCCAGAATCGTGTTATACACAAAAAACATTAGCGGGTGAGATGACACCGACAATAATTTGGTTTATAGTGAACAAGTTCGTGGCAATAAAGAATTAATCGACATTTGCTGCCGCTAAGGAAGAGATACATGTTTAAATACGTTTATATATTTCCATTAAGGGAAACAATAGCAAGGTTTCCACAGCATGCAAATTTAAAAGCAAGGTTGCTATGCAAAAAGAAAATACGATGTTTATTATAGTACGATATTTATAAAATATCCTATTTCAGTATAAAATATATATGACCTATAACATAATATGGATGCTAACCAAGGAGAATTTCTATGGTCGTGGCAGGAAGCAGACATTTTTGAAGTCAAATTAAAGAATCTGCGAAATACTAGACCATTTGGAGTAAGATTTTTGTTTTGACTTGCATAGCTGTAAATGCGAAGATGCACGTGATAGATGAGATAGAAACATTTTCGATTTCCATAAGCATAAATTGTTTGCATCAAGTTCTAGAAATAAATTTTTATTGCAACAAGAGAGAAAAGGAGCGTGCCTTGTAAGTATATCTTCTTCGAAAAAGGTTAAGGCAACGCCAAAACTTATATTAGAATTAAGACAGGGTTGTTCATTATCACCCGAGTTTTCAACACATACGTGGAAGGGGTGTTAAAAACGGGAAAGAATAAATATGTATATGAATAAAATTGTGTGGGGAATTCAAATAACATCAGTTAGATTTGAAGATGATCAAGCTTTTGTTAGCCGTACACCCTTGGTGTCACGATTGGCACAGTGAAAAATCAGTATGTGATGAGATAGAGAATGAATGTGATGGATGGAGAAAAATCAGTAGGTGATGTAATGGGAATATCTGCAAGTAAAACCATGGATATGATGTTTTTCTAAAAAGACAAGGGCTAATTCATATGTTGAATTAAGATTGCACAAACTAGATCAGGCGAAACATCCTCCCAATATACTATGCTATCTACATCTACATCTACAATACCCCGCAAGCCGCCGCAAGGGCGTGTGGCGGGGGGTGTTAGGACACCACCCGTGATTTAGAAAAAAAAACCGCATGCAAAAACCAAAAATTCATACATCCACAAAAAAAATGGCATACATTCATGCAAGAACATTTACACCCCACACAAATGCAAACACTCAAACTGACAACTAACATATACATGCACCTGAAAGTGTACCTAACATCTATGCAATTTTTAATTTTGTTCCGACTTGTAAATTCAATGTTTTTAATATTTCTAAAGGGACTTCGGTTTCTTACTATTATGATTTATGACTGTTCGGGAAAAGAATGAGTATTTGTATCTATCTGTACTGGAATCTATCTCCCTTATTTTATCCTTGTGGTCTGATCTACCTAAGTAGTGTGGGAAAATGGGGATTAAGAGGGGGAAATGACCTTTTTGAGAAACCCAATATTTCGATATTAACCAACGTCGAATGAACCAAATTCTGCTCTCCTAATTTTGCTCTTGCGACAACTACAACCTGTATATCCTTCCAAACCTGGCGGTTGACGTCGTTCGGTTAGAATTGAAAAAGTTCGACGGTCTTCGAATACGCACGCCGGCTGCGCTTCGAAGGAGAATGAGAATTGATGGGAGGCAGTGAGCGAGGCAGAATGCAGTGAGAACGCGGGAGAGGGAGGAAGAGTAGCTTGGCCGACATCTCCGGCGCCTGTCTCCAATACGTATCGGAAGAATAAGACTTGCGTTCGAGCCAAACGCCGGGTTTGCCAGAACGAGAGGAGGTATTTCGAGTCCCTTGGGGTAGACGGGAGGAAGTGAAGATGTCGCTTTGGTGCGTAACAGTTATCGCAGTTACGTAGTGGCATAGGTATGATGCTTCTAAAGTTAGGGAACACCCCACGCTTCAACGACGGGATGCATCACCGAGGTAATCAACGCGAGAACTGGTCTTGATCGACGAAAGTGAATCTCACCTTGATGCTACCAACCAATTATCTACGGCTTAGAAAACACGTGATTCAAGGTAGAAAGGAAGCGGTCCTTTCCCTTTTGTCGACTGTGGGTTCTGCGGATGAACCGATACCAGAAAAAATTACACATTGGGTGAACTTTGGCATGGCTAGAGGCATCGTCCTAATATAAAACCTTGACCCTCCAATTTGTGATCTAATTCAGGGTTATTACTATACCACCGGTGGGTCGGATAACGGCGACGAAATTAGTGAGATATGCTTCATTTGGAGCATAAAAATCCAAGAATTTGTTTTTGCTTCACCCAATTTCCGATTATAATAGCAAGGAGAAAACATTTTTCCTCCACTTTTTCATTTCCTTTACGCCATTTACTTCCTATATTTTACGGCTGGTGTTATAACCCCACTGTGTGCTCCTGCGAAGTTATTCATATATGTAGATGAAGACTCAATAAGGAAAAAGTCTCTCGAAAAATTTTCACTTAAATCTTGATTACGAGACTGATGTAAGACTAAGTGATAAGACAGTTAAATCGAAGTATTGCTGATGTAGTATTTCCCATATCACCTAGATTAATATGAGGGGCTGATATATCAATAGTCGATAGTTATCTGCATTATGGCTACATGGTTGTCATTATCAATATAACGTCATTTAATATAGAGCTAACAATTGTGATAAGGAATTTAATAATATATGATAATAAATTTTGTCCAAAAATTGTCTGAAATTCTCGATTATTTATATGAAACGCAGTGATACGACCTTGAACTTGAAAACTTTCTTATGGCGCTAAACTTCTAGTTTAGTTTAGCCATATCGCTGATAGACGATGAAGTATATATTATTCAAGTTACCACCTGATTCGATCAATACTACCACCAGATATAGTTATTATCGCCACATTGATGTGTCTTTCATCGACAGTCGGAATAAGATGAATATCGAATAGCAATAGTCTGATAAATTCAATCGTACAAGTCACTTAATTGCGACAAATCAAACTTTAAATAACCATATACGCAGCTTGGCAGCAAATTAGGTTCATTCCAATTTATCTTCGGCGTAGAGCTTCCAAATATGTCTTAAGGAATGTCAGGGAAGGGAGGGGAGACTGTGGGTAGGTGGGACAAATTTTTATGGGATTATACATTATGGTATGTAGTATATCACGTATATATCCTGAGCGAATCTTTTTATGCATGTCCCATCCCTTTTTTCCTTTCCATGTTCCCTTATCGATTCACCTTTATGTAGGACAGGAAGGAGAGGGAATGGATACACGACAACACGGCAAACACATGCTGATGTAGTGGGAATGGTACGCAGTCGATTTTCAACCTAAAAATAAAGGAGAAAGAAGGAGGTGATCCCAATCTCCAGTCCAGGCCAACTTTTATTGGCTAAAAATCGATTTTATTCCACCAGACTCCGTGCACAGTACCTACATTCGTCACTTTTATATTCCATAGCTTCCCTTTGAAAATTATACATATTACATTATGCATAAAATAAAATCTGTTTGCATGAATAATTAATTTAATTCATAATAAATAATTTTTAATCTTGAATTCTGAGACATTTTTGGTTCAAGAGTTAACTTTTAACACTTTAGTGTGTCCATCTGTTTACGAGAAAGCTGGAGACGGAGCGAACAACAAGGTCTGTCTCAGGAAAAGCTCGAGGTCGGTGGTAGTTATCTCCCGGCCTTTGCGGAGTGCGGATCCTTCGTTTGCGAAACCTCTATAACGTGACCTTGTTACACTCCGTCATGAACCAGCTATTGGAAGAGCGCTAAGCCATCAAATTTTGCGTGAAACTGGGCAAAACCGGGAAAAAGACTAATGAAATGCTCAAGGAAGCTTATGGTGATAATGCCAAGGGAAGATCGGGTGTTTCTGCGCGGCACAAGTTGTTTCGGTAGGGTAGAGAGGATTTTGAAGACGCCGAACGTTCAGGATGCCCTTCGGCTCAAAAAAGTGATGGAAATCTTCAAGAGTGAAGACTTTGTCGTGTATCGACTTGTGACCTAAAACATGGGCATGAGAAAGGTGTGTCCGAAGTTGATGCCACGAGTGCTCTCGGACGAACAAAAGGAAACTCGTACGCGGATCTACCGAGAGATTCTCGACCATATGAGTGAGGATTCAAATTTTTCAGACAATGACCCATCAGACTTTTTTCTCTTCTCCCATTTCAAATCTGCGCTGAAAGGACGTCATTACGGCTCGGAGGAAGCGCTACAACAGACCGCGACGAGGGAGCTTAGAAGCATTCCAGGCGCCGCCTTCCAGAAAGCGTTCGAGGCGTGGAAAAGTCAATGGCCTCGGTGTGTGGACGCATATGGGTGCTGCTTCGGAGACTTTTGAGCTGTTGTATCAATTCTTGCAATGCATTTTTTATAATCGATTCAGTTCCACTACTTTTGGGACAGACCTTTTATCTTGAAGAGTAAAATAATGTATCACAAGTAATATGGCAATCACCATTCTTAATCTACATATGTGTAGTATATGTATATTTCATGTGTAGAGCATATGTACTAATATTTCAAATACTTAGAATGTGTTGCATCTAATGGCATTCGCAAGATATAGGAATGTCTTATAGTTCTGCTTGAAAGAAAAAGTACGAAATGACCTTTAAGATACTCTTTAAGAAAGTGAAGCATAAACGGGGAGAATGAGGATAGCTTTTTTGCACGTGGGCACCATCTCTTCGTTTCAAATTATCGATCACTCCGTAAGACCCCCAAAAGTTGGTGACCCACATACGAAATTGACGGTCTCGGTGAGAGAAAACTTCCCCATTACAATTCACCCAAGACAAAATTAAGGCTGAAAAATTTATCGAATGTCCAGGAGGGAGCAATAATCTATGTATAATACGCACGCAGTATAGATTTGTAATTATTTGCTCGGAGTTATCGTTGAAATCATACTGATAAATTTTCTCACCAGATCACGTCACGGCAGGGACCAAGCGGCCGAAGTTGCATTATTGTAGACTTTCGAATTATCCATCAGCAAGTATGAATAGCAAACAAGTTGGATGAGGAATAGGTTACACCCTGCGCACGGGATGAAGGGACAGGTAGACAGCATGTTGACCTGGAAATGGTCTACTGTAATGCGGGTTGTTACCCTAAGGCGGAATCTAGAAGTGTATCAGTACTTAATACGCTGTGAGCTAAAGACAGCGTGCAGTCGCCTTTATGGTTCCATCAAAAATCAATGCCGGGTCACCTTTTAAGGATTCCCTGTGTAGATAAGAGAGACATGCTAGTTGAGATGTCAAAAATTATTTGTGACTGTAATAGAGTAATCGAATCATCTCAAATTTCTACCGCTCGAATAAAGATAACAAATAAATCCTTCTCTATTCGTCGGACCCTTTCCGCTGGAGAGGTTACATTAACCCTCCAAAGAGAATTATTCATCTTTTCAACTCGACTAATGTGACAATCAAAATGCATTCGGCCGAATATGGCAAATATTTATGATGATGTTTTGAAGTTGATATAAAAATATTTTTCTCATAGCCCAATTCATGCACTAAATACATAATTATTTGTAACATAGAAAGACCTATTTTTATTGCTTGAATACAAAATGCCCTTTTCACTCGAGGTAATCAAAATCAAGCTATAATGGTCCACCTCACCACAAAAAATGTTGACACAAATGTTTTTCATTCAGAACAATAGTAAAATCATCGCACTCGAGGAGTTAAAGTATTTCATAGTATAAATAAACTCTTTCTTGTCACGGTCTGCATTGTTTGGCCACATGGACGCTGGCAACGAAAGCTCGGTTTAGGTTTTAGGATGTCAACAAATCATTTGCCAGTAAGTCCTGAATTAGACACCAACTAATCGGAAGGACTTCTTCCAAGTCCAGGGTCGAATCTAGGAACTTTTTAAAGTTGACTGACTTGTACCCCTTATTCCTTGAAACCATTTGTCATATAAATGCTGTACTGGTGACAGTAACACAAGGTGAGACACAATAGGCTTGATAAACTCTTTTACTTGAACCGTATTTGATATGGTCCAAAGACTTCGCCGATGAGGCAAAGATAACCGTAGATTGGAGGATTTCGAAATGTGGGGTGTTAAGAAGTCCGTAGAAAATAAAACGACTGGCAAAGAAGTCAAACTAGAAATTTTTACACTTTCTTGGAAAAGAGAGAAGACTGACGGGAAAATTTCGAAGCCAAGAAAAGTGAATGCACGAGACGTTATGAAGAAATATAACATCTTATATAAGAAATGAAATGTTAAAGACTCTGATGGAGGATAGACTGTTGGGTCGTAGTTTTGGAAACTTACTCCCCCGCATATCTTATGCTAGTGCCTTAAGCATTGTCCTTGTGAAAATAAACCTACCTTTGTATAAATATATGTTCCATTGTTTAAAAAATTGTCCCAATATTAACGTGCACAATAGGTTCAAACATATTTTTCACAGTATATGTGATTTAGAAAACAGCAATTTTTATTTTGCCTTTGGAGACATTGTAAGTTTATTTTTGACCTTCAAAAAGGAACCATTAGCTGTTCATTTCATCCAAAGCCACCTTGAGAAAAAAATCTGCAAATTTTTCAATGCATTGCATTAAAATAGAGAAAAATTTCAAGTCAAAAGTATATGTTATTTTACTGTTCAACAAGTTAACCTTTCCGTCACATTATTTTTGTTAAAATGTTACATTAATGCGAAAAAAGACTTGCATGGTGGTGTAGGAAAACTTCGTTTCAAACAAGTGTCAATTTTACCTACAGTAGAAGTTCAAGGGTTTATTAAAAAGAAGGGGATTAAAATGAACTCCAACCAATTTCCCACCGTCACAGCCAAATAAACATACTAATGCATAATTGAACTCCTATCTGAGATCGTAGCTTAAAATTTCAAATCGATCTGATCTATCCCCGAAAGAGAAACCATACGGAGTAGATGTATCGTAAGTAACAATGGTTTCCCACACGGCCCTACGACGTACGTGTTTTCGATGCCGTCTGAAACGTGGAATTAATACCGGTGACCATACTCTCCCACTCACACTAACATCCTCCGTCAAGGTCGGTGGAGGATTTTCAAGGAGTCAAGGAGTGGGCGATGGCGGAGGGGCGTGGGAGAGAAATTCAGCCTTTAATCAATGCGCTGCGCTGCAAGGGGTGACGTGTAGGACCGACCACGCGCCCCCTTACCGCGGCCTCCCTTTCCGTGGAGGGAAGGGCACCACGGAGGCGGAAGAAGGGACGGCGACCATGGAAATCTTCCCGACCTTGGTTCTACTATACCTAGCGGTCGGGCATCAAATCCCTCCCCCATGAATTCACTCCTCATTTCCCGGTAAAAACCGCTTAGGGTGCGCGGATAATTATTTCAGACAAAAATTTGTGGAAATCCATTTTGAAGGAAATGGCGCATACCAGGGTTGTCTGAAAAGTGTCTGAGCTCAATATAAAGATGGCAGCACTCTTCAACAGAGTTTGGAGAATATGTGCGCGTGTGCGTTGAAAGGTACTCACCAAAATTTCAGTTACTTTGGAAACCCAGTCGCTGTTTGACAACCGTTTGAGTGAGTCGTTGTAAGGTTTTTTGTGGTTCTGGGGGACCACTCATCGTATTCACCAGATATTGCCCGCAGCAACGTTTTCCTGTCTCCTAACCTTAAAGTTTATCTTGGAGGATAGAGATTTTCATCGGTAGAGGAGGTTATCGTATACGTAAACGCCTATTTTGCGGAAAAATATGTCAACTACTCTTTGTGAGGGTTAAAAAAGTTACAGTATCACTGGTAAACGTGCGTCGACTAAAAGGTGACATTGTTGAAAAATAAAAATAAATTTGAAAAAATAAGCACTCGTTTATTTTTTAGGTTGGAAACATTTCAGACTACCCCCGTACTTCAGCACACCTCGGGTAAAAGGAGTTTTTGCGACTTTTTTCGCTACGCAGTGGATTCATCGTCATATAGCATCGGTACCATAAGGTGGGTACCCTGAGCAAGGGACGAAATCTAATGGTGGGGCAGGAGATCCATGAAGACAATAGTTTCCCTCTATTAAATTATCATTTGTTTTACCTTTCACTAATTTTACCCACTACCAACTTCCTCTCTTCTCAGGCCCAATCTTCAAATTCGCAGCGTGAAAGCCTCCACAGTTCACAATTTCCAAACCTTTTCTATAACCGCATCTCAATTGTCTACGGCTACACTTCTACTTCCTCAAATTTAGCCGCAACACGATGTTAATTTTTTCATAAAAATATTCGTCGCAAATTCTATTTCTTTTTTGCTGAAAATGCACTTATTAACCCGTCCTCTTTTGAAATATTCATCGTGATAACGCAAGCTTATGGGGTCGCGGTAATCCAGGGGTTGAGCTTTGGACTACTGACCGGAGGGCTGAGGGAGGGAAACCCAAGTTCTATTCCCGGGCAAGTAAGTCTCTCTGTGCACCCTCAAAGTGAGCGTCGTATAGTAAAAAAAAGTTTGATGGAGTTTTCTAAGATTATTTCATTTATATACTGACGTCATCCTTACTGGAGAGATAGTATAGGTAGTTAAGACGCCAATGGAGGAATTGAGGAGGAAAAACATAATATGGAGAAAGTTGAGAAACAGGACAGTCTGATAGATTGGATCACGCCTTAAGACGCAATAGATGGATAAGGAACGTAGGAAAGGGCAATAGAAGGGTTGGCGCCGCGAAGAGAAATACGAGTGGACCAAGTATAAAACGTGAATAAGTATAAAAGTATACAAGTATAAACGCTGAAGAAAAATGGAATAGCAGCATCGCATTGCACAGTTACAGGAGACCACAGTGAGAAGATGAGGGAAATTAGCGTCAGAACCGATCGATTTAAGGAACTATTTCCGCTCCCTCATTTCAAGACAACAATCAAAGGAAATATTAGCTCCAAAAACTTTCAAACTTTCCGAATGCCAGTAATCAACAACCGACTACGCTCTAATAGCTGGCAACCTAACACTTCTGCCATTATAAACTCGATGGTTTCAGGCTTCACTTTGTGGAAATCCATTCTAATAAATCAAAAGAGAGATGGTACTTTTTTCCACACTTTATTTTACAAGTCGACCGGTTTCGTCGCATAGGCGACATCATCAGGTACATAGAATCAGTGAGTTCCAGAATATATAGTTATTTGAGGGGGGGGGGGAGAGGAGGGTGAGGGGGGGTGGTAAAAGGGGGGGGGGCGGTGTGAGAGGGAGCGTGGTACTGGGCGTGGGTGACTCAAAGGGAGGGGTGGGGTGGATGTAGGCTAAGTGGAAGCTTGGTTAGGTATGCCTTTCACAGCGGGGGTTGGGGCGTCATGTATTGTGGTCAGAGAAATATCCAAAATGGGGGAATTGCTCACAAATATATTCTCGTTGGCAATTTTTCCTTCCTTTTGATGCTTCCTAATCTCCAGCTCCTCCAGACAATCCATTCTTCTTCCCTTTTTCTCGAGGTGAAGTATCTCTGGGACAAAATCGCTCCTGTGGTCACTTTCCCATAGGTGTTTGGCGAAATGGGATCTGTTTAACTCACCGTTTCGTAGATGTCTTCTGTGTTCCTCTGCTCTTACTCTGAACGACCGTCCAGTCTGGCCAACATAACAAATTTCACAGTCACCACATTGGAGTTTGTAAATACCACTTCTGTCATTAATGTCAATATTGTCCTTGGTTTTGTTTAACACAGCCCTTAAGTTACATTTGTTGTAATATGCAATTTTAAATTCTTCCTTCGGGAAAAGGTTGGCAATGGACTGCGTAATCTTACCGTAGTAACTAAGTTTGCACCATCGTTTCTTATCTTCACTAATTACCGATGATTTATAAAACAGTCTCTGTGCTCGGAGGGAGCGTTTTTTATCTATCATTTTACTGATGACACTTTCTTCGTAACCATTCTTCACTGCAATGCCTTGATTACCGTGATTTCCTTGGCGAAGTTCTCGGCGGACAGGGGGATATTGAGAGATCTGTTTAGCATGGAGTGGAAGGCGGCCATCTTGTGGGAGGGGTGGTGGCGGGAGTCGGAGGGGATGACATGGTCTGTGGTAGTTTCTTTCCTGTGGATTGCGAAGTCGTAGCCTTTATCCGTGGTTGTAATTGTTAAGTCCAAAAAGTTAATACTATGGTTGGTTTCTTTTTCACAAGAGAAATTTATATTTTTGGATTGGGAATTCAACTTATTCAAAAATATGTCCAGTACTTCTGCCATTGGCTTCCACCGGGACGATTCAGGGTTGGATGTAGTAGTGATCTTGTAGAACTATCGTTATGTTAATGAATCAATGAATACCAACTATTTATTTGAAATCAAAGTTAATTGTCCGAAAATGAATATCACAAAAACCCTGTCCCGGAAGTACATGACCTCAGCCAACCAAGATTCCGATTGAAATACTATCTACTAGTACTATCGACGATACCATCCTAACGGCGAAAGACTATCGGGGTATGAGTTGCGGGTTGAGGAAAACGCTTCAAGAGTTGTCGGTCAATCGCTATGGGGTGGGAAAGGGTAAATGAGACGGGATGTCTCGTCGAGAGAGGGTGAGGTGACGTGGTGGGTGTCAAAATCGGTTGGGGGAGGTGACTGAAGGAGCTGGAGGAGAAGAGGAGATGTGGTGTGCGGGGGGAGGCTGCAGGAAGGATCTCTGCAGAATGTTAGCGGTCAGCTGGCAGGGACGAGATTTGTGGGGGATGGGTTGAGAGGCCCGGGGAAGGATGGAGTTGGATAGGGAAGGAATGGGGAAAGTGGGGTCGACACCTAAAGTACGAGACGCGCAATATTGGGGAGGCAGGACCCGGCGAGTGGCGGCGGGTCAACCCGCCGCGCAGACAATCGGCTCAATCGGTGCCATGGATTGAATTGGGGGACTACCTCGTCTCATATATATATATATATATATATATATATATATATATATATATATATATATATATATATATATATATATATACATATATACATATATATATACATATGCATATATAAATATATATTTAATCTGCCTCTGCCTCACCCTCTTCTCTTCCTATCCCTTCACACGCATATTCCCACAATCTTTCATTCGACCACTGTTTCTCCCTTGCCATCCTAGAATCCCTACCTGATTCAGCCACCAATATAGAGGCGAGAACTCGAGAATCCGCATTTATACTAGCTTTTACGGTCGTTTAAAACTCCCACCCTTAAAAGCCATTTTTAATTTCCCTCTAGGTATTCCCTGCAATTTCCCCCCCCCCCAATGTGGGAGGAAGAGGCTATATGGACTGATTCGTAGTATCTATGAGGAATGAATCTGGCCGGAAGACTTTGTGAGGACAGTTTTAGTCCCTTTTCCGAAAAAAGGTAAAGGCTACGTCATGTGAGGACTGCAGGACAATAAGTTTGATATCCCACGCAGCTAAAGTTGTTCTCAGGATCATAAACAAAAGGATAGAGAGTAGGGCAAATAATTACTTAGGGGATGATCAGTTTGGGTTTAGGAAGGGGAGAGGTACGCGTGATGCCATTGCAGTATTGAGATCACTAACGAGAGAGGAATATAGAATATAATCAGGACGTATTGGCCTGTTTCGTAGATTTCGAAAAAGCGTTTGATAGAGTAAATTAGGAAAAACTAATGAGTATATTGCAGAAAATAGGAATAGATTGGAGGGAAAGGAGGCTAATCCGCAACCTGTACATGCCTCAGATTGCTCAGGTTCGGGTAGGGAGCGGGGAGTCCTGATGGGCAGTGTTAGGTGGAGGTGTAAGGCAGGGTTGCCCATTATCACCGTTGTTGTTCAACGTATGTGTGGAGGAAATGATCAAAGAGGCATGGGAAGAACTGGAGGTGGGAATGAAAGTGGGCGGGGAATTCGTTTAATCAGTTAGGTTTGCTGATAACCAAAGTTTAGTTTATCAGTCAGCCAAGGGGTTGCAAGCATTGCTGAGTGAATTGGAATTTTAGTGCAACTGATATGGGATGAGAATCAATATTAATAAAAAAAAGGTTATGCGATTTTATAGAAAGAAAAAGGCAAAGCTAAACATTAAAATAGGAGGGCAAAAACTAGAGAAGGTAGAACAGTTTACGCATCTTGGAAGTGTTTTGGACCCACACGGTCATAGTAGTAGGAGGAAGGCGGAATCTCACCTCTATTATAAGCTACCTCCACTACATCCTATATTACTATCTAACCCGCGAGACGGCGCATATCTGGGTGACCCCATCATTTCAACCGTCTGGGCTGAACTAAGCCCACTGAATGCATCATATAGCTGCCTACATATCCCCTCCCACCCCTTTTACATATCCTATTGGTCCCTTCACTCTCCTTCCCTCGCCTCTCCCCCGTACATGTCCTCTCTGCTCTTCCCCGAGAACTCCATTCTGAAGACGACGGCCGTGCCGTCGAAACGTCAATCCAACATATGTGAGTGTCCTTTCTTTGTGTTTCTATGGTTTAAAAATCTACATCTGTGTTTTTATATATTTATGCGTCGCCGAAGAGCGTTCCATTTCGAAGCTATATGTATATATATATATATATATATATATATATATATATATATATATATATATATATATATATGTGTGTGTGTGTGTGTGTGTGAAAATATAAAGCAAATGAATGGGCAGATATGAATGGTGGAAGAAGTAAGTAGTTACCCACATATAGAACTCGATCTCGTCATTATCTCCACAAATCGTTGACGTTTTAAGTAACAATTGGAATGTAGTACTTTTTTTATATTCTAAAATCAAAAAATGCTCAGTATTCAGCTGTCAGTTGGTCGCAGTGGTTCGATCCCCCCATGGGCCAGATTATTTAGATCCACAAATCAGATTCTATGTTCCATCGTTCGCTATTCATTAGTTAATATTGGCGTAATTGTTAATCTAAATTGGATTTTGTTTTTCGAAGCTATTCAAAAACAAAAATATATTTTAGGAGGAGGGTGGTAACATCTTTTTCCCCTCCTCAATCATATGAGGTTCGTGTTTTATCGATTGAAGGTATATTTGGAGGATCCCCAACTCACCTCTTTTCTCTTTTGTCTTTCAACTTACTTGTATATACCCTAGGTAAATTCCTTCTTCTGCATATGTATATATATGTATGTGTGTGTGTATATATATATATATATGTAACCAACTCAGATAATGGACCACTATGGGTTAATGGTATGTTATTCTATATTACAATTTATTAACAACTATTCGCCAAATATGGCGAGTATAAAACGTAGCTCGTTACCAAATTATCTTACCCTAGTAGTTTTTGTCGCAGGTTGTTGATCATTCCATTGTCAATGAATATGTGTAATGGAATTATTCCATTCTTGTTAAAATAAAGTTATATAGATTAATTTACCAATGAAGTGGCCCATTAGCTAAGTTGATTAGAGTGTCGTACTAATAACGCGAAGGCCGTCGGTTTGATTCCCCCATGGACCTATTATTAATTTCCCCCATTTTCCATCACTTACAATTAAAAACCGATTTATTGACGCATTCGCTTACATAATTTGTGCTTTATCCCTTTTGGTGTAGATCCATCAATGTGAACAAAGTCTTTAACGGTGAATCGAGAAATCACTGAAAAGATATTTGGATCGCTAAGGCGATATAATGGAAAATTTCCATTGAGGCTGCTAAAAGAAGAAAGAGATGCAGAACAGTTTTTTTTTAGACTGTAGGAAGGCTAGCAGAGGTTACGAAAAAATGAAGAAGGAATTAACCTAGGGTATATACAAGTAAGTTGAAAGACAAAAGAGAAAAGAGGTGAGTTGGGGATCTTCCAATATACCTTCAATCGATAAAACACGAACCTCATATGATTGAGGAGTGGAAAAAAGATGTTACCACCCCCCTCCTAAAATATATTTTTGTTTTTGAATAACTTCGAAAAACAAAATCCAATTTAGATTAACAATTACGCCAATATTAACTAATGAATAGCGAACGATGGAACATAGAATCTGATTTGTGGATCTAAAAAATCTGGCCCATGGGGGGATCGAACCCACGACCTTCGCGTTATTAGCACGACGCTCTAACCAACTGAGCTAATGGGCCACTGCGACCAACTGACAGCTGAATACTGAGCATTTTTTGATTTTAGAATATAAAAAAAGTACTACATTCCAATTGTTACTTAAAACATCAACGATTTGTGGAGATAATGACGAGATCGAGTTCTACATGTAGGTAACTACCTACTTCTTCCACCATCCATATCTGCCCAACGATGGTTCATTTTACTTAGGATTATTTTTTAAGAAATTAAATAGATTATTTCCTATCGACTAAATCGATCCTCTGTACGCTGCATTATGCTCTTCTACGTTTTCTAAATGCACTGAAAACATTACATTCGATTTTCTATCCCCCAAGAGTTATACTCCTATATTGATCTTCAAGTTTATAGGAGAGAGAAAGCGTTAAACAACAAAAATATAATAGAGCTAGCTCCTGGTAGGGTAACCCATGGTCGATAGACCGAGACCAAAGGATAGGAGCCTGACGAAAGGTAGTCCGCGTAGCGTTTGTTCATCATTGAGGCGGCTGCAAAGGTGTTTGACCCCAATGGGGCAAGGGTTGAGTGGGACACCATGAAGCGATGGTGTCACGTTGTAAACGCTATTGAGAAAGGCAACGGGAAGCCACCTCAATTATATTTCCCAAGATTTAAATGATGGGTACTGCAGAGAATATGAGTCCTGGCAACTACGGAACTCCGCCCAATTGGCTGTGTGACGTGCTCGGTGCCGGGGGAGGCAGGGTTTCCGCGGTCGTCATCGCAAAATCCTTGCATATCAAAAGCGAGAAGCAGCAATGAAGACGCAGAGAAGGACAGAATTAGTTAGAATAGTAACTGGTAATGTCAGTTCAAGGATGAAGGCAGGGAAATAATATAAAGCGAGAGATGGAGAGAAGAAATTAAGATATTATAGGGCTCTGTGAAGTCAGTTGGAAGGATAGCGGGTATTACTGGAGTTACAGTTGCAGAGTAATATACAGCGGAGGAGAAGGAAGACAGCAAGTAGTGGTTTTAATGCGAACCAAAAAGGTAGGTAGAAGCGTTGTAAACAAAGAGCAATCGACTGATAGAATATTATTAGGAGAAGTAAAAGCGGAACCATCGAACTTCGTCATTATTCAGATATACATGCTACCGACCAATCAAAGGGAGCAAGAAGTAGATAGGGTTTACGATCAGTTAGATGAAATAGCAGATAAATTGCTAACAATAAAGTAATTTTTATTTATTATCATTATAGGTAATCCACCGGAGAACATAGGTTTTGGACGGACACAATTACAATAAATTTCTCTTATCTCTCCTAACAAAAACAAAACCCAATACTCTACTCCAAAACAGAGCCCACTTCATCCCCATATACTGCCTACCTTCATTCCATCCAGCATCCCTATTCTCTTCTTGTCCCTTCCTCATTTGCCTAACATTCTCCCCTCTATCACAGTCTTTAACATCCCGTTGTCAATCAATATGCTTGGCAGCCATTTTTTGTCTCCTTAAGCAAACGCTTTTTCGAAATCTACGGAACAGGTTAATACGTCCTGAGTTTATTCTATGTTTACTCTCTGTTAGTTATTTCATTATTCCAATGGCGTCACGCGTCTCTCCCCCCTTCCTTAACCATAACTGATCATCCCCTAAGTAATCATTCCCTGCTCTGCAACCTTTTGTTGATGATTCTGATAACTACTCTAGTTGCGTGGGAAATCAAACTTATTGTTCTGCAGTCCTCACATGATGTAATCATGTGAGGACTACAGAATCATGTGAGGACTCTTTTTCGGAATAGGAATTAGCAATGATCTCACAAAGTCTTCCGATCAAATTCGTATCTCATAAATTCTACGAATTAGTTCATATAGTCCACATACTCTTTCTCCCAAATTTTCCCAAACTTTTTAGTTTTTTCGCAGGAATGTTGTTTACCCCCACGGCCTTATTTGATTTAAATTCCTATATTAACATTTTGATCTCGCCGTCGAGGAAGACTGGATCTAAGTCAACCTTATTTCCATCCTATTCTTTTTCTATAGCTAAGTTTGCCGGCGTAATATATTTACCATACAGTTTTTCTATATACTTCTTCCATGTTTCTTATGTCTCCTCTGGTTTAATATTTTCCCTGACTTATCCTGTCTTTCACAGTTTTACTTTCTTCTTTCCTGGCAAGGTTTTTAACTTCCTGAATAGCGCACTAATTTCAACCTTCTTCCATAATTTTTCATATCCTCGGACTTCATCTTCCACCATGCTTCTTTTGCTCTATTTTTTACCCACCTCAACTTATTATTTACCTTAATACTGCCTGTGTATTTACATTCTTCCGTTTCCTTCTCTCATGTATCTCAATCAATCATCTCGTCCGCAATCCATAGTTCCCTTGACTTTTTCCTATTTACTGGCCGTATAGTTCCATTTGCGGCTTTCGATATCACTATTTTTATTTGTTTCCATTTTTCGTCTATAGTAACTGACTCCCTGTTCTAAGTCATTATTTTCTCTAATGCCTTATTATTGTCTCCTCTTGTCGATCCTGTTAATGCTTTCACATTACATTTCCTCAATCTTCCGTTTTATCTTATTGAATCGGACTCCACACTTCATTATTGCCAAAATATGATCTGAATCTGCTCCCTCCTTCGGAAAACTGCTCGAATTAATCCTGCTGCTTCTAAACCTGTCCCTTCAACCTATCTTGATTAAGTTAAGCTGCCAGGAGCAATTTCCATACTCCCGTCAGCGCGGATCTTAAGATGGCATAAGCTCTTTCACCACGTCAAGGGTCAAGTCGATGAGGATGGACACCTTTTCTCCAAGCTCTCATTTTATCTGCATTATATAGGGATGTATTGGCACAAAGGTTCCATCTACTGGTATAAATATGACAGCTCTAACCATTATTACGTATTTTAAATATCTTGGATATTCACTTGTGTTCCCTGTATTATTTTTTTCCTCAATAATTCATTTTTCCAATAATCTTGATGCCGTCCAAAAAGCCTGCTCTCTTCCTTCCTTTTCTCCACTTTCCCAATATCCTCCATTTAACCTCGCTATTCAACATCCCACTTCTGTATTCAATTGTTCCAGGCTCAACTTTGTGGTAATTCATGTTCATTAAGTGGGGCCCGACACTTTTTTCCCTCCTTCTCCCCCCTCTCTTACCCACCCCCTCTCCCTCATGAATGGACCGCGACTTGATTAATTTGTACCTGATGATGACGCCTAAGTGTTAAAACTAGTGTACGCAAATAAAAAACAGTGGAAATATGCATTGTGCTCTTCCTTTAATCTCGCTATCTCCCCGCCACACGTCCTTGCACACGTATTTGCGGTGCCTTGCAGAGTATTTGGAACATGTGATTGACATGTTAAATGAATCTTCCTCCATTTATTCACCCCTTCAGAAAGTCCTTCGGGTGAAGCCAACATAGTTTGTGCCATCGCTTCGAGTAAAACGAGAAATCCCTCCAGTTGCCATTCCAAAGTTAGGCAGACGTCCCAGAGCGTCTAATGGGGATACGGGACTTGATATACGTGGCGGAGAATGTGGGGTAAGGATCGACTCCGGGCGGCGAGGAGCCAGGCGGGGGTCAAAGGCGGTCGGAAGAAAAAAGTTAAAGGGTTGGGGGTGTTCAGACTGGGGTACACGGGTGCTTCCCGCTGGGTACCTATCTACCCGAAGGGAAACCCGACGCGCACACCAATTAGGTGTCCGTTTAAGGGGCGGAGATCGACTCTTTACGAGCCACGCGGCCCCTGTCGCGAGTCGAATGAGGGGTGGATTTTGGCCGACGGAGACTCTCGTCTCGCAGAGGATTTTGACGGACGAGCAGATGACGCTTAGCTAAGGGTGTCAAAGGAGATATGACGGCAGACGGTCCTCAGAGGGAAGGATTACTGATAATATTTATGCTCTCCGGGTGAGGCGTGCGGACCGCGTCGCCCAAACAGGCTTGTCTAAACGACGCGCACAAGTCCCGCAAGGTCTCCGCTCAAACGGCAATTTGCTCGCCTTTGAAGCTCTATAGGCGCCCGGAAAACAAGGTACTATTTGTATTGTATTTGGATACTCTGCAAGCCTCCGCAAGTGTGTGTGGCAGGGGGTGGATACATACCAGACTAATTTTGACCCGAATATTTCAACCTCTACCTGGGTCGGACAATGTAATACTGATCCTTTATCGTTCGTGAAAAAAATATCCAAAATACATCTTTTCTACACTTCATATCTCTAATTTCATTGACATTATCTCGTCTTCCGTAGTGCGATGGGGATTATACTAAATTTTCAACATCATTGCTAAATAGACATCCTTCCAATTCATGCAAGAGATACCATCTGTAATCTTCGATCCGTGAATGATTCCCAGCCTAGCTCCGCTAGTATTTTGGATATAGGACTAAGTTTATTATAACGTTTTATAACTCTACCTTCTCTGCACTGCACGTGATCCAATGATACAATTAATCCAACTTCGTGAGGATCCCATATGCTTGCAGCATATTCTATATGAGGCCTAACCAGTGAAAGAGAACATTTCTCTTTGACCATTTTATCACATTTACCCGATACACTTCTAATTATTCCTAATATTTTGCTAGTTTGTCCATATCTTCCCCGTATATGTTTCACTCAGAAGAGGTCGTGAATGAGAGTATCGCCTGTATTAAATCGAATCTACATATTCCATTTCCAGTTTTAGTCATGCAGTAGACGTTCGGAAGGCAATGGCTCTTTTTCCAAAATTCCATCACGACGCACTTTTTTAAGTTTGAATCTGATTTCAAAGCGTTCCGCCAGTGTTGTATAGCATTTAGGTTATCTGATAAAGCTGCTTTGCCGCCAGGATTACGGATGTCTCTGTAAACCACAACATCGCTGGCAAGTAAACGTACCTACGTTGATGTGTGACGCGTGACAAGTGACTACGGAGTCGATGTCGTAAACGTAAAGCGGTACATTGGAGGGAGATCATCGTGCTAGATCGTGTGGAACTAAGACTAGCTCGTATATAGAATCTGTATGTAAAACGTGTCACTGCGATAAAATTTGTAGTGTGTTTCGAATATCGGATTAAATATATAAAGAGGAACCATACCTTCTATGTGTTTGTGGAAAATCATACCAATTACTCCGTTTTATTTTGAAGGTAAGATCATGAAATTAAGATTGGAGTATAATTAGAGAAAAAAAAATGCAGAACCGGAGTTAAAAATGTTACATTTACATCAAATTATAAGGACTAAGAATAATTAAAAACGACTGAGTTGAGGTAAACACTTGACACAATACCTTTATGCGTGCTATATACATGTGCGTGTTATAATGATTTGTATACATGTGCGTGTTATAAACCATATCCCTGCATTTCATCCAGCAATATGTAGCAGTGATTGAAATGTAAGACCTGTATATTCTCAGGAAAGTATTCTCCATACGAGAAAATGGACCTTGGGGCAAGAGGAGAACTGCATACTTCTACTCCCTAACATAAGGATTCCTTGATGCCGTACGCAACCAATGATTTGTGTGTGAATGAACACTCACACGAATGTACGCTTACGTATATTTAATGCAGTTGAGGCTATATCTAACAAGAAACATATCACTCTTGTCGCATGACTTTAATAGATATAGTGATCGTGCAATGTGCATTTTTCTAGTTTCTGATTAGTTTTTTCTAGTTTATTGCATGTTAAATCATTTTTCTGTAGTGAGGCTTATGCATGGTGCGATACATCCCCTGCCCCATACCTTCCCGGTAGCTTGTAAGGCATTATGTAAATGTAGATATATAGTAGATGATAGAAATTCTATAGCCATGTCTACAGAATCGGCTGTAACGTAATCAATAAAAGATTATTGGAGATAATCGATAGAAATAAGGTCAATATCAACTGTCTAGAAGAGAATAAGGAGTACCTATAAATACTAATCATCATAGACGAAAAAATGGAAAAAAATCGCGAATCCTATTAGACACTAGTACCGAAAGACAATTTACAGAAAAATTCGAAAAGAAAACTGGAATGAAATGATACAAAGAACGCAAGAAACAACATAGCTTATTCAAGAAAAAATTTTGGGAAGATAAAAATATAAAACCTATCAGATCAACAAGTAAGTTTGACGCGATCTTTGAATGGGCAAAACAACAAGAAGATGAACTAGCAGAGAGCGTGGCCATTCATTATTTACTTTAACTGCTATTTTAATGTCCCCAATAAAAGCAGCTTACTTTGAATGCTTAGAGAATTACATTAGCGGTTATAATTAATAAAATAGTAATTAATATATATCATATAATAATTGATTATATACAATTATATACTTGTTTATAATAATGGTTGTGTTTGGTGTCCTAAGACCCTCCACCACACTCTCTTAGGTCAGGAGGTGGTTTTTGTGCAAACAAATTTGTAGATTTAATTCATTTATGAATTACCCGTCCTCCATGAATAAAATTCTGCCTGATAATTCATGACTACGTTGCAGGTAATTGCAGATAATTCATGACTACGTTGCCCTTTTAATGGCATTTCTTATTTGTCTTCCAAGTGTCGTCGGTGGAGTAGTCCTTAACAGCATAGACATTTTAATTAGCATAACAGACGTTGCATTAATGATGTTCTGTGGTCCCCTTTCACATGCTCTTTCGGTAGATCAAGGGTTTCCATATGTATATGAAAGTATTGGAGTAGATGTAGCATGACGGGTGACCTAACACCCCCTACCACTCGTTCTCACTAATACTTGCAGGATATTGTTTATCTGGAGATAACACAATGATAGTAATAACAACTTTTGGACAGTAAAACTTAGTGGTCATATGTCAGGGTGGTACAAAGAGCTGAGCCAACAGTGCTTCCTTCAAGGTATTGTAGCAATACTATTCAAATTGGTAGTGCGTAAAAAGCTAATGCTCTCAATCAATTCTTCCAAAACATTTTCACGAAAATTATTGCAACCAAATATTTGCCAAATGTTCTACATTCCGAAATGGCTGCGTAATTTAATGATGGACGAACAAGGAGATGTTGATTTCTAACCATCCAACAAGTTCTCGGGTCCCGAAAATAAACTGGTTAAGGTGTTAAAAGAATTAGCTCCTGACATCACGCCGCAGCTTGAAGTAATATTTGATAAATCTCCCACAAAGAGCAAAATCATTTGAATTTCTCCCACAAACTATAAAATATGAATCCTATTCCCTTAGCGTCGAAATGAAGCCCATACCACATCGTAAACACTTCGTTCCAGCATTCGTTTCAGCACGCATCCGAACCGTAGCTCACTGATATGAATCGGAGACAGTCGCTGGTACGGCCTTAATGAATGAGGAAATGCAAGCCTGGTGGGGGAGAGAAGGGATCAAAAAGGAGGGGCGGTGTGGCGTGCGGGAGAGAGGGGGAGGAGGCAGGCACCGCCGGGAGGTGGGGGTGGGAAGGGGGGAGTCCAGGAAGGGCGCCGCGTGTGAGTGAGGGAAGGGGGGCAGGGGTTAAGGGAGGGTGCAGGGTTCCTCGCTGACAGAATAATGAGGCGGAACGTGGCGGGAAATTGGCGGGGAGGGAGGGGAGGAAGGGTTAGGAGTCGAGAGAGGGAGGAGCGACGAGGGGTTGAAGAAGTGAAGCGGGGAGAGGAGAATGATGGAAAGACGATGAGGGCGAAATTGAAGTTACTTCTCTTCTGGAGAGATTGTGTAATTACCTTTCGGAGCAAAATGAATGCAATACACTAAAGGGGTATCATTGAAATACGCGGAAGGCACAGCATAACTATGGCCATTCTCAGGGTTTCCCAGGGACCTTGCTTCGTCTCTCAGAACTCTGATCCTTCTTGTACACGAATAATGTGGCTGCTTTCGTAGGAATTGCCAAATATTCTTTGGTGAAGACATAAGCTTAGTTTGTTTTACACTTATTAGAAACTTCGTAGAGAATTAGAGACTTCGTAGCATGTGAATTCGTATTTTTTAATAGGGTTTTTATTTGTCTTCTTAATGTAGTCAGTGGAGCAGTTACTAAGAGTAAATATTTGTAATGTGTGAAAAGGGTTGGTATGAATTGTGTCCGGTCACCCCCCATCCACTTGTACTTTCTTTTTGGTGAATCACGGGGTGTAATTTTTCTGTGGAAGCATTGAAGTAGACGTAGTATGGCTGGTGACCTTATATCCCCTGTCATAGGTCCTTACGACGGATTGCGGGGTATTAGTATAGCTAGATTGAGAGACAATTGTCAATTTGAAGAGTACCCTCAGACCAATGCTAAAGTACTGAGTTTGTTTTACAAATTGTATATGAATTTGGATTAACATTAATTTGGATCTAAGATGAGGGAGAGATTGTGTGGAACGGAGATTAAAATACCATTTTTTCCACGCACAACACGACAGAGGGTAGCTGTCGATTCAAGACAAGAGTAAAGTATGGAGGTTTATATCTTTCTTTAGCTATGGTAATTCCTCTAGCTAATGAGATGCTGGTTTTAGGAAGAACTAAGAAATAAGTCGGAGAGAAAGACAAATAATTCAAATTTGTGGAAGAAGAAATGGAC
The DNA here is from genome assembly GCF_022747635.1 of Hetaerina americana. Taxonomy (NCBI): domain Eukaryota; kingdom Metazoa; phylum Arthropoda; class Insecta; order Odonata; family Calopterygidae; genus Hetaerina; species Hetaerina americana. Next base: position 70,586,104 of record NW_027287427.1, read on the forward strand.
TTGCAAGGGGAAATTCGAAAAGACAGGCACAAAGTGGTGGGAGATTTTGACAGTTAGGGCGATGCTAAAAACTATGATGGAGCGGAGAATGTTGGGCCATCTGGGTAGAGGAAAATGAAGATTGAAATAATATGACCCAAAAGAGTTAGTTTGGAGGAAGCCCAAAAAACACAATGTTTTAAACCGTTCATAACCCACTAAGAATGCTTGCGATATCGATGCCGCCATAGAACATGAGTTTTGAGTACTCAATACTTTTTCCCATCAATTCCTGTGCTCTTTTCAAATAATAAAGACTCGGTCTTTCTCTCTCTCCTATCGTCTATCCTTTCATAATATTTACAATGGAATTAGACGTGACCCAGTAATTTAATTTTCTATTTTTTACCATTATTTTAATTGGATTCCTATTTTCATTCATATCCTTCAGAGCTTCATTATTTGTTTTCCGTTCTCCCATATTATTTTTATCGTTCGTCTCCAGATTCAATTTTTTTCTCCTCGTGTTCCAACTCTTACTGCCAGAGAGAAATGTGCTCCAGATGAATGTGTTTCGAATTTCAAAGCCTCTTCAACACAGCTTTAAATTAAATTTAACCCAAGTGATTTTCTAGTCACTCGCTGGTGATCCATGGAAAACCATAGGTGGCACAGGAACAGCAGAAAACGTTAAGGAAAACGAGAAATATTCCCACTATGACCACTTGAATTTTATACTCCTTACAGCTAAGGTTTTGCAAGGGGTTAGTTCTACCCTCGCCGATCGAAACCAATTTCGCGTTGATTACTTTGGTTTAATTCAACCGTAAAACTCAAGAAAATCTTTCTCCAGATATGTTATGCTGCACCAACCATAAGTTAGTGCATTAAGTAAAGCACTCTCTACTCTCGAACAATGTACTATATATATTTTATTAATGCAACGCACGTTTCAAAAATTAGTCGTCATAATAAGATACGTAAATTTCACTGACGGTGCCGAAGTATATGTTAAGGGTGTACTTAATTATAAGTTCTTCTACCGCCACTTCCCACGTTCGACACTACTGATTTAATTCATGAATTACTATACCCTACTGCGTTTTCGTCCCTGCCCACTCCAGCCACCGACCCATTATGATTAGGTTTCCCTTTCCTTCGACTGCCTCGATAGCTTATGCCAGTCGTTAGAATTTTCTTGTAGGTTTTCAGAGGAAAAAATATATAGGTAACATACGAGTCTTCGGCGTGAAACTGAGGTGGTGCTCGTTCCAGTATGGTGAGTGATGAACGGGGTCCATGGCGGCAGGGGTGATGGAGCCAGAACCACGCCGGTTGCCGCCTAGAGAAACGTAAACAGCAAATGACTCTCAGAGTGACACGGGTACAGGAGTTCTGTGGGAGGGCCTTAACCCAGTCTAGGGTCAGGACTGTTGCTGATTAGTGAGCACCCTTGTCCGTTGAAATCCTCGTCTCTCTCTCCATTGGGGAAGTGGGCGGAGGATCTCTAGAGATGACAAACAGTCTCCTTGAAAAGGAGTCGTGCATATGTCACCCTAATTACGAAACACGGTCCCTACGCTCGAGACAGATGCTCAAGTTCGGCCACTTGGAATGCCTATTCGTATCCAAATAGTGGCCCATCTCATAATACAGAAAATTTTGATTTTCGATGCGTCGAGTAACAGCTAAGATATTGATGAGCGTTTGAAATTAATAGTTTTGTATCAATAAAACTATGGGTGCGTTCGTTAATTCCACTCCCTATATTAGAAAGAATTTTATCTGTAGATGCGTGGTACACTGCGTAGTGTTTCCAAAAGCTAGAAGGAATCTACAAAAAACTATTTTCTTTTTCGTGATGAACTGAGCTCGAATCCAACAAATAATTAAATAATTTTTTTTCCGTTGGTCTACCCGATATTTTCCATTTTTGAAAAACATAAGATTTCATTGACGTAAATTTGAACCACCTACCAGCCAGTTATCCCGTCTCTCCAGAAAGAAAGAGTATACGAGCGTTTCGTACAGGCATACAGGGTTCGTCCGGAAAATAAGTGTACTGATTTTTTCCCGCCGCTCCAGGCGCGCTCAGCACCGCTCTGACGGGCTGCGATTGGAGGGGGGTATGTTGGCAAGCGATGCTGAAAAAGGCAGTTGGCTCTGAGCTGTGGTGTAGTGAGGAGCTCTGTTAACGCGAACCTCCACGCTCGACCCACGTCACGGAACGCGATGCCGAAGTTTTTGGAGCAGCGTTATTCCATCAAATTTGCGGTAAAGCTTGGGAAATCGTCTACCGAAACTGTCGGTATGATTAACCAGGCTTACGGGGAGTCAGCCATGTCCAGAAACATGATCTTTCGGTGGCACAAGATGTTCGTGGAGGGCAGAGAAGAGGTCGACGACGAACCACGGCCTGGACGCCCATCAACGACACTCACCGACGAAAATGTGCGAAAAGTTCGCGATGTACTGAACTCTGATCGTCGTCTTAGTGTTCGGATGATAGCAGGGCAGTGTAATGTGCCAAAAACAATAGTGCACGAGATTATTAGGCACCAATTACAGATGCGAAAAATTTGTGCAAAGTTGGTGCCGAAAGTGCTCAGTGATGATCAAAGACTAAATCGTTTGGAAATCGCGACACAACTTGCGGATCACTGCAAAAATGATCCACATTTTTTAGAGACTTCTTTCTGTTCCCGAAGATAAAGAGGAGTTTGAAAGGAACGCGATACGGGACTTTGGACGCCGTCAAAGAGGCCGTGACGACGTGTCTTCGAGAGGTTCCCGATGATGCCTTCGCGGGAGCGTTCCAGGAATGGGAACGCCGCTGGAACAAGTGTATCGACTCACAAGGGTCCTATTTTGAGGAATATTAGCTTAAGATATGTAAAAGTGTAATAAATTTTTTTTCCTGAGCTCAGTACACTTATTTTCCGGACGAACCCTGTATGTTGGATTCTTCTGGGATATCAAAAGGTGATTAAAGTCGTTCATTGTCGTTCTATCGTTCTTCGACGCCCCAAATTCAGATTGAAAAAGAGTCTTACGGAAAGGAAAAAAGTGAAGAATGCGAGAAAGAAATATTCCGATCAGTTGTAACTCGCTGTTTCCTGGATAAATCTTGCAACTTTGAAATCACACAGCTTGGGAGGTATCTAGAGATTTTACTCGAAATCTATTATTCAAGATATAAACATATCATAGGGATATAAAGCTATCCTCATCATCAACTCCAAGAGGTAATTCCTTGTTTTAATAGCCACATCTTGCTTATTGTAGTGGCTTCCTTTAAGATAACGTACAATGTGAAATCCATCTCATACTCCATGTTTCTATACAATTTTGTTTTTGGTCGTGATTGTAGTTTTTTCCCTACCAATTTACCTCCGAATATGTTCGTTAAGAATTGAAACAGGGTATACTTTGAGTGACAGTCATTGTTTTATGTAAATAAGGTGACTTGTTGATAACGTTATTTTTATTTTTCTCTCAAGGTCATTGCCACTGCATTTCATTCTGGTTTATTATTCTCGTATCGATAAATATAAATTCCACAGACATAAAATCCTGATTGCCGGCCCATCTTGTTTCACAAACATCTAAAATGTCCACGTCTGCTTTCTTCATCATGAACTTGAATTCTTCATGTTTCCTAGGTTTCGAGAGAGAATACCTCTATATTATCCATACCCCTAATTCGATTTGTTTCTCTGGTCCTTCCTTGGCTACAACTTTCTCCAAGATATCCCCACTCCCTGATAGACCTTGTATATACGTATATCGCCCGTAATTCATGATTTCCTTTTTCTATTTACTATTACTATAGTTTCTGTTCCGGCTTTCAATATACCTCTTTTGATGCACGAGAGAAGGTAATCGAAGAAATTAAATACGGAGTTAGGTAGAAGGAAGTATAAAATAGTTCAATAGTAAACTAAGGTGCGAAACAAATAGTCAAAACACAAATGGCGAAAAAAGCGCGATGGAAGATGCAGTGCAAAGGTATAGAAAGTTTACAGCGCATGGGTGAAATTCGTTCGTTATAATGGAAGGTAAAATGACTGTCAAGAATTAAAAAAGGTAAAATCGTTTCAAACAATCAGCGATAAGTCAAGAAAAATATAGTTGAACCAGAAAAGATCCAAGAGAGATCGAAATAATATGTAGAAGAACTGTATAGTAAAGGTATAATGGCCGCAAATTTATACTTAGAAAGAGAGTATGACGTAGATAAGGATAGCTTAGATACAGTTTTTATGGACTAATTCGAAGCATTTATGAGGGGGGCGAATTGGTTGGAAGATTTGGTCAAATCAGTTTTAGTCCCTTTACCAAAAAAGGGAAATTCAGCAATGTGTGAGGAATATTTGTACAGAACAATAAGCTTGATTTCGCATGAAATTTAAGTGTCAGGGTCATCAAAAAGAGTGTAGAGAGCAGGGTAAATGATTACTTAGGGAATTTACAGTTGGGGTTCAGGAATGGGAGAAGCACGCATGATTCCATGACATTAATGAAGTCACTAAGAGAAAGGAGCATATAATAAAATCAGGCTGTATTTGTTTGTTTCCTGAATTTAGAAAGGGCGTTTGATAGGGTAATTTGGGCAGAATGAATGAATGTACAACTCAAAACAATAGAACAGTCACACATTTGGCCCCTCGATTCCTGGAATGAGCCAGGAATCAATATGGACATTAATTACCCAAACCTGCAGATATTTTCATTCCCCTCCACTCCAAAAAAATCAACTCTTCTCCTCTCAAACCTTTCCCCGTCTTCCCCTTCCGTCCAGCGCTCTTGCCCTCCTGTCCTCTCCTGAAACCTTCTCCCGAGTTCCTTCTTTTCCCTTACGGTTTGGACATCGAACATTTGGAATACGCACGATTGTTCTTTAATTATGTTTATTTCTACATTTTTGCTGACTAACGCAATCTTGTTCCTTCGGTTGTGTTATACATATGTATATAGTTACGAGACTTTTATAAGACATTATATTTTACTTCTTCGCTTATTTACTCGCGGTGATGAGCAAGCGTCATCCCTGCTATCCCTCGAATCAGAAATGCTGTCTAACGGGGATGGAGGAAATTTGCCAGGAGAGACCAAAGGGAGAGAGCCCTATTGGCCAGGTGATGTATTTATTCGTTTCGAGGTGCGATTGCGGAAGGGCAAGAGGGGAGGGAAGGACGCGATGGGCGTGGCCTTCGACTCGATTGGCCCCGCCCAACTCCACTTCACCCCATCGTTCTCGTGAATCCACTTGGTATGTGGGGGGGGTTGGGATCGGTGGGTCTGCCTGGGAAGGAGGGATGTGTCGGAACGGGTAACAACCCCCCCTCCCTCCCTAAAGTGTGAGGCTTCTGCTTCTCCTCACCTAGGCCAATGTTTAGCAACTAGCTAGGCTGCCCGTCTAGAAAGCAAACTCCCAACGCCATCTCCCCATTCGAAGTCCACATATCTCTTCCATAACTTAAGGAGGGCGTAGGTGTATGAACTCGCCGCCTCACACACGCCCCCTCATCCGTTCCAAGCTGTCGCGTTAAGCTACCCTGGATTTGTTTGTTCACGGAGGATGTTTAGAGGAGGGTGGTCCTGGAAACAGTTTAGGTACGAGGACATGTTTTCTTTTTACCTCTCGTTTTTTTGTGGGGAGGAGGTTTGTAAGGTGGTAACGTTTCCTCTTTCTCACCCTCTTTTGAGCCTGGAAGCACGATGGGAGGTTCTTGGGGTGGGAGTGGTTGATGGGGTGAAGAAATGTTGCGGGGAGGCTAGGAGAAAGGGTGTTGATGCCTGACGACTCGCTTGGGATGGAGTATAACCGGGTCCGTTTAAGACTACAGAGACAAAGGGCTCCTCATTTACCGGAGCGTAAACTACCGCGGCGAGCGTTTGGTCAGGTAGAATTGAAATATCTCCGCTCCGCAAAAACCACAGTGCCCGGTCCTCATGGTTTCCTGAGAAACTGGAAATCATTTAGTTGAGCGCTGGGGCAGAATATAATAACTTTTCACAGTTAACTCTCCAGGCTTAAAAAAAAGGTAGAGGACGATCATACTATATGTATTTCAATGCAACAATTTCTGAGGGTAAAAATCATCATCAGACCATCCCGGTCAAGGTGAATAATTTTTAAACTCTGATATTGTTGCATTGATAAGTAGAGAAGTTAAACTCTTTCAATGAAATCTAATGAAGTGCTCATGGAAGATAAAATTATTGGGAAACACTGAACACAATTCAATTGAATTATCATATTTTGAAATTTTTCTTCCATTTACGCGTCCAGACAAAGAAGTGATAATTTTATATTCAATCAAGATTTTTAAAGTGCATATAATAGCATACTTGTTATGGCAAATAATGGAATATACAATGAAAAGTAGTATATAAATGTTTAACTTCGATGTAATTTATTGATATTTTATTAATCAAATATATGATTATCGTGTAATAGTTTAATACATGATAAAGCCAATACTCTATTTGCGATTCATAAATATGTAAAAACGTCGTATGAATAATACTTTTTATGTAAATTTTAACAATTTTTGTAAACTAAATCTAGCTGCTGAAAATGTAACTGTATTAACTGTTAGGTTCACGAGCGTTTTGATGAAATTCACGCACGAGTTGCACTGGATTAACCGGATCCTTTGAAAAAAGCTATGCTTATTGTTTTGAAGTAAGGAGAAGAAAATGTAAATTAGCCGTCTCCAGATGAACTTGACTAACCTTTAGCTAAGATATCGTGGTCGAAGAAAGGAAGCTCCTATTTAAATATAAAATGGGAAAGATACCGTCGAACAAGTGGAAGACACGCATTTATTCAACAATGGAAGCCATGGAAGAGGTAAAAGGGATCGGAGAGGCCCATCTAAGGAGGCTTACAACATGATGAGATTAGTACTATGATTGGCGTTTAGTACTTGAACTCGTCATGGGAAAACGGTTTTATAACATATACTAGATAAACAAATCACCTTTATATCACTAATTTTTGGGGATCGGGATGGTGCTGTGTCTAACGTGCAGGCTTACCACCGATGGGGTCCGGGTTCAAATCCTGGAGACAAAAAATATTTTTTAGAGATATCCTGATACATACTTGAGATACTTTGTGAAGATCACTTCGAGTGAGTACGACACCCATCGGATGGGACGTTAAACTGCGGACCCCTTGGCGCCTTTCGACAAGAGTAGGCTAATGCTGACGCCGGGTTTCTCTTCACCTTTCCTTTCCCATCCATCCCTAATGGAGCAAATGACCTTAGCTGTCAGCCGCCTCCCATAAAAACTACTATTATGACTAATTTATCAACAAAAGCAGCAACAGAGAGAAAACTAGACAGGATGGTAATATGGCACGGCGGAAGAGTGATGAAAATAAATGAGATAGACAGAGGTAGGGATAGAAAAACCATTTGAAAAGAGGTTGGATAGAAAATCCTATGGAACACACTAGAATGAGGGAAAACAAATTCAAGGTGGCGGTGGAATTGGTCAACCCTCTGGAACACCCTCTCCAAGTCAAATGCTCAACCTCTAATAACATTATTACATAATATGATATTTAATCATGAAACTCATAAGTGCATACGGTCTTGGTAAAATTAATTAGGTTTTGCCTTAACCTGATGTTCAATTTATTGATTAATATTGACCAATCATGCTAATTCGCATCTACCATAGAACAGTTTTGCTGAATAAATTACAGTATTGCTTTTAGAAGAGTGAATTCAAAGGTAACAATTATTTAGGGAAAATTTTTTAATTTATATCTATAATTCATCCACGCCCATAATTCAATAGTTTTAAAACCTCTTCCAAGCTTCATCTGGAAGTCGCTTCTGACATTTTTTTAGTGTATAACTTGACCTCATATCGTATATAATAGTCTTGACTTTTATGATTCATAAATGTGCTTACTATACCAAGTCATTAAATTGCTAGAAAATAATAATAATCGATTTCCTCGATCATTAAAAAATACGTATACCATCAACTTATAATATACCTACATGCAATAAATGGTAGGTATCAATTTAGTTCTATATCGGCGGCAAAAATGACTATGTACCATATATCGAAGTAAGTATTATCGCACGACCATGATGTGTAGCAGGTTATTAAAAAACTGGAGAAGGTACAAAGGAAGGCGGTAAGATGTGTACTTGGAAATCATAGATAAGCGTAGTGTATGGCAGAAATGATACAATTACTGGGAGAGGAATCTTTGAAAATTAGGAGAAAACGAAGCAAGACTATGAAATTTTTCCACTTATGTAATGGTAAAAAACTCCACTTATAGGAAACCAAGGAAGGACATGGAACAACTAAATTTCACTGAGAGAGGTTAACACCAATACAAAGTGAAATTAAGGGCACAAAAAAAACTACATTTAATGCTACAAATCTCTTGATATTTTCAGCCAAACCATCGTCGATTGGAAATGCGTACTTGTAGCACTATTCGAACCCTTCCGAGGGAGTAAAATATTTTTGGTAAATGGTTCAAAAAATGTTTTATATAATTGCATGTATGCAGGAATTTTCAAGGTGTCTTTTCCCTTTTCCTAAACCCTTTCAGCATCCTTTCCCTCCCTTATCTCTTACCCTTTCCACCTGATGCTTGCATCCCTTGGAACTCACCTATTTGGTGGACCGAGGGCTATTTGTGTACGAGTACTCGTAGATGTGTGCATGAATTTATGGATGTATGTTACCACCTGGAATGTTTCTAACTTGCAGCTATTTACATTAATTACAGTAATAATAAAGGGTAAAAGAATTATAACGCAAGTTATGTGCTCAAAAAGATAAACCCAAAGGATTTATTTTAAACCTAAAATGTTAGATTTTAGGAATCCACCTCTGTTGGGAGGCTAGGAATAAAACACGTCTCGGAAAAATACCAGGAAACGACCTTTCGGATCTTGAGGAATCCCTCTCTCTGGAAGTCGGAAGGGTGAAAATATATTTGCTAATAAATCACGGTGGGTGGAGTAAAGGGATGGAAGTTGCCCAGAAGCAACCTTTTTGAAAGTCTATTTTGGGTCCCGGACTATTGAGAAATGTTTACGATTCATTTTTTTTCCGAAGGATAGATACGTCATAAATGAGTTCATTGCCTATCTTGAAGCGTAAATGCAGGTTAACGGGTAATGATAAAGAAAGGGGAAATTTTATGGAATCGGAAATACATTTAAGTAAACTCGGCAAAAGCCAGATGGCCTCGTTGTAATCACGCAACCGATAGTCGCTCAAAATACACTGAAAATTTTGGCATAAAACGGTTACCTCTAAACTCTACGGAAATATCCTTTACGGACGGATATCAAAGCAAAACACACTTGCTTTGCTGTGCGAGGGGATTTAATCTGAATGTCTTAGCTACCTACGGCTATTACCCCATAATTCCACCTCTTATCACATATCCAAACGAGACTCCAGGCCCCATATTTTATAGACGGGTTAGACCACAAAGATAAGGGACATCGAGTCAAATACAGATATATATAAATAATCGTTCTTTCCTAGGAAAATCATGAATTATAAAAGCAACCAAAGAGAAGCCAATCTTATACATGCGGGAACCAAAAACGCTGCATAAGACGCTTAATTCATTCGTAGGTGAATGCGCCGGTGAGTATTAGTTGCTTGTATATGTATTTTGCATGTGCGTAAAATAAAATAAGTTTTAAATAGATAGATACGTCTGTGCGGATGTACATTAGCATGTTTTTATTTGTATTGCATGCAGTTGCATTTTATTTTTACGGGTGTTGCCATAACAATTCCCAGCGGTATCACTATTACTGCACTGTAAACATGGTAAAGTTTAGTTTCTAATTTCTCCCAACCCAATGACGCAGCATGATTAGTAAATATTATTAATGTTCCACCATTATTGAAGATATGGGCGAGCTTAAATTTTGCTAGTGCACTTTATAAAAATGTGACATGGTCCGAAGGGTTTTCTACACAATCCGATATATTGAGAAGCGTTTCCAATACTTAAAATAGGCGTAGTTGTGATAAGGCTATCGTAGGATCATATTTTTTCTTCACTTGTGTTGTTTACATCCATCGAAATTAGCCGTCAATTGAACGAGACATGCGTTGATGTTATCATGGATGTGACGAATACGAATCATCAGTAGGTACGACAGTTCAAGGAATATCAAAATTCAAGTGACAACAAACCACGGAAGGTTCGGCCACGGACCAGCCGGTTTTTCCAGCGGGAAAAAAGGGCCAAGGAAGACTCGTTCTCGGCGACTATGGAATGATAAAGTCGACGATATGAAAGCCCTACAGGGAGATTATGTTGAGAAGTAGTTCGTAATAGAACAAAAAATGTAATATTCTGTTGTAAATATTATGCTAGCATGTAGAACTTGCAGATCTTATAACTTGAATGCACCTCTTATCTACTTTGGGTAGAGCACTCGGCTACTCTTCTGAGAGCTCATGTTTAGTTCTAGCTTACTATCGCACAGAAAGATTCATTCACGTTTCTAGCTGGATTTTATTTTGATGGCCAAAAGGTCTTGTAAAACCATAGGCGGTAGAGGAGCTTCCAACAACACGATTGTATTTAACTCAGCGTGGGGTTAAGGTCAAGGTAAGTTCTACCCTCACTTTCCAAGCTAAAATTCTGGTTAGAAACTGTAATTTTAATTTACTACCATCACAAATCATTATGATAATTATAAATGTGGGTAACTTGCCTTAGCCTCGAGCTTGTAGGAGCCTTAATAACAGAGATAAAAGAAGCAGTGTTGGTTAACTTGTGTGGCCTGTGGCACAGTGGTGAACTATTCTAGACATCGCGGAAACTTTCTATACCCTCAAAAACAAGTCACTTTACTTTTTATTGCAGATTGTAGAAAAGAAGTCGCTCCGAAGGGAGAAACCTAAACTTTTGCCAAACGGAAAGGTTTAAATTCAAATCGCGCCAAGTACATAAATTCTGTGTTTCACATCTGTTCCTGAGATCCACCGAGACAGAGTATCCAACCTTTTGGAACATTAGAAAACAAATCGATTTCGAACCTACGTCCTAGGAAGGAGAGTTATATGGGCGCTAACAATTTATGCTGAATTTGCTTTAATTAGTGAATCATGCTTACAACATTGGATTTGCAGCTATCAAAATGTAAGTTATGTCCAAGGAAAAACCCGTAGCTTTCAAATTTACTAATTGTTAAGTATATGGTATCTCGCGTATCCTTTTGAATTTTATTAAACAAATAATTACGAGGTCATTAAATGGTTTCAATAAGAAACTCGTATCCTATTTATTTTAGAAAACCTAATAAGAGTCGAAAAGAGAGAGGGTTGTTGATTAAAATGAAAGGGGACGCCAAGAGAGAAAAAGGGCTATTTATTAGACAGGGCTCTCGTTATCATGTGGTCGTTTCAATACCTTATCAAAAGAAAACCATGTGTAAACCAAGAGCATAGATGGACGGCCCAAATAAAATAAAGGCTATCAACTCCGTCAACTGCTCATCATCAATACACTTGAACAGAAGGTAAATTGGTGAAATAACATTATGTACATAAATGCCATTTTTACTTTTCAAAAACCTCATTACTTTTATTTCTTGTGGTAAATATTCATCCCACACGTCTCGAATTGTTACTGTACCACAATGAATGTCAACTGCAATTCCTTAGCTCTCTGAGAATATAATTTTGTAATCTGCAAACCAAATTCAATTATTTATCTCGCCCTTCTACCAGCTCAAGCCCTTCCCATACCACCTTTAACATTTTCTCTGTAAGTTAAGTGTAAGATGAAAAGTTCAAGCGCATATGCTGAGAAAGGTTCCAGCGCATACTTAAGGTACTCACGGGAAGGGCTTGGACTATGAAGGGATGAGAGGGCGGCGAGATGGGTAAGCCTAGTCTTGCAGATGATCAAGCAAACAGTCGGATAGGGATTACCAGCTTTATCGAATTTTTATTGAATGTTTTACACAAAAAGTGCGAGGCATGGAAAAAATGTAAACCACAAGAAAGCTCAAGTGCTGGGATTCTCGAAGAAAGAAAAGTTAAACACTGAAGTAGGAGGGAATAAACTATAGAAGATGCATTTATTTGTGCAATATTTTAGATTGAAATGCAGATAGTAATGGATGAATTAGGTGAATAATTTAATAAGCAAAAAAGCATTCAGAAGGAGAAAATCAATGACACGTCACTAATTAATGAGTGGAAGAAAAGTTGAGTAAAAACCTTAATGTAAGGCGTAGTGCTTTATGAATTTGAAACCCGGTCTTTGAGGAATGGACGTGGATTGGAAAACAAATGAACCTTAATATTCCATCTGAAGTTGAAAGCACTCGCATCCCAAAAGGTCTGGGTGTGGCGAAGAATACATAAAATAATTTGGACAGAGAGGAAGACAAGCTTTGAAGTTTAAAATAGAGTTAGCGAAGCGAGGAATTTGCTAGTGGGGTAAATCCGAATGAGGCAGAGAAAGTGGGTCGTAGAAAGATTGAAAAGTAAAGGGATGTTTAAGAGTGTGATAGAAGGAAAACGTAGGGAATGCGGGGTTGAGGAAAGTAGGCTTTTGAGACTGAATGAAAGCAGGTAGATATTACGAAGATGTAATGAAAGAAATAATGTAGGACAACGAATGAGAAAGTACTAGAATAGACATTTCGGAGTAAATAGTCGTTATGGAGCACCCAGAACCTACCTTTATTTGGTATAACACCTTGAATGATTGAAATTGATGTGTAACTCAATAGCAGTATCCATTTATTGCTTTCTTTTACTGAACAGGTGCCTGGGACACCGAATCGTCAGCTCAATGGTAGGTACGTATTAGCTAAGCCTTGAAACGCGCGTTGGAATTTAAATGAAATAAATAACAGTGCTAAGTTCAATCATATTATTCTACCTATTGAAAATGGTTTTGAATGACTAATTATTTGTACATGTTGAATAGTTACTTTTGTTTACCCCACGTTTGTCCTCCTCCGTTTCTTCTTAGTCTCTACGTGTCATTATACTTCCTAAATATCCTTTTCTCTTCCTTACTCTACCTCGCTTACCTAATATTCTTCCTTCTGCGACGACCTACGCTATCTCATTACCTTTTGATGTTTCCTCCACACACTTTCCTTGTCTTTTGTGAGTAATGAGCACGCACCAACATGATCACTGTGATCAATCCTAACGTTGGAGGGCAAGTGAGGGTAGAGCTCAAACAATACTGAGCCCAATCGCGTATGAAATACACACAAGGTGGAGGATCCAGTCACTTTCCCTACGCCGCAAATGGTTTCACAGGAAGGAGGGGTATCTTTCAGCTTGGATGACGCCGAGCTTTGACGTCACTGGGAATAGAATCCAGGACCAGCACTCTACCCACTGGATTACCGCGCTCCTTCTAGTACTGATATACGATTGCGATAATTTAATGTTCCTTCAAAGAACCCATGATGACAAACCAAATTTAAGCGCCAGACAATTGGATTGGTAATACCTCATTTCCATCTCTCAAGTTTTTTTTGCGAAGAATTCACATCTATCAACAAATACACAAACAATAAAGACCATTGTCTCAACAACCTGCCCCTCACATTCTTGTAGCGGGTTTTGTAGTGTACCAGGCAGATTTAGCAAAGAAAAAAATAGCATTGTGGTCAATACCCACTACGCTATCGCAGTTGGTGATTAAATGTTTTGGTATCCTTGGATTTTGGAGAGGTCTTTGGGATCCAATTACATTTAACCATATTTTTTTACATCCACACTACGCCCTAAGTTGCCAAAAGGGCACGTGGTGGGGGTATTAGGACACCAGCTATTCATGCAAAAATATGAGTTCATAAGTACGTACATGTGAATTAGCTCAAAAACAAAAAAACACGTACACATACATGCCTATATAGTTAGTGAAGCACTTGGTACGCATTAATTCTAGTTTTGATTTTGTAATAAAAAATATTCGGTAAAATCATGATAGTTGGCAACGTCCAATAAGTATGCACGCTGCTTGCTCCTCAGACACGGCCGGCTGCAGTTTCTTCGCCAAGCGATTAGGAAAAAGTGGATAAAAGGACACAGACAAAGAATGTACGAGTAACATTTATTATTTTAGACCTTAGGAACTAAATAGAAAAAATAAATAACTTGGAACACGGGACCGATTTGTCCCCATGCTTGTGAGTCTTTTAATGTTCCTGCTCATCTTAATTTTTTAAGCACATCTTCTTTGGCACTCGTCTAGTCCTGAAGTAGGCGGCGGAGAGCGAGAAAGAGAGGGGGTAGGAAGGGGTTGCTTTCTTTCTGGCTTCCTTCACTCTCCAAAGCCCTTGCTCCCCATACTCTCCGCCCCCTTATCCCACCCTTTCTTTCCCCTTTGGGTGTCAATAAAACCACAAGGGAAGCATGGCGGTGGGCTCACGTACGTGACCGCAAGGCGAGAACTTTCCTCCCCGTACCGCTCACTTTCGCTCGTTTCGAGAGCCCCTAAGGCTGCTTCGCAGTCCTACTCACCCCCTTCCACAAACGCCCCCCCCCTCTTCCACACGCGTGCACGCACTGTTTCGTCCCACTGGTGAAAGGGCCGTTAAAAACACGTACACATACATGCCTATATAGTTAGTGAAGCACTTGGTACGCATTAATTCTAGTTTTGATTTTGTAATAAAAAATATTCGGTAAAATCATGATAGTTGGCAACGTCCAATAAGTATGCACGCTGCTTGCTCCTCAGACACGGCCGGCTGCAGTTTCTTCGCCAAGCGATTAGGAAAAAGTGGATAAAAGGACACAGACAAAGAATGTACGAGTAACATTTATTATTTTAGACCTTAGGAACTAAATAGAAAAAATAAATAACTTGGAACACGGGACCGATTTGTCCCCATGCTTGTGAGTCTTTTAATGTTCCTGCTCATCTTAATTTTTTAAGCACATCTTCTTTGGCACTCGTCTAGTCCTGAAGTAGGCGGCGGAGAGCGAGAAAGAGAGGGGGTAGGAAGGGGTTGCTTTCTTTCTGGCTTCCTTCACTCTCCAAAGCCCTTGCTCCCCATACTCTCCGCCCCCTTATCCCACCCTTTCTTTCCCCTTTGGGTGTCAATAAAACCACAAGGGAAGCATGGCGGTGGGCTCACGTACGTGACCGCAAGGCGAGAACTTTCCTCCCCGTACCGCTCACTTTCGCTCGTTTCGAGAGCCCCTAAGGCTGCTTCGCAGTCCTACTCACCCCCTTCCACAAACGCCCCCCCCCTCTTCCACACGCGTGCACGCACTGTTTCGTCCCACTGGTGAAAGGGCCGTTAAAGAAGATGAAAACTGGGAACGGTAGACGTCGCCCCGAGAAAGGTCTTTCGCTCGCGTGGGACACGCGCCCAAGTGGCTGCGGGAAGAGTGAGAGGAGTAGGGGCAGGACGGCCGACAGTCACGGAGCGGGGCAACGCCCGGCGTCGTGAGGCACCTGCCTCCCGCGGAGTCTCTCGCTCTCTTGCGTTCCCCTACGCCACATCATAATATCGTCACACCACCCCTTCACACTCCTTCCTGCCTCCTGCCGGTCTTCCCTCTTTCCGCGAAATATTTTCCAGGTTGTAGAGGGTGAAACGGTAGGGTGATGAGCGGGTGGAAAAGATTCTTCAGCTGCTCTAGCAAAAGGAGAGGGCGGGGGGTGAGAGTGGTGCGATATATATGGAGAAGTTCACTCCGGTGGCTGGGACCGAAAATCCGATGCTTCCGCCGGACGTGACTCATGTTCGTCGATCGTAGCACTTTGAATGGAGGGAGATTGAGTTTTATCGCGAGGTTGTGACGGCCAAGGGAGCAGTAAAAGAGGAAACGAAGCGCGATTTCCACAATGAATCAGCTATCCGATTTGCATTATTTGTTCACCGGTTCCGGATTATTACCAGGCAACAGAAAAAATTGATCTCTTTACTTTTCCGAAATATTTGATAGTTTTCAGTTTGAAATTGATACATTTCAGAGTTTATTTAAGCATGCACTGCAAGCATCTCAACACGGATTTCATCAATTTGCTGTACCACAGGCTACCTGAATGAGTTGACAGGGAAATGGTTGATTCAGATTAAATGGAATACCTTGGCAACAAAATTTCAAATCAAACATGATAAAAATATTCTACGATACGCTGGGGTATCGTGAAGCAGGGAAAGCACCGACACATGTTCTTAGGTGAGTCACAAGACAAGTATAATTTACTTAAATGCAGCAAAGACTTAAAAAAAAATAATAAGAATACGGGCTTTCCCTGCCACTAATTCTAACCACGACCCCATTGCTTTCCACAGTGCAACTGTCGCCATTTTTTTTAAAGGAATTCTTACGCTAACAGAGAATGGATGTGAATCTTAATTCATTTATTTCATAGAAAGGAAAATTTTACATTTCCTCAAGACCCAACGGAGAAACATCATGAGATAGTTCCTACTCTAGTCATCGCCGGAATTTCACCACGCGTAAATTTGGTGCCTGAGTACTCTACAGGATGTGTTTTGAAATTTCTAGAAATTGCATCAGCATTTTGCTCATCGTTTCTTCTTCTACACTCGGGGAAAAATTGTATCCCTCGGGCTAAAATCATTATCCCTCTTCATAAAATGTCGTTCGTTCTTAAATAATAAAATCTTAGAGGAGGGGCATTGCTCTCGGATTTGAGTCACAAGCATTGAACGGTTCCTCAGATTATATTTGGTCTTTCAGTATCAGCCAAGGGAGTAAAGGGATCGACGCCCGCAAACTTCTCCACAATTTCTTTTATTAACTCGTCCTTGGAGAGGTGGTTATCACCGATAAAATCAGGCTATATTTTACATTTCTCTTTGATATTCGAAGAAAAATGTAAAAAATTAATGCCTGAGAAAGAAATAACCGGACATCTATGTCCGGTTTCCACAATAGACTCTGCCTCGCTTCGGGCTTCGCGAGCAGGACCGCGAAAATATATATAATGGGTCACCTCAATCTCTCGCAATAAACATCGAGACATAGGGTTACACTGAATCGGAGATAAATATATGAGTAAATATTTCCGCAAGAGATCACCAGAAAGCCAACGGGTTTGGACACCTCGGGGTGGGGGCTGACAAAATAAGTTCAGCACTTGTGCCCTTTCACTTTTGGGAGCGGGGAGGGGGGTGATCGACGTTGCGTCGGGGAATGAGTCAAGAGAAGTCTGTTCTTAGGTCGGCCATCCACACCCAAACATCATGACGATTCGGGCTGACTCGTAACCCCCCCCCCCCACACACACACATCGTCGTCAGCTTCACTTGATCACAGGGTCGCATCACAAAGTGCTGTCGGAGGAGATGATCGGGTGGCACTTTCGTGAGGAAAGGAGTCGCCGAGCTGGGCGAAATTACGGCTTCAGCTCCAGCGCCCAGACGTGCTGTGGCCATCCCGTGCGACCCTTGGCCTTCCTCTCTGTTGGACCGGAGCTCACCGCCGAGGGGATCTGGAAGAGAGGAGAGGACGAGAAGGGGAGGCGTGAGACGTGCGTGTACCATGATCAGAGTCATTTTGGGGATATCTCTCCCTTGGTCATATGAAAAGGCATAATGCATATAACCCTTTTAACCACCCAGGAGGCGTGTGGCAGGAAGAGGTGTTAGGTCACCAGCCTTCATTGTTAAATAAATAAGTATTCTAGGTCAGTGGTGCGCAGAAATGTTCAATCAGTTGTAGTTTTTTTCAATTTTTTAGTTTTTCCGTGCCAATAATATTTTGCATTATAACATATAAATGCATTATCCGACAGGCTAATATTTCCAGAAATTAGAAAAACTTCTTATCAAGTAGAGAATGTGCATCATACCGGATACCAGGCGTCACATATGTGATGAAACCGTTCGTATTGCAATAAATTTTAATTGCCGAATTGATTACTGCGTGTGAAGAATGACAGCATCAAAGAGAACGCGAAGAAGACACGATGCGAACGGAGATAGGTTTTTTTCATCCGATTCCGCGTTACCACACATTGAGAAGCCAATCATGACGCAAATCGGGATCGCAGGCGACGGTGACACGGCCGTTGCCCAGATGCCAACGCAGACAGACTGCATTACGGCATTTGCAGGCGAGAGGAACATTCCATTTTCAACGGGATTTTTGGTTGCGCTGCCACAGCGACGTGCTTCATGGGCATATTCCGGCTTCAGTGACTGCAGCGCGTCATCCCAGGAGGGAGGCAGAAACAGGAGACGGTGGTGGTGACCCAAGTGCTCGGTTTTTAGCTACGCAGATTTTCCGAAATTACATGACATTTTTCCTAGATATACCTTAGCTATCTCGATTTTAATTTTATGTCGAGGGTTCATGAACAACCTATTTTTAAAATCACATGTAAAAGCCGAAGTTATCCCTCTGCTCCCCACTGAGGTCATCTCCCCCGCATAACTTCCCCTAGTCTGGACTAACGTCTCCGCCGGTCCCTTCCTTCCCCCTCTCTCGTACTCTTTTGAGACCTCACATGGCTTTGACCTCTCTCTTAAGTTTTATTACCGTTTCGCATGCAAAAGCGAAACCTTTTGCGTACCCTTCTGTCTGCCTGCTCTTCTTTTGTTCGTTCCCCATCATTCGGAATTCCTCTGCTCGCTTTACAGTACGTCTCAGCATAACAAAACCGTCACTCTCCGTTTTCCTTGCCGCTCTGCCCTCTCTCGATTTACTTTGCCACATCTGATCCAATACTACATTGGGGTGCTGGTGGTAATTTTTACTTCACCGGAAGTGTACACTTTCACAAGAGGCGTCTTAATTCAATCAATCAAACCAAAAATCGCGCAGCATCACCTCATCACCTCAATTTCGTTTCTTCTCCATTAATTAAAAGTTGGAATTATATATGTAAGCTCAAAAATATTAATTCGATAAATTTCTTAGATATATGGGATCATTTTTTTAATTTAAGGTGTGATGCACTGATTTTAATTTTTTTATTCCCTTTCGATTGTAGATGGCATCAATTGGAAGGGAAAGTTTAAGGTTAAGGACTACTAAATTCATCAAACCATTCACATATCTTATTTCTCCATTCACTTTCAATTTTAATTAGTACCGTTGAGAGTAAAATTGTTTTCTGGGGATGGGTGACAGAGTGGTAAAATTATATCTTGTCAATCATAGGATTATTCTTTTTGAGTCTTCTTTGGAGCCCCTTAATTTTTTGGTGCTGGTGATGCTGAAGTCTTATAATTACCTATGCTAGTATTGTTTCAATTTCTTTTATCCAACCAATGAAAAATTTGGCCTATGCTGTAATTTTTCTGCATTTTTCCAATTTTGGTTTGTATACTTTCACTCGTGCTATTTCCTTTATTGCATTCGCTTGGGGCCATAATGCCCATGAAACACATCTGTTTGGCATTTTGAGCAATAATAAAAAATCTGCGTGCTCCATAGTGATATATTTTTTCTCGTGTTCAAGTTCACATATTTATATGATATTAAGCTTATATTCCTTACTGTCTTCAGCCCGACAGCAGTGAAAACAACTATAGCTTAGGTAGCGAACCGAAAGTCGACATTTGCGGGCAACCATTCTGCTTAGAACACACTAATGAGATTTTTTTAGACGTCTCTGATTGGTAAACGTTTGGATTTGTGTGGGTAGTAATTCAACTCTAGAGTTCAGAAAGGCAACATGAAATCCTAAACCTGACAGTCGATACAAGCATTTCATAGTTGTCACATCGAAAAATAATTCGCAGAAGTCAGGTTTTAGATTACACAACTAAACAACAATGGGAAAGTTTTTCACAAACCCAGTTTTCCTAAAAAAGATGTTCTGAAAGTAGAGCTTGATATTACATAAATAAATAAGCGTGAATGCAAGAAAAAACGTACCTTTGTGGAGTACATAGATTTTTACATTTAAATCCAAATGAACTAAGGACGCCAACGGTATTAAAAAAAACCTGAGGAAGAAAACACTAAGAGCACACGAAAGTAATCTTGACTGGAAAAACCCACGGGTTGAAATTCTCACCGAGATGGCAGTTTTCGGTTCCCCCTACCACTTCTCGCGCGGTCAACTTGAAGCGTGACCATGAACGGCGGCATGGAGAATGGTGTGAGAGTTTGAGAAAGAGTCATAAATTCTAGCAGGGATTAGCTGGAAAGACGAGATTTTACCAGTCAATGTGGAGAAAAGAAGGGAATTTGCGCACTCCAAGCGTGAAAGAAAAAATTTCTTCTATTGCACATTAGATTATAAGGCATGATATTGGAAAATATGATCAAAATTTAACTTAAGCAACTTTATAAGTTTAGACAAAAAATGATAACATTCTACATCTACCCAAAACCCCGTAAGCCGTCGTAAAGGCGTGTGGTAGGTCACCAGCCATTCTACATGCATTTCCCCTATTTCCTTATGCACCTGTCACCCCGCGATCCACCAAAAACCACTAGGAAAGGGGGCACCAAATACTAATCATACAACATGCCTACACATATTCCGAGTACTACATGGTTAGCAGCTATTCCTATGCTTACACAAAGAGGACAAGAAAATACATTACAAGAGGGCAGGTACGCATTCAATTCAGACCCTTATTACCGGATAGTATTCTACACATTCCAGAAGGATAATTCACAAATAAAATAGGTTTAATATACATTTGCCTACACCCTGCCTGGGGTAAGAGCACATGGCGGGGGGCCTTAGGACTCCAGACTTGGAGAGTGTTTTGTGGGAATATATACCCCTATTTTCAACAGTGCGTACCTATTATTTTCTTAGTTGTTCCCCGTTATATTGTTGTCTTGAATAGTTGACGGGAAAAACCAATACTTGAATTTATCAGTTTTACATGAACCGACGGGGCAGTCCGGGATGAAACCGTTCGTCCAATATAAGAGTTTGGCAACATCTACAAAGATCGTTCTAATCTCAAAAGATACGATTTCAAAAGCTCGAGCCTGATATTACTGAATTGAAATAAACCCACAGTCTGGTAACAGGAATGAATTTTTCACAGGTTTTCAGCATTATTATTTTTTTGGGGTATCTTACCTATTTACTGAGCAGGATTTTTTGATTATTATTTTAATAATTAATTATATTCCCTGCGTATTGAGGCTAATGTTCTTGGGGAATTCAGAATGAAGTGCATTCATTAGGGGGTTTAACTAGAATATTTCTCATAACATTGTGGCGTAATAATTAGGATAACTGGACGGTTTTGCAGCCTTGAAAAGACGAAATCCACAAGACATAATATCTGGAAATAACGAACGGCATTCACTTCAAAAACGACGTTCATGTGAACTCACCCGAAAGAGAGCGTTGAAATGTACACCGCCATCCCATTTGGCGCCATTGCACCCACCTCTCGGAGTGTAATTTTCTCCTCGTTCCCCTTTCCCACCCAACTCCTCTTCCCCACCGCCTTTCATCCCCGGGGAAAACCTCATTGACTGACGGTGCCTGTCACCAACGGGCGTTTGAAAACCTGTCCAATTTGTTCCCGGGGTCCCCGGCCCGTGCCGCTGCGCCTATTTAGAGCCCTTTGGTAAGGTAAATAGAGACCCAGAGAAAGTTTTTAAGTGCCTCGAGGCGGTGCGGTGATTCCCGCAAAAAGCAGAGTAGTTGTATGCCGCTGGGTGGCCTACGGGAAACCCCCAACACCTCTCCCCGCCCGCGCCCAATCAGCACACCCATTCGCCCCTTTCAACCGAGACCGGTCCCACTGGAGTCTTGACTGCGGTAAACAAAAAGACTGGGACGTGCCGCCCTGAAGGCAATCACGCACGCGCCGTCTGAACTCTTCGCCGTGGTTGGCGATGGGAGGTGAGCTGGAAATCGGCTTCGCCGACTACTGGAGACTAGGAGAGAAGGTCGCTGGGTCACACCCTTGATCCCCAGGGGAGAGCGATCTTGAATTGAGTCATCAGCGATGCATGCCCATCTTGAGGATCATAAAATAGGTTTTCCGGACTGAGTGGTTGAATGGGGATGAAAATTCAGCTGGCAGCTATAACTCGACCTTCCGTTTCTGTGGCTCAAAACAGCTTTTCATTCGTATTTCGAGGAAATTATTTAATTGAGACTCCACCGCTCGAAGTTTTTAAAAACTATTCCGCAAAGGGTACTCTGGCATTTGTTTTAGGTGCTGACCCCAATGCGTTTGCATTGACTCTTTTCACCGATTCCATAATCTCTCTACTGAAGGATTGAACTTGCATAGATCGGTATAAACGACATTTGCTCTGGCAGGCTGTAGCGTTGCATTAAAGAAATATAATAGGATATTGGGCGAATAGTACATGTGCACAGAAACAGGTTTGAGCCTTGAACCTCAATTTGAAAGTTAGAAGTTTTTAGGATTAAAATTCCTTATTTTACACTTGAATCAATTAAGTTATCCCACACGAGAATATAAAAAATCCACTTTAAATTGCTAAAGAATAAGGATTTGAATGCATAAAAATCAATCGGTGATTTGAGGGTGAGCTCTACTAGGATATCCGTGAAGTTCCGTATTCGTGCAGAATGATGAGAAAATCGAAATTCTATAACAGATAAATATATTTGCGACGGAAGAAATATTAGCTCATTCCGTCAACCAAGTAAGGATTAGCGCTCTAAAATATTACATCATTTTTAAAAGGTTTGGTGTAGTATTTTTTAATTTTTTATCTCATAATCATCAGAATATGTCGTCTAAATGTGCAAGGTATGTATGTCTTGATTGAGGATTAAATTTCGTGGCAATGCATACAAAAATGATGATCTGAATACCCTGCGTTTCCTCGCTATTGCCTTATACGTATGACACATCACATACACACACATATGTATATATATATATATATATATATATATATATATATATATATATATATATATATATATATATATATATATATATATATATATATATATATATATACATATGTGCATATATATATACATATATATACATAATATAATTATATATAATATATATATATAATATATATATATATATATATATATAATATATATAATATACATAATATATATAATATATATAATATACATTATATAAATATACATATATATATATATATATATATATATATATATATATATATATATATATATATATATATATATCAGAGTATGCATTTGGTATGCAAGCAAACGTCATCCGCCAGTTTTATTTTTGTAAAAGTTGTAAAACAGCGCTCATACAGCGTCCGCATCGTAGTATGCATTTAGGTATGTATGACATATATCACGTCTAAGGGCACACATATCAGTGAAATGTTTAAAACTATCGAATACGATTTCTCTTGTAAATTGTTCCGAAGAACCACTACGTATAATTCTGTCATACTTAAAGACGGTTGTCCAATTACAATGCATTCGATTCGACTTGAGCTTCGTCGTGTCACTAAATAAGCCAGCGAAGCAAGGAAATCCCGATTCGGAAGGAACATATTTTACGTAAAAAAACTATTTCACATATCATACTCCGAATTGTGAATACAACGGGTAAATGGCTCTGTTCAACTTAGCGCATCCAGTTTAACGCGAATGACGGAAGCGTCTACTGGATCCACGGGATCTCGCGAAACTCACGAAAAGGCACGACGGAAACCACTGATGAGGTAACGTATTGTATTGCGGGAGCCCATTTTCTCCACTTTCCTCCCCCTCCCCCGCATGGGTCGATTTACTGGGGTCCGCCCATGGACCCACCCACGCTCGTGGAGTAGGTAAGTCCACCCGCCCTCAAACCCCAAACACACCCATCAGGAGCGAAATTGGCGTTGATTACTGGACGCGGCAACGCCACCAACGAAGAGCTAAAAGAAGAGAGGGCAAGCCGAGCACATCACCGGACGTGACGTAAAAACTACTCGCTCTCCCTCCTCTTCCACATGACCTCTCTCCTTCCCTCCACCACCTCCCACCCCTGCCCACTCCATCCAGTGAACGTAATGACACCTTCCACCCTCAAAGGATGACCGAAGCTCCCACCGCCACTGAAGACCTTCCACGGTTACTCTCGATTGAGGGCCGCTGACCGCCGACCCCCCTTCCCCTTTTGTGCTGTCATTTAACGCGAGCTTATTTTCTTTTGTTCTTCTTCCTACCTCCGTCGAGCTATTGAAGCCTTCCGCACGACGGACTAACACCATGGGCTTTATTTCCTTCAACGCTGGTAGAATAGGAGTTCTGTTGGAGACGAGTGAACTTTTGGAAAGAATTCAAAAATCCTAATGGACAAGCAGGAGAACGGTGTGAAATGGCCAGAGAAGCTTGAGAAGATAAAACACAAGCAAATGAAGTTGAAACGTTTGCCACTTAATAAGTGATCAAATTTGATTTCTCTAAAAAAATTATGTATGTCTTCATCATGAATGGTTGCCATAAAAGTAACTTCTCTAATTACGAATTACCGATTTTAATGCTAGGATAATATTGAAAGTTATTAATCTTTTTCTTTAAAATCTAAACACATTTTTTTGGATAATTTCTCAAACATTTCTTTGATTATACGTCATGCAATCGTTGAAATCACCCATCACCTAGCCCTAAGACCGTTTTGCCTCCCAAGCATAATGGTATTCCCGCTGAATGTAAAAATGGTGATGTGGTATGGGAATTTATTAAGATTCTAAAACAAGACGAAAAATGAAATTACTGCGTGACAATAGATTAATTGATACCGAATCATTAGTAGCACCAAAATTTGGTGGGAATAAATTCAGTAAATTGAAATAATATTACATGGATCCATCTTTAAACGAATACAATGTCTGTAAAATACAAAGAATGTATCCTAAAAAGACTTCACGTAAATTAAAAAATAATTTTTTCGTCGTCGAGAAATCATTATTCGATAGCTAAGATGTTATTTATGAAGAATTCTATCTGGAAGTAATTTTTTCGACGGGTTTTAATTCAATTGATTTTTAGCATGAGCAATTTTAGTTACTTTCTTACTTCAATACTTATGAAGACTTTGACTGCGTTTTTATACGCTCTTCTGATACAGTTGCTTTCATGGTGTAGCAGAGTTAGGTGGCAGCAAGAAGAACAATGCGCAGGATTCTTTTTGAAAGAGACAACATTTTCATTTTTTAAGTCTGGTCTGAGGAATGTAGTATCTATTTACAAAATATTACTTTAGAGACGATAAATACGATCAACAAACGGAAAGAATACCGCAAAGTCTTAATCAACAGACAAAAAATCTTTATTAAATATTACAACGGCTATTCCTCACCATCTTTCTTTGCCACTTTACATACTTTTATGCCTGAAAATACTTCATATATAATCCAAATCACTTGAAAAGGGTCTTCCAATTCCAATTCATATGTACCAGTCCATAAATAAAATTTAAAGAGAAATAGTATATTTTAATTCTCTTCGTAAATTTTCCTCAGGCTAAGAAATTATGATGGAGTCATAAAATAAATGCGCCCACCTAGAGGTGCTCGAACCCCTAACAAGGGAAATTCATTGTTCATGACAATTGCTCACTCATAGGCAACTTCCCTAATTACTCTAGCTACCCTGGCGTGCCGAGATATTACCTGACAAAGATCTGTGACGCTTAACAGTAAAACGCTGATTCAATTCTAGACTGATACAAAATTGAAAATAATAATGTTATGAAATTTTGGGAATAATTAATTTCTTCCAATAACAATTTTTAACCGGCTAACGAACCAAAACTGTAACTGCAGAATCTATTTAAAAAGGAATCTGGAAACATCTGCATTAAAAATATTCAAGTAAGCTAGCAGAATTAGAATTTATTGAAAAATCACAGGAGAAATGATACAAGAAGCAATTAAATTATTTCAATATTTAAACTGCTAGTTCTTATTCAGAATGCGCTGCTTGAAAGTAGGTATTTGGCATATCCCTAAAGGAAAGAAAAAAATAATTCGAACAATGTTTCAAGAACGTATATGAATGTAGATATTGATGAACTAAATATTTTGACTGTGTTGCGGTTCAATGTTAACCAAGGTTCTCATGTAACAGGAGCAAATGTTTTTGAAAACTTTTAACTCATTCAAGATTATCATCTGCTCTAGGAGAGACTATTGTGATAAACTGTAGAAATGACCAGTTAAAAATATCATTTTTACCACAAAGGACGCCAGTATTTTCAACGAACAACTTTTGGGATGGATTTTGGACTGAACTGTTTCGTTTGAAGCCATTTTTGCAAACCAATACTTTTCAATTCCAAAACTACTATCAATTCATACTTATCTCACGGGATGCTAATAAAAACTTTAGTTTTAAATTACTAAGGTTAAAAACTAAGGTTTTAAAATCTGGTTATTTTCATCCGTCAGGCTGCGTCACCTACTGAAAATTTAGTAACTTTGTATATATATTCTTATTGTTATGCATTTTGGATCATGGATGCCTGATGACGAATTCTCCCGCAGCCATTTAACTCAGAATTAAATTTCAAACAACAATGCCAACGCACGCGGATAAGTGCATTAATGTGGGTTTTTTGAATGGGACAAAATTGACTGATTTTACGCGTGTTCAGGGATGACGCTTAAGAAAAGTGTAATTTCCTTTCGACTTTTATTGGCCTTCTCGGCCGCAAGGCAAATTTGCGAGGGGCAAGGAACTAGAACGCGGCCTTCCACGGAATCCGCACATCCCCTCCGCCCCGCGAGGGTTGCAAACGCCACGGCCTTCGACGCAGGGGGGGCCTGCGGGTCGATCGAAGTTGAAGCGGAGATCTGGGGGAAGAAACTTCCTCGATGCGGGAAACGTCCGGAAACTCCGTGCGACCAGGCGGATCCCTCGGGAAGTCGGTCACGTCCGTCCGCGGAGGGGGAAGACGGGTTGGGAGACACGGGGAGTCGAAATGACCACCGAGCCGAAACGCAACTTCATTCGTGCGTCCATCCCCGCCACCCCCGCCTCCCCCTCCTAATCTCCCCCCTACTCTCTGAGGGGGTCGCCCCTTTTGCCCCTCTCACGACCACTCTTAACTCCCCGACCCCGTCGCTCCTGGGTGGCCCCGCGGATGCAGGAAAGGTCCGCCTGGAGGAGGCGAAAGAAATGGAACTACCTCAACAGTTCGTAGCTGTCGGTGCAATAGTATTGGATGAGGGAGAAGGGGGGAGTATGAGGGGGCACGGCGAACGTGAGGAACATCACCACTTCCTCCTCTGACCCCCTTCCCCCCATCCTCCCTCCCTTTCACAATGTATCTCCGTCATCATATACCCGCCGACCTACCTACCTCATCGTACGCCTCTGACACCTGGCACTCCTGGAGGATAACTTACGTGCAATGCTGCTATATAAGAAGCTGACTCGAGAATGGCCGAGTTTCATAGAACTGTTCGATTGTTATTGAATCGAAAGCCAAGAGACTCCACAGCATGAAGACAAATCGTTCCATGCTGGAAACTGCCATCATAATTTCTGCGGTAGCAACGCTAAAACAGCTTACAACAATGTATATGTACCAGCTGCTCAATGTTTCATAGGGAGTTGCATTAAAGTAATCCTAGGACCGACTATTAAATTGAATGAATATTATACCATTCCTTAGCCTCCACGCTTCCCTCGGAGTATTTTTCTTGCGAATATCGACTCAATTTTTCTATTCGCAACGTTTCTGCCGGTTAAAATCAATAAATAGCGTCTATCGCATGAGAAAGCAAGGAATGCGATGGATTCGTTCGATTCCAGCATTGCACCAATCGTTTTCAGTACTCCGGCATTTAAAAGTAACTAGTGTTCCTGCACCAGGTATGGTTCCTGGAATCGAGCCTGACCTTGTTTTATTAACTGAAATACATGTACCCCACTGGGGATGAACCCCAGTATTTTTCTTGCCCCATATGCCAACCCTTGCATAGGGTGCAGTGAAATGTACATATACCTATGCACTGATCCTGAAAATACAAATATAGTATGAGTGGGACCACATCATGGGGTCCAGTGTGCGGAAAAATCAATCTCGTGGTTGATTACTGTAGTTTGATACGCGGTAAAAAACGGCAAATTCAACCTTGGGATGTAGGTAAATGCAATGCCTATAATCACATCTATATACCCTGCAACCTGTCGGGAAAGTGTGTGGCAGGGGGTGTGTCCACCACGGTTATGCACCGCACACGGACAAAGTCACGCACAATGCACGAGACGACTACACAGAAAAATTTCCGACATTTAAATAAATTCGTAACCAATTAATGGATTCGTAAAGAGGAACCTACACGTGACCATCAACATTTCTAGTGAAATCTTGCAACAAGATTGATATATTTATTGCTAAATATAGACTCGACTACCTTAAAATGTCGTGAAAATACATCGCACCGAAGATACATCGACACTTGGGTGATGCTTACAGCGCACTCTGCCCTACCACCTGGCACGACTCCCCCCCACCACCTCAACACCCTCCCTAATCATCCACTGCTCCCATATCCCCCTGCTCCGTTTCCCATCCCCACCCTTCCGCCTATTCCCACGATCCCCTCTCTCTAGGCACCACGACGACGACCGCCTACTAATCCACGGCGTTTAGTGGGCGTGGCGAGGGTAAAGGAGGGGTACAGAGTGGAAACCCCCTAACGTCCCCCTTCTGTGACCCCCATTCCTACTCCTATGGACGTGCGGCTACGAACGAACCAACAGAGCCCCGCAGAGGCGGAGAGTGGGGGTGGGGCCATGCGCACCGTGTCTTTCAGCTGTCGCAATATAAAAATGAGGGGGGCGAAGTTGGTTGATAATCGGGAGCAGGAGGCCCATCTCCGCGGAAGGGGCGAATCCGGCGACTATTAAGAAAGGAGGGGGTGTCGGTTTGTCGCACGAGAAAAGCATGAGAAATATTTACTCCCCGGCACACTTGGGTGTGGGCATCCGAAAAAAATTCGCAACATGTACATGAGCCCATAGGCATGGAAAATTATCAATTTTGCCTATATCCTACTGTGCCAACAAAATGCACGTATTTATCTTGTGAAGGGGAAACGCCTGAGAAATTTAAATGCGAGCAAGTTTTCCCAAAGCATCTCAACGCATAAGACTGATTATTACCTAAATCATTCATTCCAATTGGCAAAAAAATATAATTGGAGAGCATATTAACGTAAATTAGAATGACTCACTGTGGTTTATTGGCATTATTAGATCTATTGCATGCATCAATAAATTTTCCGAGCAGAAAATTTTCATTATTACGATATTTACGCAAAGAAAATAAGGGAGAACTTTTCAGAACAGTGTAAATTTCAATTCCTAATATTTCATTATTATAACACACTTCCCAAATATTATTCCTGTGCTCTTACTTTAATTTTAACCTTGCACTCATAGATGATAATGTCACGCTATTTTTCCTAACACAACCAGGTTAATGGAGAAAGATGGTGCACAATTACAAAAGTTGAAAATTCACAAAGTCAGTACTTTTATCTCTACAACCTGTATATTTCCATTATCATTAATCATTATAATTTTATAAAAAAAGCAATACTTTTCAAGCTAACTAAGCAATAATAAGATACTTTTCTTTCCAACATTTATTTCATCAATTAAAAAGATGTATTCTGAATGAAGCGATCGTCTCATGGTGATTCTGTTATTTAGCTCTGCATGTTAAATATTAAACATTCTTCAAAGTAGTGGCTAGTTTCCATCGTAAGTATTGGAGTAGTTTATAACCTAAATCACAATTGAGGTTTGAGGATTTCCCTTCAACAAGTTTGAATAAATATATTCTAATTAATTATATTCTTATGCCGCCCCACTACGATAAAATAAACGCAAACAGTTGTTATTGAATCAATAGGGAGGATCTGTATAGTTTATTTTACGGGAAGTAGAGGCGTTATTTCTTTTCATTCTATAAGACTTAACTTTTTCATTTCCTCGATAAGAAGGGGTACAACAAGTAATAATCGAACCTAAATGATTCCCTGAGCTGCAGACGTTGGCACGGAAAAAATAGTTTTTTAGCTGAAAGTGTACCGAGAAGTTTAAAGAATGACGTCAATCATTTATCAATTTTCATGGCCGAAAAAACCGAAAAATCGCTATAGATATTATGAAAATGGAGATTTTTCCCACGTCATCCATCACTTTCGCCACCATAGTCATTCCACCTTCTCCAAATATACGGAGTGGAAATGTCTACATCTAGGAAACAGGTGCACACAGTACGGTCGCCCATGGAGGCCTTTTCTCGTGTGGAAAATGTCTCCTAAAGCGGAGACCATTCAAATGGGGCGGAACTGACGAAACGCTCTTCAAAACGAGACAGGACGAAAATAGAGCTTTGCTGCAAGACACGGATGGGCTAAGAGGTGGAGGAAGAGACGAGGCGTCCGCAAACTTGTTTCATTTCGGGCGGAAAATTTTCCGGCGATTAAAAAAATAGAAGGAAGGAATGGGGGAGAAAAATCACTGCCGGGCATAACAAGCCGCGGCTCGAGCCTTCTGGGAACTCTGCGAAATGTCTTCACCGCAGCTGAGTTGGAGAACGGGGTGAGGGAGCTGAGGAGGCAGGGGGATGGCGGGAAGGAAGGCTGGGGGCTCGTGTCAACGGCAGCGGGCCGTCCCCACGACAGGAGCACGGCGGCCGCGGGATGGTGGGGCAGAGGGGCTTCCTGTCACGTGCCGCGAGGGACCGCGTGCACCAAAAAATCGACGCGGCTTTCACGAGACGCACCTACCACCCACGGAAACGCACAGTGTCACTTGGCAGCTTGCAGTCCCCCCTCTCTCCTTTCCCCCTCTGCGCAGTCCCCAAACACCCTTCCCTCCGCTGCCGGATTCTTACAGAGACAAAAGGCTGAGCTCCAGGATCAGTAAGCCGTTTTGAAAATTACTATTTTATGTGTTGTCTGCCTATCTGAGGTAAGTATCTTATGGATATCTAAACAAATGGGACAGCGTTAAGGTTAAAAGAAACAGGTATAGGAAAGTCAATATTAAAAGAATTTGCAATTTTCCGCAGAATTTATTTCACACTACAACGCGTTTCACCGACTTGCGGCATCATCAGGCTGACCTGGTGATGCCGCAAGTCGGTGACACGCATTGTACTGTGAAATAAGGTCCGCGGAATATTACTAACTCTTTTAATAAGGACATCAAACAAATTCACGAAGTGGAGCCGGAAAGTGTAAAGTACATATAGGTATAAAATATATAGGCATCTCTAAGTAACGGAACTATGTAAGTACTACCTAGAAACATGGAAATTTAAGAAAGAATGAAATGGCTTTCACCTGTTCCCTTAGTTGAAAGAACATTTGGCCGGAAGTCGATTCAGCTCCGACGAAGAGGAGAAAGATGAAGTTGAACGTTTCCTCAAGAACGTGGCGGCGAGCTGGTACGACATGGGTATACAAATACTGTCACAGCGTAAACAAAAATGCATCAACCGAAATGAAAATTATATAGAAAAATAGATAATTAATCAATCATAAAAATAATGTATATATTATAGAAAATAGATGTTTTTTTCTATTTCTAAAAAATTGGAGACCTTACTTTCTGGATTACCCTTGTACCAAGCAAAAACAATGTGAAATTAACGAAGCATGCTACTTCTGTCATTACATACATTAATTCTACAAAATAACACCTAAGTAACTTAGTTTTATGACTATATTTTCCCATGCACTCCTTCAATCTTCATCACCACATTATTTCTGGCCTATTCAGTGGTGTAAAATGATTATTTATCTTTCCTCTTTCCCTTTCACCTAGCATTCTCACTTGTAACACAGCCTTCAATATCTCTTCAGCTGTAATAGTAATTCCTTTATCCACAATTGATTCTGAGAATCCCCTCTAAAAATTCACTATCCTAAACCGTGTCCTTCATCTACTTCGTGTGCCCTCATTTTATTTCAAATGGCATCCTCTATAGTCTCCTGCCACATTGCGAAACCATCTTCTTCATCGTATTTTTCTTAACTTAGCGGGAATAAAGTAAAATATGGACATTTTCAATGGATCTCTGTATATTGTGAGAAATGTCGTCCATTGCTGTATTACGAAAAATCATTGAACATTGACCTGGTCATCGAACCAGCGATCACGGGATGAGCTCTTCAATGGAACTTTCCAATTTATGAGCCACGATTGAGTACATTGCTGTCAACAATAGCATCTCATGAGCTTAGACTCGATAAACAGATTCCCGTTTACAGTTGGGGTACTGCTACAATATGTAACTGCTCACTAAATGAACACATGTCAGTAAGACCAATGGGATATTTCCTGGTTTACTTTCGCTAAGTAGTTATCACTCATTGAAAAAGTTTCTTTGCCTGCAAAAAGCGGCGGTCAAAATTGAGCGTTTGTTCCTCTAGTACCATTTTTCCGCAAATGCCTATTTTTTCTCCCCTTCCGCAGTCTATTGATTTCATTTTTGATTTGGCGTCTGAGGTTTCATTCTACTCCCTCCTCCGACCTTGGCTTCTTCTCTTCAATCTCCCGACGGTGAGTTCTTTCTTACTCTCATCCGACCCATGTGTTGTTGAGTCACGGCCACCGTGGAGATATTTCGAAGAAAATAGTTATGAGAACAATCCCTCCAAAAGGACGTGATGCGAAGGCGAAGAAGTGGGAGCGGGAATTCTTTCTCTTCCGCTAATTCGCTTGCCAGTTCTTTCGTGGGTCACTAGAAGAGCGAAGGGCTTCATGACCTGAGGAAGCCCCGAATATTACGAAGGGGACAGCAGTATCATATGGAATTACGGAGCGCGTAGCTAGACAAGCGTCGTCACTATAAAGTTAACATACGTCTTTCACACGATTGGAGGATTTTGAAATGTACGACGTTGGAAAATAGGAAAAAGAAAATGGATAGAGAGGAAATTATACGCGGGCAAGTGCAACGCACTGTAGGGAAGGAGAAAGAGTTGCAAGGAAACATTCAAAGAAGAAATACTAGACGAACATACGAAAAATACTATGGAAATATTTTTCATTAGTTCGATTAATTCTGCAGGTGATCTCGGCTTTCAGTCACCTCCCCAAACAATTTCTAATACTCTTGCTTAAGTATTACTTTAAAAAATTCAATAATGAGGAAACACTAAGCGCCCAGATAAATTCGATTATTTATAATCTTGAATCACCAAAGAAAACATATGAAATATAGTTTATATTTATGAATATAATAAGCCGGATAAATATCCGAGCTGACCTCACTTAGCTGGGCGATATAGTTCGGTCATTTATATACCAACCAAGACATCGGTTTGTACATATCAATTCTGGCCCATAAAGTTTGTCCCGTGTGATAGTGGCAAGCACAGGGTGAGCTATAGTGGGATAATTCGCTTTAGCAGGGATACTAAGCACTCCTAACACGTCCGCACAGAAAAAACAAATCAAAAAATCATGTAGTAGTTCCAAAATGTTCCTAAGTTCAATGTTTGTAGTTCCAAAAACCTCAGTTATAAGATTTATACACTCACATTATAAAATTTCATGAAGTCAAAAATAGTGTATGGTCTTGGCCGACACTTAATGAAGTCGATTCTTCGAGAATAGACATAGCTTATAAAATTATATTCAGATGGTTCATTTGAAGACGACTTTGGAACCCGTAATCCGGATTGAGAGTTAGTTTTTCTGTGAAAATAACTAATGCGCCTATCCTCTACCGTAAAAAAATATATTTTCATATTATCTTTTGTCCTAAAATTTGAAATCACGCAAAAAATCGTTAATGTCAGGAATAGATTAGAATATGGGACAAATGTCATCGTTTAGATTAACGTTAATTATGAATTTCGAAATTTCACACACAAAAACGCAAAAAATGTTCTGTGAGACAAGGAAACATCCCTATCCGCCAGTAACATTCACTAAAAATGCCATATTTGTATTTTACAGAAGTGCGTTATCCAAATTTTAAACTGGTTCTTAGTAGGTCTTTGGGAAAGGAATTTCTAAAGAAATACACAGGAACATTCCGGGAGCATCGCTAAGAACCTAAAACACTCGTCCCACATGCTTACACAAGGTGTTTTACCGCTTCACACGGCTTTGCTCTGGTGAGTCGATGACCTTATCAAATGAAACAACAACGAATCTGTAACCCAAAGTATGGGATTGTCCACTCTTTAGTTTTTTTCTTAATCCTTTTCTTATTTCTTCCTCTTTCCTGTCGTGTTCATTAACGAATTTTCACTTCTCCCGTGTCCTTCACGTTTCTCTGCTCATTTGCTTCCCTAAATAATTTCCAATTGAAATGGTTCAATCCCCAATAGATAAATACACTTCCCCGAGTCTATTTTGCGCTGAAATGCGCATGGCTATCTTTAAAGTTTTCATTTCCGTGATTTGCGTCTGGAAAAAATCCCAAGCACCTCCCGTGCTAGATAGGCTCGTTTTGTACCCCCTGTCTGTTTCGTTCCTTTGTGCCACTCTCTAATTTTCATACAAATATCCATCACCCTTAGCGTGTGCCGTAATTTATAGGAAGAAAGTTAACAAAAATAACGAGAGTTTGCTTCAAATTGGTGGGAGATTTCAACGCCAGAGTTACACGTAAGAAAATTAGCCAAATCTCGACTTTTTTACAATGGTGTTTGCCTAATGGAAACAATTCACTGTTGTGAATGCAATTAATAAAATAAGCTAACAGAAGGAAGAGAGATATTACATTTCGATTTTCCAAAATGAACCGTGACATTGCTAGTCAAGTGAATTAGCATTAAGGTTTGACATCAAGGCAATCCCGGTCTGGATTTCTCTCCATTCCTCTTTTGCAATGTGAAAATCAATGAACGTATTCTGCGAATAGGTATGTTTTTTTTTAATCTGCGTATTTAAAGAATGGTTTTGGAGAAGTGACAATATAGGATAAAGTATTTATTCGATTACTCCGTTTCTTATCTCGATCCAAGTCTGGTAACCTACTCCCAAAATACAGGAGGTGAGGAGGATATAATTATGCCACCGAATTATTTTCTTAAGGTTGATAAAGGTGACAGATGAGGAGAATGGGATTAACAGAATAACAAAGTTTAACAACAATTTTATAATGCCATTGGGTAATGGCGCTTAACAAATTACGCGGCCCAGGGGGAGTTTTTTTCCGAAATGGGTTAGCATTCTGGGTTGTTCTGGTGCATCCGATGAAAAAGCGATTACTAGATTTTCGATCCCCCAAACACCAGCCAGGTCTTACTTGGAATAATTCCCTCCCCCTTCCATAAGCTCCCATGGTAAATGCCGCACATCACTACTGTTCATTTAACCTCAGAATGTGTCACAAAATGTCCGCATGCGTCTCATGAGAGAAAGAAATTGATTCTCTGGGCCAAATTGTGCCAATTTTTATCATCAAAAAAACGTTTAAATTTTAAATTGACTTATTAAATTGAATATGGTCTTAGAAAATGAGTCATTATTAATACGCCAAACATATCATAGTGAATTCAAGTACCTGATGTACCATAACGGGTAAAGGTTATGAACAGAAAAGGAAGGACTTAGCACTACATTATGAGTATGCATTTCCAAAAATGCACCACATCGCAAATATCCTGTAAAAAATCATTTGGCAAAAAATAAGAGCGAGAATATGAATTTATATTCAATAGCTTTAGGATTATTAATGTTAGTCCAACCATCAGATCATTCTAATTCGGTATAGGTGAACCTCGAAAACTATTAATCAATGTCGTGGTCTTCAAGGAACTATACATATATAATAATGAAATGGCACATTAAAATCCAATTGCCTTTCAATATACTTGCACCGCCTTTCTTCTCTTCAATGAATTTCTGCAGGCAAATGTCTCCCTTCCACTACCGTACATAATACAGAGATGCTAGGAATGTTGGGGTGGCAAATAGATATTATTACAATGAAATGTAACCCAACACTTGAATGAGTAAATACTTTTATGGGCGCATTTCGTAATAGAGTTCCTAATCGACTTATTAAAAATGACAGAAGCGTAAGTATTGAACCGAAGTGCCCAACACATACTTATGTATCAATGAGGCGGATAGCCAAAATGATCTCGCCGCAGTCGGTCATAATAGCATAGGCCTAGAACAATAAACTTTAGTGGCTAGTAGGTGCCGGTGATGACAATAAAATTTAATGACTGTAATAACTTTAAATATAGATACAACTATTTAAAGTTAATTATTTTCCACGTGTTTTTGCTGAATTTTGATACATGAGAATAATCTCAAAAAATAAATATACACAATTTCATCGAGTAAGTTGCCAAAATTCTCACTCCTCCTAATACTCTATGCTAACTCCTTAATAATTAGCCTCGAAGAAAAGGAAAACTTTATAAATGACTAAGAAACAGAACGCCTCGTAGAAAAAACATAGTATTCGAAAGTTTTTTTTCAATTCGAAGAAGAAACCTATCATACCTCACCCCTATATCTCCCTTTTCCCCGGCATTCATCCCATCATGCAATTTTTCCACCCCCATCCGCTAATGCTATGTAATTCCGAGCCACATTCCGGCCGGAAATGACGATAAACAACTCCTCCCACCTTTTCCCCACCCGTCTTCCGCACACAGGGCCCACCACGGTGGCCGAAATTCATTTGTTTTGTGGGGAAAGGGAGTGTGGAGGGAGAGGGTTTCATCCTTCCGCCCCCTTCTTCATCTCTGACGCCCACCAGCGTCAAAACACACGCGGCAAAAACTAGGGAGTCGATATCCCACACTTACTCACCCGTTCCCTGGAGGGGCTTGTGTAACCTCCGTCCCCTCGATTGAATGCAGCCTGGGATGGGAGATATTGGGGGAAAGAGGGGTGGCATGTATGTATGTATATATATTTATATATATAAGGCTTGCGAGTCGCACTTAAAGCGATTAGAAGCCGGCAACCGACCCGTCCGAGAGGGGGACAGTTACAGCGGGTTGGTAGGGGAGTCGGGACTCCGGTCGTTTATGAGTGTGGGCGAGATACAGACGTTTCCACTCGGATCCGAGGGGGCAATCATCTCCGGCCGCCTCTGAGGAAGCACACTCGTTCCTCCTCATCCCTTATTCCCCCTCCACCCTGCCCCTCCTCTAACCCTGTTTGAGAATTAGGAATCCGCCTGTCGCGCACCCTCGAGCAAATAATGAAACCTCCAGGATCAATTGATTAGCGAATGCGAATATACTATATATCACACCTCTAATTCTTAATCTTATTCTATTCCACTCGACTGTACTAGTTTTTAACAATTCATTCTTCCCGTCAGTGGATATCGTGCGTCTATGTACCTGAGCATCTATCCCGTGGTTCAGGCGAATACATTGAAGTATCGTTGCTGTGCCCAACGCCTTCCGTTGACTAAAGAAGCGTGTCACATTCCCTACATTTGACTTTAGGGGTGGAGACTATGAGTTCAATGTCCATGAAATAGTAAAAGTTCCCTTTATTGCTTTTCAATTCTCGATGACTTGTACTGTTATGGTGGAGGTCTGTCGTATAATGGTTGTGGTTCAATTTTATTCCCTTTTTTCGCATTACGAATAACTAATTTATTAGATGAATTAACAATTGTTTTTAATTAAGTCTCTCCCTCCAGCATGTACACAAATATACACGCTATATGATAGTTTTTTACTTAATATATGGAGGAAGTACCCTCTCCCCTTCTTACCCATATCCTCCCTAATCACTTTTCCTTCCCACCTGGTTCTTGCACCCCCTGCCACGCACCTTTTTGGTGGCTCACGCGGTATTAATGCCTGTGTAGAAAGTACGCGTTCAACATCTAATTAGAGAGAATACTGGCACAGAGACGAATGCCGTGGCCGTTCATCATCTCATCTTGGGTTGTTCTAGCACGCGGCAGGTTCTCTCGGTTGACCTCCGTGCCCTGTCTGTCTTGAGCCACTCTTTTGGTCTCTTCATACTTCCTTCCAATCTTAACCTTATCCAACACCGAATCTCCTCTAGTAATTGTTCTCTCGTCCTCTTCTCCGCTCTATCATTCCCTCTTTAACAGTTTCAGAAAGCACTCCTTTTTCATACAATATCAGAGAACCAATTCATCTTTCTTTCCTTGATTTTCTCTCCCAATTGTCTCTCTTCTCTAGTTCTTCAAAGCTACTCCTCATGTTTCCCGATAAACTTCCCTTTAATCCCTTCCATCCACCTCAATATCCATGTTTCGAAGGCCTCTACATTATTTATACTTCATCTTTCCGCAATGCCCATGCCTTTGTTCCTTAGAACATCACACCCCAGGTATACCAGTCTACCAATCTCTTTCTCAGTTCCATTTCAAAGACTCACAGAGTAGTTTCTCCTTTTTATTAAATCCGTCTTATGTCAAAACTATTCTTGATTTGATTTCCTTCGAACAGGACATGTCTTCCCAAATGCCTAGAGCTCTCTACCAGTTCAATCAATTCACCTTACAATGTGATATTGATCCTTTTACCTCCGCCTCCTATTAGTATTCTCTTCTTTCGTCTTTTTCTTGCTTATTAACATTCCATAAACCTCACAATTTCCATTAAGGTCTGCTAACGTCTATATGACTTTCTACCACTATAGCCATACCATCAGCAAACCTGAAACATTCAACGTATTTACCTCTGATGCTCTATACCTTCATATCACAAACGTCATAATATCGATGATAATTGTCGAAGTTCGGCATAAAGATTTCTTAAATTTATCCATATTGGATGGTCGATATAAAAATATCGACTCGTCGATATAGCTATACCGCCGAGTCCTAAGTCTAGCCTCCACCCAACCGCTAGGGTAGGCAACTTCCCCAGGGACACTTGAACACCTCCCCTACCACTTCCCCATCCTACTTCCTCTCAGCCGGCTATTATGCTTCCCCTCTCCGGGACGAGTGCGAGGGTTAGGAGAAACAGACGGCTGCGCCTGAAGTGGGGGCTCCATCCAGGGCACAAACATTTGATCGCGATCCGAAAAGTGATTAAGGTTCACTCCCGGCTCACACCCTCTCTCCCTCCGTACCCCATCGCCTCTGCGGTAGACGGCTGCGTGGGCGTAAATGGATTTCTCTCGTTCGAAAAAAAATTTGGATGAGTCTTGGCGTCGAAGGGATGGGTTCAGTGAAGGAATTCCTTCATTCTCCCACTTTCCATTTTCCCGTCACTGCGACATAATAATTCTCGGAGGAGGTAATTAACAGCTTCGGGCCGCCCAGGCACAGAAGAAGTTTACCATATTCTTAATGAGGCAAGGAATAACAACACCCGTTCGTTCCGGCTGTAACTGATAAGAGGGAGCCACGATTTATACTGCATATTTTCATTCCCTCTAAGTGGCCAATCAGACAGAGAACTAAATCAACCATTCAATTAAATTGTCTTCTTCATCAATCAATCAATTATAAATATAAGACAATGACATCATAGATGCTTACGTGAAATGACGTCTAACTAACTGGCAGCCACATTATTCGCCGCGCCAATAGTAGTCAAGAGTTAAATTTGAGTTTTGGGTGAGCCCAATGACTAACCACAGTTATTATTTGCTTGTATAACTAGACAATACCTAAAGCCATAAGCTACCAAGAAATCTCCCTTCAAATTGCATAAATTCTACCTTAGTTCAATCACAGTGCCAATGCTGTAATGAAGAGTAAAATATAATATTGTAATAAAGGTCGTGCTAACGTACTTGTAGCATCTTAAAAATATCCTAAAATAAATACTAACCCGAAGATCGGTTTGATATGTGAAGGCGTAATCACTTCGTGGTAGCTGAAGCCCTAGGTCGTTTAAAAATAATATTTTCAAGATTGCTGTTGTGCGATTGCGGTTTTTTAGAATGTCTTTATAATGAGAAAAATTACAACATACATTTTTAGCTGTAGTTACCCTGATACATCACTTACATTTGGAAAAAAGAAACTTCCTCCCGAAGGTAACCAAAGTTTTTTCCTGCTAGGCTTTTAAACTAGCAATATTTATCAAGGAAAACTTTGTTTGTATACGAATGTGCAAAGTTGGTGCCGATGGAATCAACGGGTATTTTTCTTAGGATCGTGGAAGAATATTACGTTACTTAACTTTATGTTTTAGTAGTGGTATAATCTTTTGTTTCGGGTCGAACATTAAATTGTATAATTTTTTTCAGAGAATTGCACAAAATAAATTTCTATGCTTATTTACGTAAATAACAACGCACATAAATACTTCACCATCGAACTAAAAATTAAGGAAAAACGTTTTTAAGTCAATACCTCAGTTTCACAGAGCGCCTTAGTCGATTTTTACAGTGTGGAGAACAATTAGACCACCTCTAATGCTCACAAGAGTTCAGTTGATACATTTATCCGGATTTTAGCTGGTAATCGAGCTAATAATATGCATAAGTAAATGTGTATAGTTACCTAGTATTCATATTATGCAAAAAATACTAGGATTCCTATTCTGAAAACTTTCCCATTGAACTCATTTTTACTTCCATGTCTTAATATAACTCACTTTTATCCTATATATAACTCACTTTTATCCTATATATAACTCACTTTTAACCTAACTAAAGCAATACTAGTAATGGTTCCCAGAACTCCATAAATGTATGCCGATAACACCGAAAAATAACAACGAAACACATTCCCCTTTTACGCATATTATTTTCCTCTGAAGCGGAGTCCAACAAAATAGCTCCGAACAAAAAAGACTCAGTCAGAACAAAAGAAAGCAGTCAGTGATACATTCTTCACCGCCGCGAGAAGAATCGGCGTCCCACCACCAGATGGTGTTCGGAAAACCATCGACCTCAAAAGACACTCCCCATTCGCGTGGCCTCCCCAACACCGCCGTCGGGTTAGGTAATCGCAGCAACGACACTCGCCTCCGATGACTCCTCTCCCCGTAGGCTGCTGTCATTACGTAGGGCCCTTTCCTGCGGTCGTAAATCCATCCAAATTTGACTTAACGGTGAAATAATTGACCCAATCGACCTCACGCCTGACTGTCAAAGGGAGATGGCCTCGCCAACGAGTGAGGAAGAGTTCCGAGGG
Source organism: Hetaerina americana (assembly GCF_022747635.1). Classification (NCBI taxonomy): domain Eukaryota; kingdom Metazoa; phylum Arthropoda; class Insecta; order Odonata; family Calopterygidae; genus Hetaerina; species Hetaerina americana. Next base: position 70,627,080 of record NW_027287427.1, read on the forward strand.
GAATAAGAAGAGGAGTGTTTGTGTGTGTTTGTGGAGACTTCAGGCGTCGAATTGAATGAGTAATGCAAAAGGAGAGAAAGAGAGAGATGGGGAGAACGCAAGTGCACATACTATATGGGATGGATGGGGTAGATAGGTGGGAAATGTGACCACGAACGTAGTCAACGAATGCCAGGGACGGCATTCAAATCACTCAAGGGTCAAATTTGCGGAGTGTTTTTCTCAAATGAAATCGACTGCGGGGCCATCGGCAGCTTTAGGTCGACACGCGACCCACTATTCAAGGTCCCCCTCCATCTCTCTCATCCCTTCAAACCGCAGCCCAGGCACAAAAACCCTCCATGGCTTGCTGAACCCTTAGACCCCCACACCCCATCCCGAGGCCCCGAACACACGACCGCTGCGCTACCCTTCGCTAGAGACGACAGGCAGTGGGATGGGACGGGTGATCCATTTGCGGTGGGCTTCGGTTCCGTCCTTTCCGGAAAGGCCATTTGATTCTGTCCCCTAATGTGACTCGCAGGATCATTATTGGCACTTGGCGGCGATAGTGTAATTCATACAGTGCGACAGGAAATATCTTTCTTGAGTACTACTGTTAAGAGCGAAAAGTACTGTAAGAAATAATTTTCTAGCAGAAAAAAATACTTTTTGAGGAAAAATAATGTTATAAGGACCACATTTATCAACAAGAGTATTCTTTTGATAGAATAGGCTAAGAGCTCACTTCTTACTCAGTCCTAGGATATTTGAAATTCACGCAGGTTAAGGGGTAGGTTGATTTTCTTGTTCCACGAGTGGTTTTTCGTAAAATCTGGAAATTAAAAATCACACAACGCCCTACCCACTAGACTACCATGCCAATGAAAATATGTAGTACTACCTTAGGTAAAGGATGTAGTTAAAAACTTTCATGCATGCGCACATCCTTCATATATTCACATGTATATAGTTCCTTCTTTCCCTTTAGAAATGTGGCTGCTCCACGGAAAATTTGGAATACGTTTGAGTTTTGCTTCTTCTTGTGTGTTTCTGCGTTTTTGTTCGCCAGTTCTATCCTAAGGATTCATAGAATTAATACGCAGGTGTAATTCACAGATTAAAAAATGAGGAAGCCCGTCCAAGAGTTAGTGAAGAGAAAATTCTATTGAAGAGATTTACGCTACAAGAAGAAGAGAGAACCTTATTGGGCATATACCCGTGTCATAGTAACGTAAATCCACGGATTGATAGCCCGTAATAGTGATCGATGCGAGTTAACGTCCTCTCCTGCCAGCCAAGAGGTTGCAGTTTTGATTCCCACCTAGGTCGGTTTCACTTCACCTTGTATGTTTGTAATTTCCAAATGTAATATTCAGCGGTTAGGTGGAAGAAGAGACTGTAAAGTCTCAATCTCCCCCAATAAAGTCGTTAAGTAAATACATAAATAAATTAAACACCTTTTGCTGAAATAACACTATGAAAACAATGAAACTGAAATTTCCGAAAGGAAATATTGCAAGTAAAATATTTTCTAAGGTACCATTACGGTATATTCTACGGTATTTTCGGTATGGATCACTGCACCTATTTCGCACCACTCCCGCAGCGGACCTTTCCATTCTTCAAACTGCGTGTCAAGTAAGATTTAGACAATACTCCGCTGGGTATGCCTTTCTAACTTCGTAAGAAAATCCAGCCTCCTCGTCTGGAATCAGATTTCCCTTTTCCCGGACATGGGTCCTCAAGGGTGTCTCTCCCCAAACGGAGAAGAACTTGGGGAATCTACGACCCTTCGGAATGTAGCATTTCGAACAATGGAAAGCAGTGTTCAGCTCGTACGGCATTTATTTTAAATAATGTGCTTCTTGAAATGCGTAATTACATGGGCGATGGTGGATAGGAGAGTGATAAATGCTACCCGTTATTGCCAGCGCTGTTTAACTTATATACTGAGGAAATATTTAGAGGGAATACGAAGGGCTTGAATCGAAATATGAGTGGGCGACGAAGGCCACTAAAGACAGATTTTCAGATGATAGAGTTACTTCAGTAAACGAAGGTCAAAATAAGTCAGATTTAAAAAAATCGAACCCATTTTTTTCATGCTTTACAGGATGAAAAATCTTGACGAGAGACATAATACCAAAACATCAAATGAATGACATTATGAAAGAAGACAAGTCAAGTTAAACATAAAAGTAGGAGGGTGTTAATAGGTGACGAAAGTTTATCGAAAGTAACAATTTTGAACAAAACACTAACCATGAAATAAGTAAACGTAGCGGCTTAAACAATGCAATCCAAAAATCTTGGCCGTGCAGAATTCTTTTTATGGCGGTACGAAGCCAAGGCATGTCTTTGTTGTCTTGGCATGTAGTTATTGCCTTAGAGCATCGTTTTACGACTGTTGTTACAAATTTCCCTTCCGCCAAGACGGTATAATATGTATACAGACAATCAAAAAATTCAAGAATCGGGCTCAATCAGAAGTTTTAACCTACCAATCTGTAGAGATAAACCAGTATTAAAGTCCGAAAGAGAAACAACGATTAAATTCTATTATTTATTATACAAAACCTTTTATAAAATATACATTACAACACACGCTAAAGGTTTATGGGATTCTCATGAAGTTGGACCGATTGCCAAATAAGATTAAGTACAACGTAGGAAGCAAGATGTGTACAATAATGTTACAATAAACTTAGCAGCGTCACTATATTATTGGCGGAACTGGGTTGGGTTTCACTCACGGAGCGAATGTTAAATTACAGATTAAATATTTCACATAAATTGGAAGCAAGTTTCTTTAGCAATTATGTCAAAACTACATATTTTCTCAATCGGATTACAGGAGGGCAGATTATGACTACGGTTGAGAGAGATCAAGAGTTAAAACAACTAATATTAGATGTCGTTTTCCGCATAAAAAGTAAGGGATCAGAAAAACTGTAAGCGACCACGGGGGGGGGGTGCATTTTTTCCTTTTAAGAAGCCTAGTAAGTTTTCATTATTTCATGAAGCCTTCAATTATTGTCCTTGCTACTGACTGCGTCCTGAAGCATTTCACACTTAGATACAATAGTGCATGCATTTGTAGTTTTCTTTATTCACATTATTTTAATTATTTTACTGATTCCTTTTAACTAAAAATTAAGATATTCTTAATTTCAGGTACTCTATGCATGTTGCTGAATCACTCATTGCAACACACATCCTAGTGGAGGCTTGCAGGGTACGATGTAGTTGTAGGTTATATGCTTAGATTTCACAACCGTAAAAACCCTTGTTTTATAACCCTAAAAAAAACAAATGGCGGTACAAAATCAGGCAAGACTTCGCTTAGTTATTTTCCGCAGAAATGTGGTACTCAAAAAATAAATAAAATTTCACGATCAGTAATATTTTAATTGTAACGAATCGAATGCGTAATAAGGCGTGAGTGAAAAAGAGATTCCTAATGCATTAGGAGTCACCACTTTCGCCTATTTTCACAAAAAGCAATCGTTATGGTAATATTTGGAGATCGACCAACGAAGGTCAGTAATATTTTGCCTCCAATCACTGTCAAATCCGTAGGAGGATAGACTTCTGTATCAATTCAAGGGACTGCCCCACTTAGAATTAGATGACTTAACTTCCCGCTGTGAGTAGTCCGAACTATGGAAGTCTTTCTCTCCTGAGAACCGTTTCACCATTGCGGAGCACGACAGACTGGTCCGTGACCCAAACTGCTCTCTCCCACTCCCGGTCCCACGGCAGGAAGGGAACGCGAATATCCCAGCGGGCCGGGAGATGCGCGCAAAACGAGCAGCGGGAAGGCAAAGTGCTTCGATCCCTATCTCAACACGCCTCCGTGGGACGACGCACTGCCCCGTGCCACATTGTCTGCGGCCCCTCAGGCACACTCCCTGGGACGTGGCCAGGGGACCATCACTGCCTCCCTCCTACCCTCCCCCCTATCGCCGGGGCCCATCTACGGGTCAATTTATCCCAATTATCGCGAGGGATGATGCCGGTTCCTCGCGCGCCTTATGCCACGGGATGTCTCCCGGGGGCCTCCGCTCCGGGTGCGAGATCGACGAAGATGCAGGGAGAATGATGCACGCTCAGCGGGGGGTGTGGCCGTATTGATTCGGAGCGAGATTCGCCAGTGATTCAACGTCTGCCCTCGTGTCGCCAATTGCGTGTATGGGAAAGAGGTGGATCGAGATCCGACCAACATAATTGACATTAAATCAGAACAGAAAAGAGAAACGGCAGAGCTTTCAGATAAAAGTAGGATTTTATATTGTATTTGGTGACTGCTGCGAGATTTGAAGGAGAAATCGAATAGTGAACAACGCTCAGGTCTGTGCGATATTTCAGTTTCGCCAGTATGTAGGTATGATAATCACAACTATCGACCAGAGGATTGGTTTCATAAGTGAGGGTAGAGCTTACATAGTACTATGCCCAATAACGTGTGAAATTCACATATCAGGATAGGAAGTTCCTTTCCCTGTGCTGCCTAACAGATCCAGATCTGTTATCTGAATAATCACATCGCTTGGATGAATATGAGGGAGCCCAGAAGCGTCTCTGGGAATAGAATTTGGGGCCTTCAGTCAGTAGCCCAGCGCTCTACCTACTGGGCTACAAGGTCCCTTATGTAAAATAATCATGGAAGTGAAACTAGTTAGGCGGATATATGTACGAAACATATGAAGAAAGTGCCTTTCATTACAGTGATGCTGATAAGAGGGTGTAGGAAAGATTGGAGAAATTGTCCCTTCCTTTCCACCCACCAGGATCACATTACTTGTATACACGATAGCACAAATAAGTTCAATGTATTGAAAACCAAGGGGTGGAAAATCTAGAAAAACATACGTAATATGTGGAGCGGAAAACTGCGAGTAGGTTTCCTTTGGTAGGTTCTATCACACAATACCTAAGAAAGTGATCACCATATAGAATATACACACTTTTCCAAATAGGAAGAACTTCAGATTCTCGACAGGACATTGTCACCCGATATAATTTAAAAGTTTCCAATTTTATTCCCTTGCTTCATTTAATAACTCATGAGGTTACATTCGAGATTTGAATAAAAAATTTTAGCGAGTGCTAATTAAGATGCGTTAAATTGTATTTGCAACTCATATGCTCGGAACTACATGCTTAAAAATACCTGCTGTCCCAACTCTAACAACACAAATAGTATCTATTGCAGAGCGCTCTCTACATTATTTTCAAATGGAACATAATCTTCAACTTTCCTGGTAAGAAAAAAGTCAAAATTCTTTCCATTCACGTTTAAAAAGGAACTCTCTCCGCTTAAATACTGTCTACAATCCCTCCTGTGAGGGATACAACGTAATCATCCAGCATTCATCCATAAATATCACAGCTCCTCGGTACTCCGAAAGAGAAATTTTCCGTTTCATATTTTTTTGACATTATTCGAGGAAAGCTTAAGAAATCTTCTTCGAACCCCTAGCGTACTTTCGGCAACCTTCCGTGAAGGCTCGCTTTTGAATGGAAAGAAAACTAGGATGATATGCGCGGAAAGCACAACATCCGCCCTTCATTATAATAATCGACCGTTCTCTGGGATGGAAAAACATGGTGATAAGTTTTACAATAAACAGGAAAAGATGGTGGTTCGGAAAAATCAACTCTTAAAGATAAACTGAATAACATTTTTATCCCCCGACCGCGGAACACGGAGCGAAAGAGAGGGAAAGATCTTTCCTTACGCCCAGGCACGTCCTTCGTCGCCAACTTCATACACTCATCTTTTTGTACGCGTCTGTAAGAACAGCCGATTGTTGTGATTACAAAAAACTCTCCCTCTCTCTCTCTCCCTTCGCGTCTTCCTAGCCCCACCAATCCTTCGCATACCGACTCTCGAGAAGCCCCCCCCCCCACGGAAACGCCGGTCGCGGATAAAAAAAAAGAGGAAAACGCTGCGGCTCACACACGCACGGCGCTGTGGTTCGATATTCCGGCGGTCCAGAGCTCGGGGGGCTCTTGAGGGAACAGCGGGAATCTTCCCCCGCTCGAAGCCGGCGGCTGTTTGTTGACGCTTACCCCCGCGCGGGGGTGTGGAGGGAAAGGGGGTTAGCGGGTGACACGGGGCGTGTGTGGAACACGCAAGCAACAGGGGAAAGGGGAGACGGGGATTCACGGCGAGAGGGGGCGAGCAACACGCGAGACTCACCGCCCCGCCGTCGGCGATCGGAGATTCTCGCCTTCTGAGGGAGGCTGGGAGACCTCACCCGGGTCTCGATCTCGGCTCTCCCAAATGAAAAGCCCGAATTTGCCGCGAAAGCCATTGCAAGAGGCGCGGCGCGTGACTTCTTGGGCGACGTTAGAAAGCATTTGAAGCCCGAAGCACTCGAAAAAGGGCAGTTTCCGTTAAGAGTATAACTGGAATTCACGAGGAGGGAATTATACATAATTGATGTCGAGAGAGAAATGTTCACAAAACGTATTTATCAATATCTAATGACGGTCAATGATTTATCAAATGCCTGCATTGTTCCCAATAGCGGAAACAATAAAAAATAAATACATAGAAATAGCCCTGTTACACTAATTTTGCAAAAAATCATTTGTCCATTTCATTATCACGTTCAGTTAGATTTTTGATTCGTAACGGAGGACGCACAATCTTAACAGTAGTAGTTTTTATGGGATGCGACCGACAGCTAAGGTCATGTGCGCCCTTAGGGATGGATGGGAAAGGAGGAAGGGTGGAGAGAAACCCGGCGTCGGCATTAGCCTACTCTTGTCGAAAGGCGCCAAGGGGCCCGCAATTTAATGTCCCATCCGATGGACGTCGTACTCGCTCAAAGTGCTCTCCACAAAGCACCTCAAGTAGAGATCGGGATACTACTGAAAAATACTTGTTGTTTCCAGGATTTGAGCCCGAGCCCTCTCGGTGGGAAGCCTGTACGTTAGCCACCGCATCATCCCGATCCCCACGCTCGATCTTAAAATGCATGCCTTGTTATCACGCCTTGAAGCGCACCTTGCCTCAAGAAAAAGAATAACCCGGTGATACGTGTAATAGTCCATTTTGAAACTAAAAATTAAATGGCATGTAGCCACCGTGACCTCTTTTTAATGAGAATAGTCTATCATATACAGAACCAGGACGGGGCAAACAAGCCGTTATTACGTAAGTTTTAAAAAATCTATTAATAAAAAAAAACATAATCTGAAATCCTCGTGTATAGCTTCAGCGAACAATTTTCTTAGCATGCAAACATTTAATGAATGATAACATGTGACGAGAAATTCTGAAATATTCCATCTCATCATATCCAGGAGTTGCGCAAGTACGCAGACATTCGCAATGATTTAGAATATACAGCTCGAGGAAGTACCACCAATGTGATAGTAATAAAAAAATAGTAAAGCACACTGTGACTGCTCTGTACATGAGCACACCATTAGGTTTTCCCGTGCACGACAAGAGTGGTGTCATATCTTCGAGTTCATTAATTGAAGACCCACGGGAGCGAGAAAGATTTTAATTTCAGTCTATCTACGTGCTCCCATCAATTATCGGTCTTGTGGTTGACCGAGTTCTCGAGGAATATGTGATTTTCCTAATCGTCTCTCTCGCGTAAGAAACCTGTGTTTGTTTTTTTCATATTTTCTCGCGACGCGTCCGTGTGTAACTGAAGTGAAGAAAGGGATCGTGTCCGGGTCGGCGGTCGTGGAAAGAAATACTTTCCCACAGAACGGGATTGAGTCCCGATGGGAAAATGTCGAGCACACTGCAGTAACGACAGCAAGTGTGCGCGCGAGGGAGCGAGAGAAGCCATACGATGAGGCACTCGATTCTCTGTTTGTTTTCATGACGCGACCGAATCTATGAGGCGACCGACAACTATGGGGTCACTTTCAACTCTTGTAAACAACTCCTCTATTTCACACTACCCGACGGCCGAGAGGGTTCCTTCGCTCAGGGAGGATGGAGTGCTCGGATTTCCCGAAATCATTCTTCCGATAGCAGGAAACCTCCCTTATAAAATCCCTCCTCCTGCCCGTAATGCTCCGGGATTTCCTACCTTAACGATTCGAGGTAAATTTGTGCCGCCGATAATAATGGTACATAGTTTACTACGAGGGAATTCTTTCACGCGCCAATCATGAAGTACAATTGCGATTTACCACAAAAGGACTACGGATATGAAAAGACATAGAGTTATTATGATTATGATTTTCAGGCTTTAGTCCCACTAGTGGAGGAAAGTAAATTAACCGTTGTATTGGTTGTGTCCATCCAAAAACAGGTAGATTAAAAGCAATAAAAATAATACAAGATGTGCCCACTGCGAGAAATTGTGGCCACTCGTAGTTGCGCACACTGCAAATCCTATTGGAACACCATTACTTATTGCACTAAGTTTCCCTTACCAGGTTAAAGAATAACCAATCGTGGTTGAGTTTTTGACACTTTAACCTTAGGAATTTCTAATTCTTAGATCTTAGATCAATACAAGGAAAAGCAGTTGAAAATTGATAAAACTTCGTCTGGTTTATATACTCGTAAATTATTGTATTTGGAAAAATTTCAAAGGTTAAAAAAACATGAGAAATTCTACATCGAAAAAAATACCCCGTGATCCAGCAAAAAGGCATTTGGCAGGGGGTGCAAGAACAAAGGGAAGGTTGAGTGATATGGGAGAGGAAGGGAAAAGGGGAAAATATTCGTTTAAAAACTATCATAAACGCGTAAATTTTAATGTATGCTGGAGGAAGACACAATTCAAAACAAGGGTTAATTCACCCAACAAACTGGGGGGGGGAATTTAAATAATTAAATAGGGCCATGGTGGGGGAGAAGAGAGACGTTCTTCTGGATTAATAATGGACAGGAAAAGTGTTATCGGGTAAATTTTATCGGCGATGGAGTAGTGAGTAGGTGAAAGAGAGGAGAACATGAAGAAAACGAGGTGGAGAGAAAGATAATAGGAATAGTAGTATGTACATGAATCAGGGAAGATGGAGCTAGATTGTATGCGAAAGTAAAGGGTTAACAAGTACTCGTATATTAAGTTACAGCATTTTGATGTACTGGGTGAAGCTCATAGTTGTAGATGATAGTAAATTTAAGTCCATTTAAAATTACTTAAACATTTAGACTACCATTACTATGGACAATAAGGGTAATATCGTATTCGATTATATAAAAAATAGTTTAGATAATATTATGGGTAATATCGTAACATCATTCATCATTATCTTGCAAGAAAATTGTATTCGATCAAAAGAAGATCGCCCTTCACCCAGATACACCTCTCGGAGAGTTTCCATCACCAAACACCTGCTAATTGGACCTTTATTCCAATAAAAATTAGTAACTCAACTAAACAGAAAAACTAAAAGAGAAAAGAAATAAATATAGGTGTGGGTAACGTGTGAATAATTCTGTACTAATGAATTTGACGTAAAACATTAGAATTGACTTAATTAAATGGAGTAGGGTTGTTTTCCTTCGCGTCGGTTGCAATAATATTACATTTGAATTCGGTCAATACATTCACCTTTGATTAAATTCAATAGCTGGTCAATGCTTCAAAGGACTGAGTCGAGTGCATTATAAATGGAAGTATGCAACTGATTGCAATATTAATAAATTAAGAAATTGTCTATAACTACTTTTTGGTCCTCCTGTTCCTCATAAGATTAGTTCTTTTCAGTATTCTACGAGTCATTTGGAACTGTATTTCACCTTAAAAGTTAAAGTCTTGAAGAGTGGCCACTAAAGCCAAACATTTCTTCAATTCAAAAAAGACATTTCTGCATCATATTAATATTCTGGTCTATATTGGATAGTGAAATGTTCAGTATAACTAGTTTTACGAATTTAGACTCTTTCACACTCACAGGGAAAGCAGGAAGACATATCTAAGGAAGAGTGGACAATATTTGGAAACTGGAAATAATTCAAATGAAGTTACAGAAGAAAGTTGACCGTAGGGGTGAGCACATACGAAAGGAATACAAGGTATTGATTTTCTAAGGTATTCGTTAGAAGCACGTGTATGTACAGAAATAACTAAGGAAATTATTTCACACATTACTCAACGTACCACTTTTCATTTAAAGTTATTGATTGCAGACGTGACTCAAATAAAAAGTTGCACTTGATCTTGCTTATTATAGCTGGGTTAGTATAGGCCCTAGCAAGAGTTAATTGGGGAGAAGGGTGGAGAAAGGGTAAGGAAAGAGAAAATATTTGACGAAAGTAGAATAAAGAATATAAAACTATGAATGCACGATGTAAATAGAAGAGGAGATGAGGATTTCCATATAAGGCGAACGAGTGAAACCAGAGTATTAACAAAATTATCAGAAACGAACTTCTAGTTAGACGATGGTCATCAGGACGCCCGAGGAAAACATGGATCGGTATGTTGACTTCTCATCAGAAAGAAACATTTTCTTCTTCTTCATCTTGTTTAAAGGAGAAGAAAAAAATTGTAGATGAGCACGAAGAGTTATCTAAATATGGATATAACAATTGTCTGTGCCCATTTTGGCAGTTGTCTCTCAGAAGCCACTGGAGGAGTCTCTGGGAGAGGTTTGGGTTCTCTTTTATCAAACATTCTGATGTGTACTTTTGACAGAGACGCCTAATTACTGTGACTGAGGCATCAATTATGAGTCATCGAGGATTTTCGACATTAGTGATTTTTAATTGCTAATTAAGCACCTTCATAAGAAAGTTCAGATTCTTCATTTATCTCGGAACTGACAAATAAACATGAGTTGGCAATACCATATCATTACTAATTAATGAAGCGTACAGATTATATTTTACACGCTGCGTTTTTTAAAATTATTTGAAATGAAATAGCACCTATGAAAACTAGCTCGACTGGCAACAATAAGAAAATTACGACCTTTTCACCTTTGATCAAAATTATATTTACAGTTGAAGGAATTATTTGTGGCAATCTCGCATCCGACATGAAACTACAATGGTAATTGGGATAAACAAAGTTTGTAAAAATAAATTCCTTTAGAAATGAAACCAAGATCAGACCCAATACCGTGTTCCCACATAGATGCGTCTTCAAAGATAAGAAAGTCTTCGTTCACACTAATTTCTTCGATTGATGACGGCCACCTGGTGACAGATACATCGATATCAAATAACATTTCTACTTTCCCTTCGAGTTTTTGAGTTTCAACCTTAGCTCTATCGCATATCAACCAATAGCTCTTCATCCCAACTTTTAACCCGTCAAATATCCTCGTGAAAATTCTACATTTCAAATCATCTCTGGTACCATGCAAGCTACCGCTATGGTGCGTAGTATGGGGTATTTCAAAACCAGGTATGCTGCACCAAAAATTAAGTTTTCTAAATTTTTAGTTTAATTATATGCATGCAATGGAACTGAAATAGGAAGATTAAATACATACCATCGGCTATGTGAAGTAGATAATGGAAAGCAGTGAAGTAGATAAGTTTTCTTTCGATGGGTTAAGAGGGATTGAAGAAATTCAAAGGGAACTAAATTGTTTGGTAGGTTTTACTGCAAAGCATTCCTCAGTTCGATAAGCCATGATGCTTTCTCGTATACTGTCTTCTTAAGAGAAATACTTGTCAAATTTCGTCAAAATCAATACCCGTTCAAATAGCATTAATTTACCAATACCGCCTCAAATAATATTCATTCACAACTTAAAAATTAGGGTAGGTCTAAGGGCAGGGAGATGATTATCATTTAGTATGTTGTGAGGGGGTTTCCCCATCCGTCGTCCCCCACAGGCACTCACCAATCCGTGCTCCCCCTTCCGCCTCTCCGATCCTCCGTCACACGAGCCCTCGAGGTCGTCGCCGTCCGGGAAGACGGCTGCCCCGCCCGCCGGCGCCTTCTTCCCCGCCTGCTGCTGCTGCATGATCTCCGCTTTGAAGCCCACGTCCGAGGCGTTCGGATCCTCGGAAGCGAGCACGCCCATCAGGTAAGCGATGTACGACGTGGCCAGCCTGAGCGTCTTGATCTTAGACAACTTCGTGTCAGAGGGGACGTTGGGGATGCAGTCACGGAGGTCCGCGAACGCAGTGTTGATGCTCTGCGTCCTCCGGCGCTCCTTCTTGTTGGCCGTGTTCCGCCTCTTGACCACCCGAACGAAGGGCGGCGGATTCGAGCCCAATTGCGGCGGGTCCTGGCACCCCGGTTGCTGCTGTTGCTGTCCCTGTATCCCCTGCTGCTGTCCCTGGAGCCGATAAGATTGACCCTGCACGGAGGCGGGGTGCTGGAGGACTTGGTAGTGCCCTGCGAGGTGCTGCTGTTGGTATTCGTATTCCTGGAAGGCCTCTTCCGGGGAGGTGGGCGTGGAAGGTGCGGGAGCGCTCACTGAGGGAGTGGAGGGCGTAGGGGTGTGGCAACCGACGTACGCAGAGGGGGTCGCTGGTGGCCCCCAGGGGCCGGAGGGGTAGAACGGCCCCGGGTGGTCTTCCACCGAGGGCGGGGAGGAGGCGGAGGAGGAGGCTGGTGATGGCGCGAGGAAACCCTCTGACTGGTGCACGTGGTGTACGGCGGTACCGTGGTGGTGGTGATGATGGTGCGGGGGTGGGTACGGGTGTACGGCTGCGGCCGGGTGCAGCGAAGGGTGCGGCGTGTAATAGGCCGAGTGCGAGGAGTAGAGGGGATCGTGCGGGGAGGAACCCGGCGGACTGCCAGAAGTCGTCGTAGTGCCCATAAGCAGGTGGTGATGGTGGTGGTGGTGTGGCATGTGCAGGTGGTGCTGGGTGCCGTAGCTACCCACCAGACTCATGTTGATGTCTTCCCCGGGGGTAATCTCTTCGGGAGTGCCGGGAATAAAAACACGCTCACACACCGCGTCACGTGAGGGACGCTTCGATCCCGCCCACTTGACCTCGGGTTCTCACACCCACGTGCGGCTGACCCCGCACTCGGATCGGAGTCGTTTTTATTCTTATGTCGGTTTTCGTTCGGAACCACTTCCTTCTTTCTGGACTCGAGTAGCCACCGATTTCTCCTTAACGGCAGGCGAGGTCTCACTTCTCTCCAACTCACGGGTTTTTGGTGGTCGCCGATGAACTCTCAGCCCCTCCTGCGCATGTCTACCTCGAGGGAGGTGTCGAGATCAAACGGGGACGGCACGGGGGTGTAACCGTGTACGCCTTTCGAACGAAGCAGGCGTTCTGAGGAGAGAACCTTACGAGTGGGTGACTCCGGAGAGCCTTTGGTGTAGAATGCGAAGGGGAAAAATGAGGAAAAGGCAGAGTGAGAGTAAAAAAAACCTTCCACTTCCATGGGACCTAGGGGGTGTGTGTGGAAGTGGGTTGGGGAGACAGCGTTCAGCTCCCTCCGAAAGGAGCCTGGCCGAAGAAGATTTGAGATAGACCACGCCCCCCCACCACTCGGAGTCCCTTTCCCCACCCCCTCCTCTCTCGGCCCCTGACCGCCCTTTCACCCAAGGCGCATGCCCGGACAACGGGCTTTTCCAAGGACCGCCCACGGGGGGGCGGGGCCTCAACAGCCTCTCCACTTCTCCCTCTAACCCCTCCCCCACCCATTTCTCCGGGGCAACATAACCCCCACCAAACATAAATTCCCCTCCCAAAGAACCAAAACTTCATCGCTCTCCCGCACCCTTCTTTATAAACCTCTCAGGCTTAATCAAACAATGGCGACCGCGTGGGCTGTTGGGATGGGTGAGAGCTGAATGATGGGGTTGGGATAAGAAATGCGTAAAGCTATTATCTACTTAACGCACTTATTAGGTATATGGGAATGAAAAAATACGATCATGTGGTGTGATTACGAAATGTTTACAATCGATTGGAGAGGGTCCCCTAGATGATGGGTTCCTAATCTTTTTGAGAGTTGGATCACGTATGAACGTGGAAAGTGTTTTGGTGGGCTGTATCTAAAATCATATTTTTTCATTCAACGAAATAATAATTTAATTAAATACGTGAGTTTGGCTCCAATGTTGAGACCATGACAATTCGACGCGTATGAGATAAAGAGGGATCTAGAAGAGTATCATCCGTATTTCTGCGAACTACTATGTGCGGTAAATGGGTATCTCGGACTAGAGTATGCTGAGGGTTACCTTTGCATGATATTCAATGTGTGCACGGCCCACATAGAAAACTTTCGTGGGCCTGATCTGACCTGCGAGCCATAGTTTGAGGACTCCTGCCCTAGATCATTGATTCACCAGCAAGTCGTGAGCAATACTCACGAAAATATATTTATTTTGCGAAAGTACTTCAGTGATTCACCCGAAGGTGGGTTTTAAGGGATGTGAATATAGGTTACCCTAAACTCATAAGTATGGGAAGGTTGTGAAATGTATACACACATTCAGGGTAGGAGAACGAGTAACGAGGGGTACGAGTTCATTGTGTCTCCACCTGGAGTTCCCCATCGAGAAGTGGTTTCCACGAATTTAAAAATTTAAACACGTTTTTCAAAGACATTACCCGCGATTTAAACCCATAATCCTCTGGTTAGCAGCTCAACTTGCTCTTCGCCCTGAGCTAGCATCCCTTATTTGCGCATAAAAAAATTCTTCAATTCATTTTGAACGGTGTGATTTTAGATAATCAGACTGTTGATGGCGGTATCCTCAATTGGAGACTTATTTCGAAACGTAACACGTTTCATTTGAAAATCACGTATAATTAACCTCTTATTAAGTTGGTGTACCAATTTCCTCCTAAAAATTGTACGCTAAAAATCTAGATAAAAATCAATGAAAAGAGGTTGCTGCTCTGGGTGATAAGAAATTATTTTGCCATTTTCTTTCCAAATATAATTCCTCTTCTAATTTACGAACATGTATCATGAATCCGTGGCGAAACTCTCTTCAAGAGTAACTCTTATTACTGTAGTCTACCCAAAATATAAACATTTCTATTTTGATTGTTTTTCTAAATTTCCAATTTACTACCAATTATACTTTAGGCATGAAATGCCTATTTTATATTTAAACGATGTCATTTGGCTTAAGGAGAACGTATAAAATAAGAGCTGCAATATGTCGAGAGGGTCGATGTGATTGGCTTAGCCAGTTTGGATGGAATATGCCTTTATATGCCATTCAAATGAACGCACGATCTCCTTTTTCACAGCCATACGAGTACACATGGCACCGCACTGAAGTTTAGGAATAAAATAAAAGTTACATTAAAAAATAAGTGAATTAAGAAGTAGATGGGTTAATCAATTTAGACAGATAAAATACTTGAGTGTTTTACTGATATCAAACCTTTTAGAGGATACACATATTAAAAGAACATGTGGGTCAGCGTTTAAGTTTTATCAAATGGGTTTTGGGAAGATACGTTAAACGTAAAAAAGAGGTGTAACTCAGCTATATTTAGGCTACATTTTGAATACGCAAACATTGTTGAGATCAATGGGAGAAATCCCTAATTAGGAAATTTGATAATTTTCAGAGAAAATCCGCTAATTCTGTTAAAAGTTGCTACAAGAAGCAAGTGAATGTCACGGGAATGCCGAAGGCATTAGATTAAGAGCCTCTTGATTCTTGAAGAGACCAGGCAAGGCTTACTTATATAATTAGAAAGTTACTGGACACCTGATTCTTCATGTAACACAAAGGGAATAGGTATAATACCAAGTTTTATGGCTACGTTTGACCACCGGGATAAAACAAGAGAGATAAACCCCGTCACAGACAGGGTCAAAGACTCGCTCTTCCCTCGCACGATATGCAAGCATTAAAAAATCTTACCCAAGAGCTCGAAAAATTTAATTACTTTGTAATTTTCCGCAGACTTAAGTCTGTGGAAAATTAACAACTCATTTAATACGAAAAGTATATGAATGAACAAATATTTCTACACATGATTGATGGTGTAACATCCGCCCCCTCCACACGCCCTTGTGGAGACTTAAGTTGTATTGTGTAAAAGTAAAATAGCAAGCCAAGCGCAAGAAATCGCAAAAAGAATTTCAAATGGGAAGGATTGAGAAGCAGAGAGAGCAAAATGGAAGGTTAAGTATCTCTTGTGTCCAAAGTGGTTCAATTTAATGACATCATTCAACTTTCTGCCTATGTGATCAATCACTTGCTGTTGCGATATGTGACTTGAAGAGCTGTCATTACTAAAAAGCGTCACTTTACTCTTGTTTTCGACACTTTATTTACCAGTTACAAAAAAAGGCTAGAACACTTCCCGATGATTACGATGAGAAATAAATATTTAAGGCTCGTACCGTTATCAAGTTTTAATGCATTTTGCAACAAAATTTCTGCATAAATTATAGGCTCAAAAACAATTTGGTAAAACGCAAAGGATATTGAGAAAACTTGCTAAGTTATCCACATGGATCATTCGTGACTAAAGAAACGTTACACCTGGTAAAATTGATGGGGTCGAATTTCTTATGAAAAAACGGTATTTAATGTAAAGGAAGATATTTGGAGGAGATTGGCCACATCAGGAGAGGCATTAACAGCAAGGAGCGAGATGCTCAGCGGAACATTTCAAAAGGAAAATTTGAAGAGAAGTTCGTCAATTTAATTTGGAAAGTTGTCTTGCCAGTTTCAATGTCTTGGGACTTCTAAGAAATGAATAAGACTAAGAGACTTCTGAAGTGCCGGTGTGTTGAAGGACGGATAATTTGAGGAAACTGTCAAGCAGATGGTTTAAAGGATGTGCCAGTGAGCACATCGTAGGAAACTGATGATCTGATGATTCGTCGGTTACACATACATGTCATGTCATCATAAATGCTCATTCGAATCTTTTCTTTTTACTATCTAATTCCGCTCGTTTTTTCTTCTTTTTACTAGTCACTCACTATTTATCTACATTTTTAGTTCATGGTTCTAGAAGACTTTATTCAGTGTACCATTCGCGATTTTTCAAGGCCTGAAGGAGGCAGGGGAATCAGAGAAAGATAATTTTATACATGACGGACGCCCTACAGTTTTCACAAATTTTTTCAAGAATGTTCATACTCTTATATATGACACATAAAAAGGATATTAGATTACTTCATACTTAACCAAATCGTCTCAAGATGGAGTTAAAGATTTGGATAATTAATGAGGTCATAACAAAATAAGAATTAGAAAATAATCGGTGTAACTCTGCTACAATGACTTGATTTTGGTAGCGGCATACCTTGCTTCACTTCAATATAATTTTTCGATTTTGTACATTCATACCCTTCACGTCATTCCCTTCAGGGTAGGAGAAGTCGAGAAGAGTCTGATTTAAATTAATTTTAATAAACTCACCCATATGCTTTCTTTTTCTCTGAGACTTCTAACACTCTGTTTTTAGAGCGTGTAATCAACCACATTCTCCCACGACGTTCTCCGTCAACTTCTGCTTCTCAAATCATTTACAAATATTTCCTATATCTGTTTGATGATTCGACTCTCATGTACTATCTCAGTATTACCAAACTAGCAAAGCTCATATTTTTTCTCAGATGTCTAATACTGAAACGTCAAATCCACATTTCTTCACAACACTAAATGTTTCACCTTATCCCTTATATTTTTTGAACTTCAACTCTCCACAGATACGGGATACCCACAATGCACATTTAATTGTCTTTCTTACTCTTGTATTCCCACCCAAGTTTCACTTCCATGAGGTAAGTACACTTTTATAAACTACCACTTTGTCTTCCTTGTGTCGACATCCATTTATTTCACCACGGCTAATACTCATAGATACTCGGAACAAACTTATTATTGAAACTCCATAAAATTGCATCAATAGGCATATTAATTTAATTGGTTTGATATATTTTAATTAATTTACCGAAAATTGTGCTGCGTGCAGCTTTCGCCAGAAGTGTATGATAGAGCCCCAATAAGTCGTATTTTTGGCGAAAACTTCAAATAGAGTGGGCGGAGATCATTCAGCAAGGAATCGACATCTTCAAACATCGACGATAAACAGGTTGTGGCTTCAAGGCCTAGGGTAGCAACATCAAACGTTTGCCTATCGATGGATAGCCCAACAGATATTTTCTGAGTTTGCGGGTCGCATTAAGCAAATTGTAGTAGATAAAAAAGTTACTCCGTGCAGAGTAGTAGAAGACTTAGGGTAGGCGACCGATAGCTGAGGCCATTTGCGCTATTATTTGGTGCGTTTATATTTTTATTAAAATAGTACGTATATAACGTAGCTATTGATCATGTGATCGTACTTGAACTTTAAAACAAACGTAATGAAAGTATCAGAAAATGAAATCATTATTTGAAGTCTTGAGTACCGTTAATTAAATATACATTATCATCAGCTTGATGTCAGGTCACTTATGCGCCACTGATCTCGGCAAACCCTGATTGCTGTGAATGAGCCATGGATGAGGCATAAATTTAGGCAGTGACGTCCAAATTTCTGCAATCCCTCGGTTCGACGATGGCCAATCTTTCCGAAATAGTTAAAGAGGAAAAGGACGTCTGAAAATTACTGACACGCCCCGATAGACGAAAAAGAGGGAGTGTGTAGCCAGTTCGCTGTTTCTCCCACGGGGCGGGGGTATTGGGCGTGAGAGAGTAGGTAGGGGAATAAAGGGTAGGAAGGGGGTCGGCGTCGGCACCTGTCCACTTGGGCGCCCCATTTGTCAACCTTTCCCACCCTCTGGACCCATAGGATGCGTAGTCGGCGTCCCTATCCCCAACGCCAGCCCTCCGCGAACGTCGGAGGGGGGTGTCACGTGGGCGAAGGAATAGGGGATGAGGTGCGAGGTGTGTCAGCACACACACACCCTCCCCCCTTTGGTGCCCCTGTCGCAATAAAGTGGCGGGCGAGGCTGTCCCTTTTGGCGCCACCTCCGTCATATATCCCCCGGGGGTACACGGGACCACGTCTCCATCCACCCCTCCCCGCCCCATCCTTCGTCCCCCGACCGACCACTGCTTCTCCCGTTACACTCGCCCGCGTAAACCCTGGCCGGAGTTTTTACGAGGGGGTAAATGATGTCGGAGTTGAAAAGGGGGCGTGTCGGGGGCTACCGAAGGAAGGAAAAACCCCTGTGTGTCCCCCTCTGGGTCCTCCCTCATTGACCACCCTGGGCAGTGTCCTAAGACCCCGGAGAAGCCACCCACCCATGCAAAGACTCGAGCATTTATATACCTCTTCTCATCGGCTTCTTCCCGATTCGAAGATTGGGCCAACTAAAGCCCTTGCTTCCCTTTCTAACGCGAAAATCTCATTATTCGCTGATAGCTCTAGCGTTCGTCATCCTTATATACTTGGCCTAGTTATAAAGTCCTTGGCCTATCACTATTGAAGGACGTCATTTCCCTTCCGAAATATATATGCTTTCGAGTGACAAAAAATCAAATGGTATCAATTATGCTAAAGCTAATAAAGTTGGGCTTCGAAGCGTATGTTCACAACATGCACAAATGCCGGCAAATACACATTTGGAGAAACTTAAAATTCGAATAAAATTGATAGTGATTCGTATTAATGGAGCGGTAGTTCACAGAATAAAATAGGATAGGTCAGATTGGTTTAACTCTAGTTTTAAAAATGGGAAACTAACTTGCCTAGCAAATCGCCTTCAATTATTTAGATGAATTTAATGTCTTAATTTAACCTATTTCAGCGATACCACAATGTACGAGTCGTAGTCGTACGACTATGACTCCCTTTTAGATACTTTCCATCCAATGTATTCATGACTAGTATTTAATGTAAGTCCACAGTAATCAGCTAGAAGTTTGTTTTGATATGCGAGGGTATAACTCACTAATGCTAATCCCTACAGAGCGTTCGAAATTCCCACCTCAGGGTAGGGAGAGGGAAGGCAGATCCTTTCCCTGTGACGTCTGTGGTTTCCCAAGAAGAACTGGTTCCCGAAAAGTCGTATATATTGGGTGACAGTGTCCGAAGGTGTCACCTATGATGGCACCCTTACCTGTTACAATGCCACGACCTGTAATACATTCTTTCGTTCAAGTTATCCTGCCTATTTAAATGTAAGTTCTGATCGATACCTAACAACTATTGATTTCTAAGATTCATATGAAAATCTTCTTGACCCAACATTATTTTTTTATTCAACTCCTCACGACTTTTTCCCTACTCCATGGTGTTTAGAAAACCTATTATCTTCTTTCCTGCGCCACGTTTACTCAAATTCTTCTAATATCAGGGCTTTTTTTATTCCACCACCTATCCACATTTCCTCCATCTACTTACCCTAGCCTTTTCGAATCTCGTACGGCAATTTCCTCTTTTCACTAAAACTATATAAACCACTGCGGTTGTCCTCCGCGCTGTGATACTTTGTTTCTTTTCACTGTGTTCAATATTAAGTCGTAAATTCCGCTTCACATATTTGTCTGTTTCACCATCGGCTTTGCTCGTCATGGAATAAATAATCATCAATATAATGGTTATCAATATATTAAGGGTGATTTTGTAACGCCATCTAACAAATATAACGTTTCGCTTGATCTTCCCCTCGTTAACTCGATATTAATTCCTTCTTCAGTTCTTCTTACCCTCTGACTACCTTCATGGTATCCAAAATGTCTATTCTCTTCCGTAATCGTACCACTTGCTCTCTGTATTTCCTGATTCAAATTATATGGCCTTCTTCAATAACACCATTTAGAGACGCTGCTGCGTGTTTGTGAACTAACACTTACCTAACGATACCTGGGCAGTCGAAACTGGTTGTTTGTCAGAGAACTTGAGATATGCAACGCAGTTTGACTTTCTTAACAAAATAAACAGATTCCACTAAGTTCTTCTACAGTTTACCCTTCAAACTTCCATGGAGTGTCAGGTCACCAGGCATCAGAAAAATGCATTGATGTTTTTTAAATTATTTTCTATTGTTTTAGTCTCAAATTTTGTGAGATGAACACGTTTCCGTATAGTATATATAAATCGGTTGAACCAATTACCCTTAACATCTCACAGCGGTCTCGTCTGCCGTGCTTGGGTTATTTCTTCTGTGTGATTTCTTAACTCAAATGGTTTGTACTTTCTTAACGTTTAGGTTTTGCCTTTAATTTCCAAATTTACATATTCTCCAAAGCAAAACCCTCCAATTACAAAGTATTATATGATACTTTCCTTTGTTAATTGTGTTTCACCATGAAGCGGCAAGTATTCCTTTATATCCTGTTTAATTTTGCAATCGAGTCATTTTGTGAAGGGCCCCGTATACTCTCTGCCTATTCAAATTGCTGTCTAACCAACACAAAAGATTATTAAGTTTTGACTGTTACAAGGAGTAATGCCTAATTACCTTTATTTTGTCTCATTTTCCATGCATATTTCATATTTTAATGCAGAACCAATAATGGGAATATCAATACTAATCAGATGTTTGTAAATTCAACGTGCGGGTGGAGGGTAGAATCCGGTCCCCACTGCTATTTCTCCAATTGCAAAGAAAAGGACAAATGGCGGGGGAATGAGCGCGCGGTGTTGAAAGGGAGGGACGCCCTCATGGAGCGGGGGGTGGGGGAACTGGTGAGGGGGTTAGGGGTAAGAAATGGGGAGGTATGAGGATGAACTCGAGGAGAAGGAAGGACGGCCGTTAAAACAAACGTCTCCCCGCCTTTTCTCTCCTCCCCTCCCGTGGCCCTCCACCCTCTCCCGGTGTCACCAAGGCCGTCCCGTCACCATCCTCCTCCTCCCTCAGTCTTTCTCATCCCTCCTCCTCCACCTACCGCTTACTTCCTCCCATGAATCAACACGGTTCTCACAATGAAATGCCTCGCCGCCCGCCGACGAGGGCACTTGTGACAGCAGGGCGATAAAAATGGCTTCTCGAGGCTGACGGAATGCGATTTTTTAATGACTCCCTCCAGAGACACGCTCTTAATGCGGATCGGGTGGAGTCCAGTCCCTTGAGGGAGGATTGTTTGGCGATCCCTGTTTGGTCCCGTCATATTACGTAAATGTAAAATTGTAGACTGGGCAAGTTGCAAATTATTCAAGTTGAAATGGCAAGTTAAGAAAAGTACGTGAATCTTACAATAAGCTCTCATGAAAAAATAGGGAAAAAAATTATTTTGGGTAGATTTTTGGATTTTTTAAGAAAATCTCTTCAAAGCTCGATACACTTTTCTCAGCGCTTCTTACAACCTAGATACCAAACATGTCCTATTTTCAAAACCCAAATCCCATCCCTTTCCCACCCGCTTTTTAACTCTCTCCCGCAAATTCCCTACTCTACTTGAATATCTGGCAATGTAGTTTACCTGCTGAAGTGCCAACTTTGCCCTGCCTTTTATATTGGACAGTGTACCACACCCTTAATATTAGAATTATTAACCTGCGTGCCTCATGCAAGAATTCTTCCCTGATTGAAATGCTCCCTATCCCCAAACACGCCTCCGAACATAGCCCTCACTCCCTTTGATAAATGCTATAGCGTATCCACCTTAGCATCCCTCACACCCACTGATCCTCCACTCAAACCCAAAACATAGAGCAATCCTTCATTTGGCTCTTGGAGTCGTGGAATCGCCCAGATATTAATATTAGGCATTAATTACCCTGATCTAAACATATTTTCATCCCCCCCTCCATCCCCATCATCTTCCACATTTTCCCCACCTTTATAAAAATCCTCCTTTTAACGCTTCCCCTCCAAACCCTTCCCTTCGGAAACCTCTCCCCACCTTCCCTTCCCATCCATCGTTCCAGGCCTGGTATTCGCTGCAGTTCTGTTCCTCCCTTCCTTGAGGAAGGTGGCTGCAACTACAGAAAATTCGGAAATTAGTGAGTCTCTTTTTTGTGTTTTTCTGTGTTTTTGTACGTGCCCACTAGTGCTAAATTTTATGCATTATATATTTTTCTATACATATATATATATCTATATATATATATATATATATATATCTATATATATATCTATATATATATATATAGATATATATAGACATGTACGAGGGTCATCCGGAAAGTAGTACCCGTTCGTGAAATAAAGACACAAAAGTAAATATTAACAAACATAAAAAATTTTATTTGAAAGAGGATACTTTAAACTACTTCTCAACATAATCTCCAAGCAAATTAAGGCATTTGTCATAACGTGTGACAAGTTTCTGTATTCCTGCTGCATAGTCCTTCGCCGCCAGCTCATTGAGATACAGGGTCACTCCTTCTTTAAGTTCTTCATCGCTGTCAAATCTTTTTCCTGCCAAAAAGTCTTTAAGCTTTGTAAAGAGATGAAAATCTGAAGGGGCCAAGTCCGGGCTATACGGTGGATGGTCGAAAGTTTCCCATTTGAATTGCTGCAAAAGTTTTTGTGTTATCCCAGCTGCATGAGGCCTGGCATTGTCATGAACGAGAATGACACCAGTAGACAATAGACCTCGCCGCCGATTTTGTATTGCCCGCCGTAATTTCTTTAATGTTTCACAATACGCATTGGCATTAATAGTGTCTCCACGGGCCATAAAATCAATAAGCAATACACCTCGTCGATCCCAGAAAATGGTTGCCATGAGTTTCCTGGTGGACAGAACTGTCTTGAATTTTTTTGGTTTGTTTGGTGAATGAGCATGATGCCACTCCATTGACTGTCGTTTACTCTCAGGTGATGCATAACAAACCCATGTTTCGTCACCAGTAATTATGCGAGTCAAGAAAGAGTCTCCTTCATCAGAATAACGTCCCAAAAACGTCAGTGCTGCAGCCATACGCTTGGTTTTGTGCTCATCTGTAAGCTTGCGAGGGACCCATCTTGCACAAATTTTTGCATAATGCAGATGGTGTTTAACAATTTCATGAACAATTGTTCGAGAAACATTGGGAAAATGCTCACAGATGTCATCAATTGTGACGCGCCGATCGTTCCTCACGAATTCGTCAACTGAGCTCACCAGTTGGTCTGTAATGACAGACGGTCTCTCCGAACGCTCATCGTCGTGTGTGTTCCCCCTCCCCATGTTGAAGTTGCGACACCACCGCCGAACAGACGACTCGTCCATTACATTGTCTCCATACACCTCCTTTAATTGGCGATGAATATCACATGGGCGAACGTTTCTTGCATTGAGGAATTTAATCACTGCCCTCACTTCACAACTGGCGGCGTTCTCAATTTTTTTAAACATTGTAAACAATCACAGAAACAACACAGGCAATGCTAGCGTCACGCAACTTGGCTCAGAGAAGGCAGACAAGCCACTGAAGCTATCTGACCTCGTCCAGCGGCTACTCGCGTCGTCAGCACTTCATGCGGCACGAACGGGTACTACTTTCCGGATGACCCTCGTATATACCTCCACCCAAGCTATGTGGTTTTTCGGGTACCAGATTTTCCTGAGAAACCATAACCGGCACAGGGAAAGGAACTGGCCCCCCTACCCTGAAGTGTGAATTTCACACGCCGTCGGGCTTAGTACTGGGTAAACTCTACCATCACCGACCAAATCAACCTTCGGGTTGATTACTGTGTTTATGTTTAAATATATGTAAATGTATATATATGTACGTACATGTATATACATTTATATATGTGTGTGTGCATATATATATATATATATATTTATATATATATTTATATATATATTTATATATATATTTATATATATATTTATATATATATTTATATATATATTTATATATATATGCATATGTATATATAAACAAATTTGTTTTAAATTCATAACATTGAAAATCATTACTGGATATAATATTACATCTAGGAAGTTTTGGGAATCATTTTAAGATACCTCAGGACATAATGCATTGCTTCTAAAAGGATGACACTAAAGAAGTAGTACCATATCTAGTTAAGCTCATATTGGTCTTGGAAAAGTTCCAGTTTACCCCTGAGAAGTTTTGCGATACACTAAAAATCTTTACGAAATGTGTCGGAAACTTTTGTTTCTAATGAGACCTGGGTTCTTAATTTTTTGAGCATTTTTGAAATAGTAATCTTTTCTGCTACCTGATGATTGTGAGCAGAAGTGCTGTGGAGACCCTAGGTAAAAGCGGAATAAAGCGTTTAAGTTGCCAATTCTTCTATCCCTCTAGAATGACTGGTCTTTTTCCTCATTTAACTAAATACCGGATGCCGATTGTATGGTGTCAATTACTATCATTTTTGAATTGATTGGTAATTCTAGATTTACAGTACAGTTAACGGCAGATACTAAGATTTCTTAGGTACTCATGTAAATTTAGCTGGTATAAACTAGCATTGTTTTCGAAATAATTTTTATTCGTGGTGATAATAAGCATAAAGTTCAAGGATATTATGTCTTTAAGATGTTTTATATAACTAATTTGTCTGTCAAGGATTTTTATATTTTAAAGTTATTTTTCCATTCAGCGTGGATTTCCACGTATTCCCGGTCAAAGCTACATTTTTATTTTACATGCTTGACATTTGTATTGGTAATGCTTACTACTGATCCATATAGTATCCAATTTTACTATTTTCGGTGGATCTTTAGGCAGACCTAACATTTAATAATAAGGGTTGCGTTTCGACCCTCGCTTCATGGGCGTCGAGGCACCTCGTTGTCGAAGCCCTAATGGCGTGGCCCTAAGACAAGGATGCACCTTCGCATCAATCGCACCGTTTTTCAGCTTCAAGGCCGAGATAGTTGATGCGCACCCCAAAGTGTTTGATGCTAGAATATGAACGCACCCAAGCACAATTGAAATCGTGCAAAATGAAAGTAGAGAAAATCCCATAATGGTGGGAGCAAACCTGCGGACCTCTGGACTAACAGGCGATGATGTTGACTCTCAGCAATTGAGGGAGATGATGGAGAACTGTAAATCGTAAATGAATGAGTAATTGACAAATCAAAGTTCATGAAATAGTTAATGCCGCAGGGAAGTCACAAGAAGCGTGCAGTGTTTTCAATATTGCACGAAAAATGTGGTGTAAAATATCTCAGCAAGATGAGTTTCTGCGCCGATGCATAACTGTGAACGAAAAATGGATACAGTCCGACACCCCAGATACAAAGGGGCAAACTCTAGAGACGCAGAATCATCAATATCAATTACTTGCAAAAAGGATAGAAAATAAATTGACAGAATTATATGCCCTTACTGCACCGGTTTAGCGAAGAAATCAAGAAAAACCGTTTTTATTTGGCGAAGAAAAAATGTTCAATGTGTTCATCAAACGCTTACGTTACGTGTAGTCTAAATACTCTTCATTATCAATGTTGGTAATCTATCAGTTAATCTAAGTTTTGGATGGACACCAACTATCAAACGGTACAGGGAAAATTCCCTTGTCTCTCCTAGCGAACAAAGTCAATATCCTATTCTACAATAAGCCTCTTTTCCTTCATACTCTCTTCTTCCCTTCATTCTGTCCTACATGTCTATCCTATTCCTGTCCTTTCCTTGTTTGTCTAACATTCCTCCCTCTACCACAGTCTTCAGTGTACCATCGCCAGTCAAAACGCCTGTTCTTGCCTCTTTAATTTTTCCCAACAATTCTCTCTCCTTCCCTACCATACCCATCACTTCCTCGTTTGTTCTCCTTTTAGCCCACTTCACATTGCGCCTCCAATATATGTATATCATTCTGCTTCGTCACTTGTCGTGATCATAAGGTCATAGTGATCATAAAACCATGCTACAGATCAAAGTTTCAACGAGCCTCAACTCCCTTACCCCTCAATCCTTACTTAACTTCCCTGTCACCAATTACCTCCTCCTTGTGAAAGCTCCTTTGCCTAACGAAGAAGTAAAATTATTCTCTGTAAAATATTAATGCGTGACTCTTGAATTTGATTGTAACTAAAAACTTAATTGGAAGATCAATGTCCTGCCAAATGATCTTCCGTACAGTCAAGAAAACCGTCTCAAAAGTTGAGCTATCGCGTTTATACGTATCCTGCAAGTTACCTTTGCCACAATGTAATAAACTTACCCCCCTCTCGAGTCCAATAATAGTCTCGCAACGAGATGGCGGTGCGGGACAGCACCCTCATATTCAGCATCGGAGAATGATTCAGAATGGATGCGAATCTCATATAGCGAAAGCCAATTGAACGTCTGGAACTAGCATCTGCTCCCTTGTGACTGCATATGCTTCCGGGAACAGAAGCCATTGACGAATCATAAAACTAGATTGATCTCCTAAGAAATGTGTTGGCAACACACATCAAATGGGGGAAGATCAGTGCATCACCTGCAGTTGTTTAGAACTGAAAATCACAAATATTCATCGCATCCCGGAAGTGCGATAGTTTCTCTTAAATTGACGATAAAATATTTTATCTCAAAGACAGCACGAAGACTGCAAATCCGAAATAAGTTACGATTAATACCTTAGAATTATATCAATAGATATATTATGTGGTAATGTGGTAGTAGGTGGTATTCCTGGCCGGAATGTAATTATTCATTTCGTGCATTTCAGCAAAACTGATCTCATAAATTGAACAGTTCGTATTTGCACAGATAATAATAATACGAGTATGTGCCGCTGCGAAGTTAAAAACATTTTGCTCGAGATAATGCCTGAAGAACAAAGTCAAAACTTACTGCTCTTGAAAACATTGAAATAGTTATTATATCTAACCCCATCGAATAAAGAATTGAAAAATCAATATGCATTGGTGAAAAATATTCCTCGTCAAATAAATATAAAATCTTCGTTGGTGATATCTCAAATTTTTGAATTTTTAGTTGTTGCTCAATACTAAAGGAGATCGAGAATCTTAACTCATTTTACGGGTGTGGAAGATTTTTCTCGTGACACTCAGGATCTTCAAATGAACAATTTTTCATATTTCTCGAGGAAACATTTCGTTCCTCCGTTTGCTGCTAGGCTTTTTATACCATATTTACTAATTTATTACATATTTAATCATACCATCATTTCTTGTAAAATTCTCATCTCTCTTTTCGTATCAGGATTTTATTCGGTTGGACTCGGATTGTAATTAATTATTATTTCATAGAAAATCGCAGATATAAATGTATCAATGCCTAAATTCCATAACAACTTTCTATGTCGCGAATTAAATTTGAATTTCAATATTCTGTGTGTCTTTGCTAAAATAAAATTTCTTCAGCCCCATTAAAAAAGAGAAAGAGGTTTGAATACAACAAAAAAGACCCACAAAATAAAATCATGGTTTTAATTTTGCAGAGAAAAATTTTGTTTTGCAAGCAATGAAAGATCAATAAAACAAAACAAGACAACATTGGCGTAATAACTTCACTTTTTCTCAGTTTCAGAGTTAAACGGAGGCGAACGTTATAGCAGGAGTTACATAAGAACGTGTTCCTAGGCCATGGCCCTTCCTAATTTACGTAAACGATCAACCAAATGATTCACATTCCCAGGTAATACTCTTTTGTGATATTTTCATTAAAAGTAGGCGGGTAGAGCATGTAAATGACCGCATAATACTTCAAAATGACATGGATCGCCTCGGTGACAAGGGTTACAAATAATTATATGGGCATTAATGTAAATAAGAGCAAGCATATTCATTTTTCAAATAAAAATAATATAAAAATAATATTTAGAGAAAGAATCCCATGGAGCAGTCATTGCAAATATTTAGGCGCTTTCTTGACTAGGTATTATTGGTGGGAAGTTCAAGTAGTAGTAGTGTAGCTACAGAAGAAGGGTTAGCCCTATCCTAGAATACTCGTCCGTAATATGGGACCCGTATGAGGTGCGACAAGTTAAAAAGATGGAAAATGTTCATAGAAAGGCAGCAAGATATGTACTCGGAAGGCACAAAAGAATACATAGTATTACGGAAATGTTGGATACACTGAAATGGAAAATTTTGAAAAAAAGGAGTGGGTTAGGCGAGATGTAATGAATTGTTAAGAAGGACGAAACGTGGGAAGATTTATGGAAAGAGATAGAAAAACTAAATCTAAGGGAAAAAACGGCCACAATTTTAAAATAAAAATAAGAGCGCAAAAAAACCAAATAAGAAAAAATACTCTTTTTTAAACAGAACTATTTTTAAATGGAACAAGCTGCCTGGAGGTTTGTTTGAGCCTTTCCATTCAGTTTTAGAAGTTTCAAGAATAAGTGTCAAGCAGCTACTGGGTGATAAAATTTATCGGTTAGTGATTATTATACTATTGTTCTTATTAAAATATTGTTCTGTTAGTAATGTGGAAAGCGTAAGAAGTTTCATTGCAAAAGTGAATGATATGTTAACAGTGCATGATTATGAGCAGCATATGAAATATAAGTGTGCGTGATTATGGACGGAGTGCGGTGATGGACGGTACGTTGTATATATAATGTGAACCTAGCCCATGTGTGATGGTAAAGGTGTGATTGGTAACCTTTAAGTGTCATCGTATATAAGAGCATTTTGTCTCATATCTGTTCTTCTTGTGTGTGTATGCATGTTCATTGTAAGAGTGACCGTTGACCGGACATGGCCGTTGTCACCAGGACAATCGCCGAATAGCGAGATTTCTATAATAATAATAATAATGATTTTTATCAAAATAATAAATATGTTTGAAGCAAAGTTTAAAAATACAATTAAGATGTTCAGTTTCTGCGCCTAAGTGCAATTTTTACTTTTAATAATAAAAGAACTTCTCGGGAAAACGTTAAAGAGAAAATAACGGGTCAATATTTTTGCAGTACCAACAGGAAACTTAAAAATTGCCCCCCATGCGTCCAAAATTACACCTGGAATAAACACATTGAGGAGATCTATAAAATTGAATAATTTGTTTTGATTGCCAACATTGACTGATTAATTAACTTCTTACCCGTACCTCTTCTACCGGTCCCCGAGACAAAAAATTGGAATAAACTGTCTTTCGGTTGTAATTATCGAGACCTTTTAGAGAAGAAGAAATTTTCCCCTGATTGAACATCTGAAATTAGGCTTACATTTTAATATCCTGTGCTACTTTATTCTAATGATCGGTTAATTCTCTCTTACGGCGACCATTCCTCGCAAAATACTGAAAGTTTGAAGACGCTCATTTTCGTCCTACTAAGATTTTCCTCTTTTTCTTCACTTCCGTCTCTTCTCCTTTCAAGAACATCCGAGTGCCGCAATGCGATGAACTTTATCTCTAGCGTACGAAAATTTCTTGTCGCGTTTACCAATCGTCCGAAGTTCTGCATTAGCATTATATTTATTTCTTTTATGACGAGGGATCCTTTTCTGTGTGGCGATAGAGGGAGTATATCGGTTTATTGCTCTATCAAGTAAACTCTCTGCCTCTCGCTGGTATGTAATCATTCTACGATTGACAAAACAGCCGAAATGAACTATGGCTTGAAACCAACGGAGGAGGATAACTAGACAAATGCAAATCATACTTTTGTTCAACATTTTTGTGATCCTAACCGTACCCTAGAAGAATCTGCGACCCGCTCCTACAGTCGTTGAGTCTGTGATCTCGCAAGACTGTTAGTTCTCCCAAATGTCGTGGGGCACAACCACCTACCTCCAGCACCTTATCAACAAATGTCAGTACCAAGAGTTCGGGTTTTGCATTTGCCGGACCAATACGACAAGATAATACTGAGGAAAGGTTCGTGAGTCACTTAAAAGAAATTATATTTTCATTATAAATTTTAAGATTAGATTATAATTGGCAATTTTTTCAGATGTTAGTATTTCACAGGAGTATTTGCACCGCTTAAGGACTCGTTTAATTTGCGAGATCTGGTCTATGGAAAGTGATCATATTTTAATTTGTATTATATTAATGTAAAATATTTAATAACTCATTATATTGTTACTTTAGTTATGGTGTAGGTGTGAAACACGTTATAGGGGTTTCACTCTAGTACTACGTTAACGGCAGCCATTAGAAATTGAAACATTCAGTTCACGCACGCCTACTTAGGAGTATGAGGATGGAACGGTTTCTCCACACAATGGGGATAAAGAAAAGTTAAAAGGGGATACGTCTGAACTGATGCATCATATTGCCGGGGGTGAAAAACTCATTTCTTCATCTACAGCTACATAAACCCTGCAAGCCCCCGAGAAAGCGTGTGGTAGGGCGTGTATATTTATATCAGGTGGCACACAAGTCCCAAATAATCACAAAGGTAAAATCAGTCATTGAACAAAAATACACTCAAAGGGAACTTCAAAACACAAATCTCTTTCACAAAGCAAGAAAATCCCCATCTCATTAACATCAATCAATCAGCAAGATAAATAAAAAAAATTAAGCTGTTACATATGATTTTACACCACACGCCAATCAAATGATCTCATATATTCCTTATATCTTTTCTTAAAAGTATGCACTCCGTTAGGAAAGGGCTCGAATAGTTTTGCAGGTAAGGTGTTCCAATCAACAATTGTATTATTTAGAAAATAAATTTTTTTTTCGTTCTTTGTACCCGGCATTTTACCAAATTTGTGGTAATTTCTCGCTATAAAATTTGGGTTCCCCACCTCTTTCCTAAGATCTACCCAAGCTTTCTCCACCTTCAGAATGCGGAACATTGCACAAAGTCAGCTTTCTTTCCTTCTAGTTTGTAGAGGTTCCCAGCCCAGGGTTTTTAGCATGTCAGACACACTCTCCATCCTCCTATGTTTCCCCAGTGCATATCGGGCAGCCTTTCTTTGTACCTTTTCCAGTTTTTTGATTTGTCCTTCTTCATGAGGGTCCCATACTAGAGATGCGTACTCTTAAATTGGTCTTACCAGGGTCTGATATGCCTTCTCCTTAGTTCCTCTAACGCTCCCTTTGAGGTTTCTCATCACCCAATGAAGAGTTTTGAAAGCTTTCTTAAAAATGCACTCCACGTTTAGCCCCCACCCTAAATCTTTAATTAAATATACACCAAAGTATATTATAATAAAGTTAAATAGTTAAATATACACCTAAGTATAATATAACATAAAAATAAATATTTGTATACTATATTGTACGAATTAAACTTTATGATATCGTTTCATTGAACGGACCTTACATTTGGTGGTATATGCGATCACGTTGTGGGAGCATTTCATCATAGGAGGCATAAAACACTTCTTTTAACCACATGGTTGTATTTTTACACGGAATATTTTTATTTTATTCTTGTAATGTGTGCGTAGGGGCACTTGAGATCCAGGACAACTAATTACAACGATGAATGGTTTGTATTTGTCTTTGTATTTGTATTTGTATTTGACGCCGTTGAATTTACTTTCTCTGGGTTTGGTTATTGTTTGGAGGACACCCTTCGCGTGCCAAACTGATGGAAATGCTGGATTTGGAGACGCGGCATTGGTCCAACGATACGTCTTCTTATCCTCGTCTCCTCCCCCCATCCCATTTAGTTGTCATCGCGGGTGACGTAATTGAGGCAATGGGACGAAACGATTTTAAGTCATTGGAAGTGACCCCTCCTCCCCCCCCCCATAATGCCCGAGTGGACCACACCATGAGGGCAACGCTGGTCTCTATTTCTTAAGCTATCCCCTTCCTCGAGATAAGACGGCAAAATGATTTTTGAAGCACACACAAATCTCCGGGCCTCGGTGTCCCCGAGTAAAATATTTCTG
Organism: Hetaerina americana; assembly: GCF_022747635.1. Classification (NCBI taxonomy): domain Eukaryota; kingdom Metazoa; phylum Arthropoda; class Insecta; order Odonata; family Calopterygidae; genus Hetaerina; species Hetaerina americana. Next base: position 70,659,528 of record NW_027287427.1, read on the forward strand.
CATGGAAGAAGGAATGGGTGTCCCTGGGTGGCCTGAACAGCCTTCACCCTTATCGCCACACGAACCTCCCTTCCAGAGACTCCTTCCCCATAACCACTTCCTTATTTCTTCCGCCAGAGAAGCGAAGTGCCGTCACTCTAGGAACGGAAAACCAATATCCCTCGAACAACATCTCCGATACGAATTTCCAGGGAAGGAGATAAGCAAAGGAGTGGTCCATCGGTTTTCGCGGCTGAGTGTAAGTCCGGGGTTCCTGATGATTTGAAGTTGGCCGCCTGAGAATCGTATCCACTGGCGCATTCCTAAGCGAGTCGTCTTTGAAAATCATGGAGGGTTCACAGCATAACCAGTGACTTCATCAGGGAATTCACATTCACGCAAAATTATGCAATCTGGTGTTTTTATCGACCGCGACCTTACGCAACCAGTCAAGTCATCTCATGACCATATTTATCACATCCCACCATTTTCATGAACTACTCAAGAATTTGATTTTCCTCGTCATCTAAAATCCTTGCCGTTAATTCAACAGTATGGAGAAACAACGCGCTTTTTCAATTAAGATTTAATATGTCTCAGAGAAAATAAATTTCTTTGCAAAGACATAACGTGGAAATTATGTACCAAGATAGTTCAATAAAGCATATTAGATTAAAAAAACATTACATATTAGTAATAACACGTTTTGTATTTTCTTTACCACGAATTATTCACGCGCAATCAAATCAGAAAAAGCTGCATAATTCAAAGAAATGCCTTGATATTAGCTTCTTATGATATATGTGCGCGCTAAAACCAACCAACCATCAGTTAGTGCCAAGTAAATTGTCACCATTTATACAATGAAATGATTATTCATCATGCACTGTTCATATATGCAATGAGAGACGTAAATTTCAGCCACAAAGGACTGATGATGAACCGATGTGATAACAGTGGGTATGACGCTTGATAATCCCAAGAAAATTGGTCAAAGTTATCCAGCGACGTAATGTATAGAGCGGTTTCATGTTCAGTAACCAAACACAGCTACCAAGCTTAAGGTTGATTTGATAGTTGATCTCACCTAGTACTAAGGTCACAGTGTGTGAAATTTACGTACAGAACATGTTTAGGAAAGGGAGGGGCAGGTCCTTTCTATACACCGCCTGTAGTTTCCCACCAATACCTGGTACCCGATACACAGCTTGGGTGAACCCCATAGTGCCCAGAGGCGTCCCCGGCAATCGAGTCTGGACCCTCTGGTCAGTAGCTCAGCCCTCTACCTGAAGCCCTAGACTGAACTATCAAGTCTCTGTGCTCTTTAAATGAATCTATAATTACAGGATATAATTAGAAACAAAATGTATCTAATAATATCCTGACTAAACACCAAAGATATTTTATTATTATTTTGGTTAGATCCTTTCGATAATTAATTACCTGCTGAAAATATTGACTTCGCATAGCCTAGTGCAATATTCCAAGCATAGTAAAAATTCGCCAAAGAAGAGAAAAACAGTATATTTACCATAGGTATAGTAAAAAGTATTTATTTATAGGGTTGTTCAATTAATAGGGATAATGGAGTCAAATCAATGAAACTTTTTCTCATATAAATGACAAATTAAATTTAAATTATTATTATTTGGTCAATTTCTGTTTAAAAAACATTTTGAGAGATGACAGCTGAATATCACTACATTTCTAAGCCTCACCTAACAATTCCCTTCCCTCGTCTCTAGCCGAACGTTATTCCCTTTATTTCACTCTTAAAATTCCTATCGCAAAAAACAAAATACTCAGTATTCATTTTACTCGAAACCGTTTTCCCAGAAATTCTCTCTCTTCCCCCATCTTTCTCAGGACTTCTTTCTACGGGTCCCTTTCCGCCCACTTTATATTTTCCATCATTGTCTACATTTACACCTCAAATTATCATCCAATCTAAGCCTATCATCTTGCTTTTACAACCAAGTTTCCGAACCGTACAGACCCACGCTTCATAAAAAAGTTTTCACCAATCATTTATTAACGTTCTTGCTCGACATCCCTATCACCAATGCCTGAGATAGCTACAATTCATAACATAATTTTTCTTCTGATATCGTTACTATGTTTACCATCCTGGTCCAAAATACTTCCCAGATTCGTAAATTTTGCCATTAGCTCTATTTTTTGCCCTCCTATTTTAACGTTCAACTTGGCCTGTATATTTCTCGAGAACGTCATAACTTATATTGTCTTTTCCAATTTAAAATTGATACTTATCTCATATTTATACAAGTACTTGTACGTATCATACTAATTGCCGAGATACTGAACAATAATGTTAACAAATTAGGAACATAACATAAAATTCAATGATTGTGTGGAAAATGTATGCAAATAAAGCATTCATGCTATGATACTAAATGTTATAGCACTTGTAAAGTAAACTCAGTGAAAATGTGTTCATATAAGGGTACAAAGTGAAATAAATAACGGCTTCAGTCTTCCATTAATGGCTCATTTTGATTGATCTTCTTAAATCTAAGGATTCAAAATGTTCCCACTTCCCTTATCGTGTGGAAGCTGAGAGATAATTAATACTTCCCTGGTAGCTCTACCATTGTGATTTGACAGATCTATAAAAGATATAAAATTATAAGATAATAATACTTTACATTGCCTTCAACGATGCAGCTTTGATTCCTGTCAACGTATGCTTTCATGCCTTCAGCTACAAACTCTCCACTTCTACGATATTCGGTAGCACACACTTGAACTTCTAATAACCAAATTACGTGAAGAGTACTCCTACTTATTCTCTTAAAGTTTTAAATTTTTTCACTGGTGGATTCACATTTATGATTAAATGCCAGGATCAAATTTCTGAATTAGATGAATTGGCCACAGTATCAGAATGAACAGTTCCGCAGGTATAGCAGGTGGAACAGTTTACGTATTTCGGAAGTGTTTTGGACGAAAATGGTCCCAAGTACTATGGAGAAGAATTGCGTTAGGCAAATAATCTTCAACAAAGAGGAGGGAGTTGATGATAGGGACGTTGAGTAAGGATGTTTAGAAATGGCTTGCTAAAACCTTAACTTAGAGCACGGCTTTGTATGACACAGATACATGGTCACTGAAGCCAGATGATAGGCGTAAATTGGAGAATTTTTTAATGTAGGCGTGAAGAAGGATAGAGAAGGTTAAGTGGACAAAAGGAAAACAAATAAGGAAGTGCTAGGTGTGGTGAGAGAGATGAGAGGATTGTTGCAATAAATCATAAGGAGGCAGGAAAACTGGATTCAAAAAAGATTGATTGGCAATTGGATGTTGAAAAATATGATAGTGGGGAGAATGTTATGTAAACGAGAAGGGGCAGGAATAGGATAGGGATGTTGGACGGGATTAAGGGAAGAAGGAGGTAAACAGAAATGAGGAGGTGTTGGCTATATAGTAAGTTGTTGGGTTGTGTTTTGCCAGGAGTGATAAGAAAATTATATGGTTGTCGTGCCAATCCCAAACCAACCTATAATAATAAAAATAATCCGAATGAAAAGCGATATTTTAATTTTTCATAATTTAGATTTTTCCGATATCAGACACCATCAACTCTTCCATAGAGTTATGCCAGTAAAGTTATGGATGATTGTGATCGAAGAGACAACTAAGATAAGAAATATGAGTCTCTTGAACTGGTGAGCATATATAGTATCTACGAATTTTACAGAAGTATGAGCACCTGGAGAAGACAGGCCAGTGCGGGAGAAACTAGTTCATGAGATAGTTTCCTGAAATAGCCTAAAAACAGGATTCTTTTCTGAATAACTACCCAAAACGGGGAAGCGCAATCGGTATAAAACTCTTTCTTAGATTTGGCGGTCCCTTTTTCTCTATCACAAAGGTCACATTATCGTATTCAATTAATTTATGAAATTTTCATTTCATCAATAAAGTTGTTTCTCCGACTCGGAAGATTTTTTCCCCTTCCTTCGCTTACCGAAAGTCCTCCTGGAGACCCACTTGGCTAGGAAACGCTTTGAAACTCAACACGCTTCCTCTCCTATGCATCTCATGTACAAAACGAACAAAGCTTCGTTGTGTCAGGCTAAACGTGGGTGAGAAGTTGCAATTTTTAAACAGAAAATCAAATAGAATTTTGGTGATTATCCACCCTGAAGTAGACTTACTTATCAAAGACACGTCTCGACATTTGACTTGTAAAACGATTTGACAGACGGGATAATTGAATGAGACACTACCAACAACCGTTTTATGCTCATTAAGTAATTGAAGCATCAATCAGTACTCATGGCGTAAGTAATTGAAGCATCAATGTTTCCCATGTTTCCCTTACCACGTAAAAACTGTAGCCGAAACTTAATATCCTCATTGGAGGAAATGTTAAATCTCGTTAGCATTTATTCAGTCGATAAATTCACACCAATTGGTTCAAATAGATATTATTTCCGTGTATTTTCATGATCAAAGTAGGACGAGTTTTCAGAACACATCTGAAGATGACGATAAGAGTCGAAACGCTTCGTTGATGAAGAAAATATTTAGTGATGAAATCTCAATTACACCCCAGTATTGTTTAATTTCCTGAAGTCATTCCGTCTGATGAGGGATTGTGATGTCTGATGAGGAGTGTGTGCGAGGAAGAAGAAAAATGGCTGCCCAGCCACGCTTTTTCAACCGTGTCGTGTGGAAAAAAATGAGAGGCACATTTAGTGTAAACACGAAGAGGATTCCCCCGACGCCATCTAGACAGCGTCTAGTTGTCAAGGAAGGGTGGTAGTGGTGTTGGTGGTGATGGGGCAAGGAAGCGGTCGCCGTCTCAAGCGATGTGGGCTTATCTTCTCGTCTAGCAACTTCTTGAGTCGTCCATGGCGGGGATGGGTGAAGGGGAAAGGTGGGAGGAGGACGTCTTCTCATGGACCCGAGAGGGACATCATCAGAGGGCCGAACCCACGATTGGATTTGTCAGCTCTGCGGCACGTCTTGGGTGGCGCCTTGGAGGGAGGGGAGAGGAGATGGTGCTCCGTGGTCTCCCAAGCCCTCGACCAAGGGGGTGCGAGGGAGGAGAAAGAGAGAGAGAGAGAGAGAGAGAAAGTCTCGACTGGGGTTAACAAAAAAAATATCGGTCTCGAATGGGGATACTCCTCCATCGGTTCGCCATTTCATCGAACGTCCTAAGTACTCCGAAAAGGCTGTTAAAAAGGGCGACCCGCCTTAAGTGGGGGGATGGCGAAATGAATTATGACAATCGTAAAAAAATACTCAAAAGCTCGAAACCATTATGAGACGGGTGGGCGGGGGAGGGGGGTTCGTGGGCGTCTACGAAAAAACTTCCCGACTCCACACTTTTTTAATGCCTCGAATGTCAACGGAGCACTCACGTTCCCTTTTCAACTTCGGCTATTTTGGATGGGTCGAACGTTGCACATTTCATTTTCCCTCGAAGGAATTTCCCTGCAGGTGGAAAGCAGTTAATGTTTTTACAGGAGCTATTAAGAATATGTGTAGCGGTTGACACGTTATGCATGCTTCATGTATCCTTTCCAGTTCTGTTTCATGCAAAATTCCTATAGGTTCTTGCCTTTTGGTCTAGTGTTGAGCAATAAACCCCAGATGTGAGATAGAGAGTTATTTTTTTTCCTGACGGTATATTTCCGTTAACTCTCCCATTTTAAAATTCTGTTACATTGGAGTTTCCGCATTTTAAGGTAGAGGATGCACTTACAAATTTTATTACGTATATTTTAAACTGGGCGTATTAAGGAAACCATTGTATTGTGAAAGACCAGAATGATGCTCCCTTCGTTCATTTTTAATTCGATGAGTTGGTGGAATGACATTTGTAAATTTAAAAAAATGAATGTATGATTGTATGAATATAATGTACCCTGCAAGCCACCGTTATGGTGTGTGGCAGGGGGTGAATACATACCAAACTAATTTTTACCCGAATATGACCCTACCACGGTCGGACAATGTAATTATGATCCCTTGTCGTTCGTGGAAAAAACGGCATCTTAAATATATCTGTTCTACCCTTAATCTCTTTAATTTTATTGGCATGATTACTCCTACCGTAGTACTATTGGGGATATTATACATTTTCAGCATCACTTCCGAAGAGACGCCCTCCTAATTTATGCAAGAGTTTCAATCTATAATTTAACCTTCGCTCCATGAGTGATTCCCAGCCTAGCTGCTCTAATATTTTGGGTACGCCATAAATCTTATCATAACGTTTTGCAAATCTAGCTCGTCTACGCTGCACACGATCCAAAAATGAAGCATTGCAAGATACTAAACTGTGAGGACGTTTTCTACCAATAAACAATTAAATGAAGCTCTTGGAAAAGCTAAATAAACTCCCTCAAAAGCTAACAAAATTATAAATAACAGTTAACGATAATAAAACAGTACTCCCATTGATCAGTATGCATATTAGTAATTTGTGGTGAATAAACACATCTGCCTTTATTAACTGTGGCCATCGGCCACAGTAACTACTGAACCGAAATTCAAATTTTACTGAAAGCTCCCGGTGTTTATCCAATACCCTGTAAGTTGAGTGAGATGAACGTTAGTGAAACGGGCCGCACGATTGAAATCTGAATGAAGGAACACAAAAGGCAACTGAGATTGTGACGATTGGAAAAATCAGCGATTTCCGAATACAGCATTATCAGAGATCATGCCATCTAATGTTATTAGGCAAAAATGCTATGCCCCTCTTGTTACTTTTGGGATCGGTTGGTCAAGGAGGCTCTTGTGATCCACCTCAAAAAGAATAATTTCAATAGGGATTCAGGTTTTCAATTATGCCACCCCTGGAGACCTATTCTGAAATGCATAGCAGAAAACAGGCAAAACTCTCGGCCAATCGGGATACGCCAAGATTGGTCTAGAGACCAATACGGTGGCATCTGATCTCAGGACGAACATATACCGGGAAAAAATTGGCGATAGGTTTTCCAGTACTGCTTAGTGCAAATGTGGTGTTCCCAGTGAATATGCAACACTTTTATGAGCAGTGAAAAACGTTTCCTATGATAAATCAATAAGGTCGTTGAATGTTATCCATTAGTTGTTTATCTACTGTTAACACGGCATATATTCTACGTCGGTTACTATAGTTAAATGTTCTATTCCTGTTATACCTTCTTTCTAACTTAAATATCCTCTGTTTTCGACTTCTATAATTATTAGTCTATTATCCCTTTTTCTCTCCTGCGGTCTGAGTTTTTGCGGGTTTCCCTCCGTCCGCGGATCAATGCCGCTCCCGGTGAATACAAAATAAATAAGATTTGCCACCATCGCTCCCCATTTGCATCGTCATTCCTTTATTTCTATACTACTCCGAAGAGGAATTACTCCTAAAATGGGGTTTCCGTTATGTTTTGCTGATTTCCAATTAACTACGGGAGATTCTTTGCGACAGTAACTTTGAACGGAACCATCCACTTAATGTGGATAACAACGCAACAATGTCAAAGTGTAAATACGGTCAAATCGAATGATTTTTCACCCGAAAATTTTTACATTGCGTTTTTAATTTATTTAGAGTTTATATTATTCCTTCATTTTGAGCCTTTTCATTGCAGAAACGAAAACCTTTAAGTCGAAATTAATGGTTAAATGCCATTCAAAATCTATGAGAACGATGACCGATTGGAATTTTGAAAATTCGGCAGCAATAAAGACACTAACCCAGTGGAAGACCTTAGAGGATTCCACTCAACAGATAAGCCGGGAATCTTTCAGTAATCATCTAAACTTCCATAATTTAAAATCTTTTATTGCGGATTTGATTCTTGTTTATATGAAATGCAAACATGCATTGCGATGCATGAAATCTTAAAACGATATAAAAATAAAATCCCAAAAGATTGAACGATTTAGTAAGCAGGAGAAACTAGCCGAGGGCAGTACCAACCAGGCCAGTTGGATACTTGGTTTGCTGACTGATGCTCGCGGTAATTTAAATTTTGAGAATAAATTTGATTTTTCATGAAAAAAATAGGAGACCTTACTTTTAGAATCGCCCTCGTATATGGTTCAATCGTAGCATTGATTTATACCCGTTCCCAATCTGCGATCTCAATGCTGTTGACAAAACATAATATTCGCCGTGTAGACAATGCTAAAACTTGTTGTCATTTTCTTAATCGATAATTACACCTCTAAGTATGTGCATCTGAAAAGAAAAATGTTACCTGCAGAAAGAGGAAAACAATATACGCTGCTTTTCTCCACTATTAAGATGATCGAATATCGATGATATCAATAATTTATATATATTATCCAGCATTGCTTTAGCAACGTTACCCATACCTCCAAGTAGTAGTATTTAGGGGAGGCGACAGCTGAGGTCGTTTGCGCCATAGGGGATGGACAGGAAAGGATGAAGGGTGGAGAGAAACCCGGCGACGGCATTAGCCTACTCTTTCCGAAAGGCGCCAAGGGGCCCGCAATTTAATGTCCCATCCGACGGACGGCGTACTCAATCAAAGTGCCCTCCACAAAGCACCTCAAGTAGGGATCGAGATGCCTCTGAAAAATATTCAACACCGCCAAGATTTGAACCCGGGCCTTCTGGGTGGGAAGCCAGTACGATAGACACAGCACCATCTTGATCCCTCTTTGATTCCTAATCTTGTGGGAATGTGCAATACTTTTCCTCAAATGATAATGCCATTCATGGGGATTTGAAGATCTAGCACTTAAAAACCACTCTCAGTAATCCTTCTAATTATACAGATTCTTGGAATTCTTGACATTTTCTCATTTTAGACAGATGTCCGCAGTGGTTTGCATATTGCAGAATCAAATCCCGATTTTTCACTAATATATTCAGTATGGAGGCCTGCAATCTTAGATGTACCATCAGATCAATACAGATTCCATCATGAGAATCAACTTTAACAAAACGTTTTATTTTACCCTCGACTGAAAATATTTTTTATGACCTCGTCTTTCCATTGCCAAGTGCATACAATTTACATTCCTGAGTAATTGAGGATAACTGAACACCTTAGAATCCGAGCTTCCTTGCTGTTCAACTACCGCAAACAGTTTTCTAACTTCAACATTGTTTTAAGAAATTAAAATTATCACCGCCGAGAGTTGAACCCGGGCCCTCTGGGTGGGAAGCCAGGACGCTAGCCACCGCACCATCTCGATCTCCTCTTATTTCAATTTCTTTGAAATGATTCAATATAACAGAAGAAATTCATTAATCTGAATTCGGCTCTTTTACTTTGTACATCACCTTAATTCTACTTTCTACAAAGATGCACCGAGTATGAGCTTTTAATTCAGTAGAAATTGTTTTAATTTGGGTTGGCCGTTGGGCGTAAATACAACCTACACATTGTTTGCTTCCAAATCGAAATTCCTAATTAGTGTACAGCAAAAAATAGTCTGTTGGCTTATACGGTAACTCATAATATATAAATATTTGTGGATATGGTAGTAGGTAAAACTTTACCCAAGGCAATAAACAACTCTTCAGAAGTCAGGCAAGTTAAGTTTAGTTAATATAAAAGTAGTTGTAAATGAGAATTAAATACATTTATTTCATTTATATAACTTTTTCGTAGAATTTTGAAATGAATCATTGAAAAACTAATATTACTGAACTTTTGTTTGGATGAATGAGAACAAAAATTATTGCAAAATTTATTAGGCTATTAAATCCAATTATTATAAAGGTGAATATTTCGTTGAGCTGTTCATTTAAGGAACATGGAAAATATATTTTTACAAAATTGAAGGAGTGCAATGCGGTTTTTTTCCAGCTTCGGATAAGCTATTTGCAATTCAGTGTTATTCCAAAAATACATTAGTGTATGAAAGAAGGGGCATTTCACATTTCTTAATTTCCAGAGGGTTTGCGACAGAAAAATGGGGATGAATTATGAATATTTTGAAGGAATGAACAATTCCTGTATGTTGTAAAACCGATATGTGGAAATGGGCATGAGTGAATGAGATTTTAAGTGACTAGTTTGCAGTGACGCTTGTTTAGTGAAATGATGATAGCGCATATACAAGGAAGGTTTAATGGTAAGAGATTTCAATTTATAAGTTGTTCTATACTCAGAGGATACGATTCTTATTGCAGAGAGATCTGGATAGTTTCAGAGGGGCAACTGAGAAAATGGATACAAAATTATAGGATGTCATTGTGTTTTGATGAGTAAATTGGAAAGAGTGATTACCCAGTGATGAAAAATTAAAAAAGTGAGCGAATTCTGGCTGGAGGAAGGATAGAATAGTGTGCGGAATATACACTTGAGAATGTTTTCTAAGTAAGTAAAAATGGAGTAACAAAATTGTGCTCATTCCTACATTGTTGTAAGGTAGTGAAACTTGAGTATGTCCTGAAAAGCAGGAACATCGAATATACGAGTTTGTTATGTGGTACTTGGAGGAACACTTTGTGGTACATGGTAAAATTATCACAGATAGTTTGAGGAGAGATAGGAATGCATGGGTGATGAAAGAGGCTGTGTCGAGCACTCGGAGGGAAGACCATTAAGAAAGAAGTGAGCTTCATGCGTTTGTCGATGTTGAGATAGATATAGACTGGAAATCAGGAAACAGTTTCACGATAGAAGAGTGAACTCTTCTAGAGGAAGGCATGGATTGATATAGTCATGAGTGAATATGGTCGAAGAAATTCTAAAGAAAAAAATATTTGGACATCTCAGGGACAGGAGAGTATGTATGAGTAAAACATCGAATGAATGTGGCAGAGGTAAAAGAAAGACATCTGCATCTACATAATACCCCGCAAGCCACCGCATGGGTGGGTGGCGGGGGTGTTAGATCCCCACCCGTAAAAGAGAATAAAACCACTTGCAAAACCAACAAATTCATGCAAATCTGCTCCCACAGAGGCGTATATATTCATGCGAAACCAATTTTAACTTACCCACATGCAAATACATATGCTAACAACTAATATACATGTACAATACACATGTACAATACACATGTACAATATACGAATACACCTAACATGCCTTCTCACATGCACCTACAAATACACCGTATGTATACACAGCGTTTATTACGAGTTGTCTCGTATGTCTCGTATTGCCTTTACTTGTAAATCGAATGTCTTTACTACTTTTTTAATAGCTTTAATTTCTTACTTTTCTGATTCCTGACTCTCCGGGTAAAGAAAATTATTCGCATCTTTCTGTGCTTAATTCTGTCTCCCTTATCTCATTTTTGTGGTTTACATACCTAATTAGTGTGGGACCATAATAATTCCTTTTGTGCCATTGTTAAATTCGTTTGTTCTGAACCTTCCAAAAAGTTTGTCTCGTTTAAGAAAAAAACCTAAAGAAAATATTATCGGACATCCCTGGGACAGAAGAGTATGAAGAAACTTCCGCATGGAAAGAATACACAAGGAAAAAGGAAGACACTTTCGCTGTGGTAAAAATCTGGCTTATATTGAGTGTACCTTAAGACGAAAGATGACAAAAAAATGAACTTAGCCGTCAGTCGCCTTCCCAAGTAACAATAACGATTGGCAAAGGGATCAAATTCCTGATATTTACCTTCAACATTTGAAATTCTTTTTAAATATAATACTCAAGCATTTTTTATTGCTACAAAGCTAGGAAGTGGACGGTATGAATGATGTTTAATAAGGGGATATGGTAGTCCAGGGATGGAGAAATGGACTACTGACCGAAGGGCCCGGGTTCTATTTCCTGGCACACCTCTGTTGGCATCCTCTGGGCACCCTAAAGTTCATGCGACCTGTTTGTATTTTTGGGTAAAGGAATTTTCTTGGACACTATAGGCTGCAAAGGGAAAGAACTGGTCTCCCTACCCTGATGTGTGAATTTTATACGCCGTTGGGTTTAATATCGGGTGAACTCAACCGAAATCTACCAAACTAATCTTCGAACTGATTACGGTTTAAAAAAAAGTATATGTAGTATTTAAAAAGAGTTGAGCATTTTCCCGCACAATAAAAAGTTTTAATAAACTACTTGTGTTTTGCTTCACCCTCATCTTCAGGTATAGGGCCTGAAGATGACTCTCTACCTACACTCCGTACCTTGCACATGAATGTGACTCATTAAGTTGAAACATACGTTCATCAACACAATGTTGCTGAAAAGTTATAACAATAAAAAAAAATTATGAATTCCTTCAGCCACATTAAGCGGTGAACTACGAGTCTTATTAGAAATGAGATACTTGTCATTCAAGTAAAAATAATAATGACCATAATTATGAAAATTAAATTAGAATAAAGTAAAAAATAGTAGCCCATGAAATTTTACAATTTTAGCATAAAAAATGGAATTATGATTTCCAACCAATTTGTTGGAATTCGGACGAAGAGAGAGATCGATGACAATTCACTTCCGATCTTCAGTGACGATGTTTACATCGATGGCTGTCTTCGCAGCAACGTCTCTCATTCCGATCCGGGGAACCCACCCATCCCCCATAACACTCTTCACTCTTCACCAGCACCCCCGAGTCACCTCTCGACGTTCATATTGCCTCCCGCCTCCTCAACTTCCCCTCGCCCAACCCTCCCCGGAAGATCGGGGGCCCCCATCCCTCTTCCGAGGTCTTCGATGAGTGACGGGCGCACTCGAGGCGCTCTAGGGGTGGGGGGGGAGGAGGAGTTGGCGGAAGGGGGAGACGGACGCTTGTCCCCTCACTTTTGAGGGAGGATGGAAGAGGACGACGAGGAGGAAGGAAACCCTAAACCACTCTCTTCTCACTCTCATGTAACCATCCCTCACCGCTTCTCCTTCAAGCTGAACCATCCCCCTACACTTCCCGCCCCCCCCTCCTCCCAAATGTCGGCCTTCGCTCACTTCCTCTTTCCCCACGAACAGAGCACCCTGGCCCGAATAAACCCGCCTTCCCTCCCCCAACAAGGCCGCGATATTCCACTCAGTACTACCCGGGACGACACTTATTTCCTCTGCGGCGCCGTACACGGGAGCGGAATACAAATGATCACTATATCGACTAGTATTGGTAGACCCAAGATGTTTCTTCTACTCATAGCGAAATTTGGCATCAAAGCCAAACCATGAAAGTGGTCAATTCCTGTCGTATGGGTGGTTTTGGCTCATTTTAATTTCATTTTTTCGCATTACAAGTAACTAGTTTTTTAGGTGAATTAACCAATGTTTTGAATTGGGTATTCCTCCAGCATATATACAAGTGTGCACGCAATTTAATAGTTTTTTTAACGAATATTTTTCCCTCTTCCCTTCCTCTCCCATATTCTCCCTCATTACACACCCTTCCCACCTGGTGATTGCAACCCCTGCCACACACGTTTTTGGTGGATCGGGGGTAATCATCTCGATGTCGAACCATAATAATCAACCTGGATTGGTTTTGATAGGTATGAATAGATAGATATAAACTATTATCTATCATGATTGGGCGTGTGAATTTCACGAATTAAAAGGATAAGGGGGGGACAGTTCCGTTCCTTATGCCACCTTTGTTTTACCAGGAAGAACTGGTAATTAATAAATCACACAGCTGAGGGCGCCCAGAGGAATCACCCATAATCGAACCCTACGTGTTCGGTTAGTAGTCCAGCGCTTTACACACTGGACCACTATGTTCCTATTTTGAATTCACAGCATAAAGTTCGGTTAATCTCTTAACCATCTGGTGGGTTTTTGTTTATTTTGATTGTAAATGCATCATTTAAAATTGCAATTTCCTCTCCCTCTCTCTTTCCCCATTTCACCCCAGAGAGCTCCATTGCTAGTCGTCTCAACAAAGTACATCGTGTAACACCTACGGATATTGCCAAATAAATGGGTCGCGTCTGTTTTTCAATTTTTTTCTGCTCCCAGTCACTCTTCATATTTTCTTTCCCGATAATACTCCTTTCAATTATCGTGATTTTCTAGCTAATAATGCGGAGAAAAAAGTTTTGAATGCAATGAATCGTAACACTCAGATAAGGGATCTATTATTTTAGTTCATACATAAGGCGTCTTTTATACTAAATATCTGTTACGATTGCCTGATGGAATTTCTTACCTGTTTGAGTTTTGTTCAACAATATAATAAACGTTTAATGGTTATGAGAGGGTAAATACTAAAAGTAATTTTATTTTATTTATTTTCAAATATGTTTTCTTGTAAGAGCTCTCTCCAGGATCTATATTTGTCTGACCATGAATTTGGGAGTAAAATACTTGTTAGGTCACTCAAACGTTTTTTTTGATACCCTAAAACTTTTCAGGGAATTTCGGATTGTTTCTTCGCCATGCAAGGCGCACTCTGGAGCATTACTCCAAAATATTGAGATTTTACGTGTTTTTTGTGCTCGCTCCTGTCTGTGTTTCCATTTTAATGCTAACCACTGTGTCCAGGGAGAATTGCATTTATTTTAGAGGTTTTAAAATATTGTAAACAAATATTATTTATTGATCCTGAACCGCGATTAAAAATTCACTCAAGAAAACGTTTTCTACAAGTTTTAATTTTTTTAAACCCATCCCCATTTAAAAAAAGAATTGGAGCTCAGCCAATTGGGTTCGATGAATGCCCAATAAATATTATCCTTAGGTTGGCTGAGTTCCCATTCCCCTTTCGCTCCCTTGAAAGACATTATGTCGATAAACAATGCGGGAGAACAAAGAATTACCGAAAGTGTGCGTAGATAGATGAAAAAAAACGACTCAAGGGGGAGGAGATGGGCGTGAATCACCGTCTCTGCGATTAATATTTTCAAGAGCTACATTCTCATGAAGAGCATTCTATTTTTGAACCCCCAGCCGGAGGAATATGAATCAGTAGACGTGGATACAAATGACGTCGATAAGTGACTTAGGGAAGAGAGAACTGGAAAGTGACGCAAGGACTACTAAAGTGCATACACCGTGCATAAAAATGTATGCTCTGTTTATGAACCCTAGGTCTCCCAACTGGTGATTAATGCCAATGAATGCGTGGGTAAACTGTTAAAATTTACTTGTATTAAATTTAAGCACAGCCAACTTTTACTAATAACTAGTCAAAAACGTACCATACCAATTGCTCATATGTTCTTGCGTAGGTAATAATCGGCGTTTAGTCGATATTATAATGCCGTTTGACAACTCACGAAATTTTTCTTTGAGTTGATTCATGGTCTGGAGTACTCCTTATATTATTTTACATGGTCAATTTTTTTAATCCTTAAGTGTGGTAGTGGCATTGCACTGCTACTCATAATTAAGTAATTATTATATTAATTTACTACCATGTACTAGTCTCAGTTGTCTATCTTCAATACATTTGCCAGAGCACTACTTGGCGCATGCTTAAATCCACACAAGAGGCTTGTTTGGCAAAATTTATTCAATAATCCCGCGTGATAGCCTATTGACTGCCGCTTGCCCGATTTTGTGCATTAAATCTTCGAAGATATTGTTGTACACATTATATGGTATACTTCGCATCTGTTTTATTTTGTAATAGTCTTTTGTTTATCAATGAATTTCGGTTTTTAAGAGAAAAATATGAATGAATACATTATTTTTTTTCCGTTTGTTTTGCTATTCTCGAACGGCATACAGAAAATGTGCTTCAGAGTAGATTAATAGCAAAGCATGGATTAATATCTACGCATGTACATATTTGCATATGTATGCATGCCCATGTACCCATGTGTACAATATATAATGGCTAATTTTGCTAATAAATATCACACGGATGGGTAAATATGTACATGCATACATATTTATCATCCTTTTGATATGTATTAGCTTAATTAGAAATTTTACAGTGTGGGAAGGTTGTTAAACCGTATTAAAGTAGCATATTACAAAAGATAAGACAAGTCAAAGGTAATTATTTACGAGATTTCAGGACATTCAGATGGCTCGACCGTTCGTGTGATATGAACGTACGCGCTAGCTCGAGGATTAATCCGTCGTTTCTCTATGGATAATGCTCGGTTAGGTGGGCGGACGGAGTCCACTTTACAAAGGGGACCGGAGGATGGGATAGGGCAGTGGCGTGGGCTCAACAAAAATCCATCTATCGCCCAGCGCCCGTCATCCTTCCTTGGAGGAGAGCAACGGCGAGTGTCTGGGAGAACCCGGGAGGGCAGTCATCCGATTACTCCCCCTGAACTCCTAAAGAGCCCGCTTGTTTGCTCAAGAATCCTTCCCAAGAAACCCACCTCACCCCCAGAAGCCCACAACCGTCCTCCCAAACCTCCACCCCTTCCCCTTAATCCCCCTCCTCCACCACCACTCCGTCCTCTCTCATTTCTCTTTTATCCCGCGGGATATGCCCCCTCTCCTTCCCGGACCGCGGTCGCTCTTCCCCTAACCTTAGGAGGAATCTTTCCGAAATAACTCGGGCGGGTCTGTCGCTCGGCTCCTCTCCCGGTATAACCTCCCTCCTTCCTTCACCCCTTTCTATCCACCCTCCTACTCCTCCTACCCCCTCCGGCCCCCCCAACCACCCTTCTCGCGGCAAGTGCGACGTATCATAAAGTATCGGAGTGAAATCGAATATGTATGTGCGTGAAGCATCGTTAGACGAGGTCATAGAGGTTCTGCTGAATATTGCGATATATCCATACAATACATGACTTTTCGTATTGACCAGATGAATATGGAGAAAATTAATAATCAATAAATCATTGATCGGGTCGCGGTAGCCCAGAGTTGGAGGGTTGGACTACTGAGGGCCCGGGTTCGATTCCCGGGCAAGCCTCTCTGGGCACCTGCAGCTCCACCCAAGCTATGTGATGTTTTGGGTACTAGATCTACCAGGGAAACCATAACCGGCACAGGAAAAAGAACTGGCCCCCCTACCCTGATGTGTCACACGCCGTCGGGCTTATTACTGGGTGAACTCTATCATTACCTACCAAACCGACCGTCGGGCTGATTATTGTGTTTATGGTTTTTTATATAACTGATCGGTAATATCGAAATATTGACGTTATTTCAATGCTTTTTTTCCATATTGACCGGTTTATAATGAATAATATCAAACAATCGCTGCATAAGGGTTGATATAAATTGTATACTGACACCATGCCTATATTTTTCATGTTGATTTGAATAATTTAAGAAACCAGTAAATATCAAGTCAATAATGACGGTTTATCGGCATTACACCTATATTGTTTCCATACCGATCAGGTTAACTTGGTTGTTTTTCATGAATCGATATATCGGTTATAGGTTAACTGGTAAATGCATTCATAACGTTTCAATTTTTTTCTACCAACTTATATTTCGAAGTTTTTTAAATACTGACTATATTTACTATATTTTTGAGTTTAAGATTTTGATATTTTATTGACAGTATCGACGTTTTTAAATTTAGTCAAGCATTAACACGGGAAAACTTTCACATGGCTATACACGAATGCGAAGCACCGATAGGTCTGTGGACCCTTGTCCAATTAGTTCACAAGGATAATCGTGACCGAAGAGGGTCGCCGAGGGGAGGATCCCTAACTTTCTCTACATGAGCTACCTTTCTTGAAAAAATACGAACCTGTGATTTCGTCCTTTTTAATCAAGACCTCTGTCTTAGTTGCTTTAATGAATTGCTGTTTATAAATCTCGTGCCTGGTACCTTGCATAAGAAATGCGACTGTTTTGTATTGTACTTTACCGGGAGGAAAGATTTTTCCTGTCCGAAGTTGAGAAAACAAAATTTTTCACACCCGATTTCAGCTATATTTTGCCAGGGCTTAAGATTTAATGGAAGCTATAAATATTACGCACCTGAAGTTGTATGAAAATTTAATAGCATATTGAGTGTCGTTGAGTTTAAAAAAGTATACATTGGACTTTTTCACTGGGAAATTTCATTATCATAATATAATAAACCTTCGGTTTCAGATTGCTTTTAGATGGAAAAAATACTAATTCCCCTACATTTTCAATCCTCAGCTAATACGACAAAGCGCGATACCCTTCACTACAAGAAACCCTTCTTTGAGACCACATACTCCCTGCCTCCCTTCATTTCGTCCTACGTTCCAGCTTTTATATCTTCCCCTACTTATCTACCTAACACTTTTCTTGTTTTATTCACAATGTAAAGAAAATCCAATTTAAAACGTTTTATACGGTTTGGCTTCACACGCTGAAATACTAGCTAAACGATCCAAGTATCAAACGCGTGAAATGAAAAATCTGACCGGGGGATCGAAAGGAGTCCGCGTTTGAGATCTCGCACAGGGTGCAATCCATGAGTGCTCCAGAAAGCGCAATGATTGACTCCCCCATTGAACTCCTCGATAAACCCGAAGCCTCTGGCAATCAGGGGGTACCACGCGAGGGTACGCGCCGATGGCCGAAAGAGGGTGAGTGTATTTGAAAAAAGAGAGGGATGGGGTCTGAGCGCCTATAAACTTAGTAAACTCAGTGTGCGCGGAAGAGGGAGAGTATCTCTCATATTCCGGCGCTATCTCGAGGACACCTCTCAGCCACGCAGACGCGAGGTTATTTTAGGTTAAAGCGTTACATCATTATTACGCGCGGCGCAATAATGTCACCATTATTAAAATTGTTAGATTTAAAAAACTACTCAGTAGTAATTGACCTCACTAACATACAATGGCATGCTTTTAATGATGAAGCCACGAGGTATAGTGCTAATATTATCGTATCAACGTGCCTAAAATGTAGCCGATAATGGTATCGCAAACCACGATGATCCTCTAAACGACGATGAAAAAAATACTCTTAAATGTCATTATTTATTTATTTATTATTTATTTATTTTTTATTTATTTATTAATCCTGCAAGCCAGGGTGTGTGGCAGGGGGTGAATACACACCAGACTGCGGTCGGACAATGTTATTATGATCCCTCATCGTTCGTTGAAAAAATAACGTCTTAAATCTATGTGTTCTACACTTAATTTCTCTGATTTTATTGACATCATCTTTCCCACCGTAGTAGAATAGGGGTAATAATACATTTGCACGCGATCCAATTTGGTAATTAATACAACTTCGTGAGGATCCCATATACCTGTGTCATATTCTAAATGAGACCTTACCAGCGAAAGATAACATTTCTCTTTGACCTTTGCATCACATTTACCTAGTACTCATCTAACATATCCTAATTTTTTGTTAGCTTGTCCACATATTCCCCGTGTGTGTTTCACCCAGGAGAGATCGTGAGTGAGGGTAATGTCTAGGTATTTAATTGAGTCTAAAAATTCCATTTCGGTGTTCACAATACAATAGGCGTTGGGGAGGGAATCGCTCTTTTTCCAAAAATGTATCACTACGCACTTTTTTAGTTTATTTCTAATTGCCAAGTGACGCACCAGAGTTGTATAGCATTAAGGTTATCTGATAAAACTGCTGTGCGCTCAGGATCAAGGATATCACGGTAAACCACTGAATAGTCGGCAAAGAAACGTATCTTACTAGTGACTACGGGGTCAATGTCGTTAACGTAAAGTAGGAATGAAAGAGGTCCGATAACACTTCCCTGGGGAACACCTGAAGTAACTTCTACTGTATTTGAACCTACTCTATCTACTACTCCCTATACCCACCGTTCA
Organism: Hetaerina americana; assembly: GCF_022747635.1. Classification (NCBI taxonomy): domain Eukaryota; kingdom Metazoa; phylum Arthropoda; class Insecta; order Odonata; family Calopterygidae; genus Hetaerina; species Hetaerina americana. The sequence goes on from NW_027287427.1 coordinate 70,679,074, forward strand.
AAAATTCTTTAATCCTACCCCGGATATTTTCATCTATGCCATATGCTTTTAGCTTTGCGAGTAGTTTGCTATGAGGTACGTTGTTGAAGGATTACTTAAAATCTAGAAAAATCTGTCCACTGGGACAGTGCTCTCTCCCTAAGTAAGAATATCTTGAACAAAAAGCGCAAGTTGTCTCGCAGGACCTACTTTTTCGGAAACTGCAGTGATTTTTCATTAATAGCTCCTGATTATCGAGGTGTCTCACGATCGAACAAGCAACTATATGTTCCATAACCTTGCAAGAAATGGATGCAAGGGAAATAGGTCTGTCGTTACTATGTTCCTCCTTGTCTCCGTTTTGAAATATCAGTGCTACATTGGCCGTTTTCCAATTTTTGGGAACTTTGTAATCTGCCACAGACTTCTTAAATATTATTTCTAGACACGGCGCAATTAACGAAGCTAGATCCTCACTCGTAAATATACGATCGGGTATTTCATCAGGCCTGGAGGATTCATTAGGCTTAATATTTTTCAGCAAACGTTCCATTCCATTAAACGGAGGCATTTGGTGAGATATTGGTGAAGATGCTTTGATAGAAGAAATTTAGTAAGTTAGTCTTTTCCAAACTGCTGGTAATTCTTTCGCCTCTATCATTTTTGAGTGAATTAACAGTTGACTTATTTCCCTGAACTTCTCTAACGTATGACCAAAATGCATTTTGACTCTCTTTCAAATTTTCCGCTAAGCTTTTCCTTTTGAATTCGCTTAAATCTTTCCGAAATTACTTCTTAAAATTCGCCCTGGATATCATCTAATCATGAGTGATCTCATTCTTTTTGTCACCAAGGATATCATGCCTAATATTTTTTACCCTGGCGTGGCATAGCCTATGACGTCGCAATGCCTTTCTAACATCCGCGTTGTGCCATCTAGGTTCCGTGTTATCTTTTATAAATTTACTAAGAATGAACTTGTTGACTGCTGAACGCGTGAATTCAAGGAATTTATTTCACGTATCCACATATGTCACTAATTCCTCAAATGATTTCTATAGTTAAGACTTTTTCGGGAATATTCGTTGCCAACAAATCAAGAATATTATCGTCTCTAGTTGGTGAAGTGACAAGTTGATGCAATGAGTTCAACGCGAAAGAATTCAATAGCGATTCGCTGACATCTTTGTCTTTTCCGCTTGTTTTAAAACTATGTGTGCTCCAGTCAATGGATGGGATATTGAAATTTCCACCAATTATAACGTCGCGTTCATTGTATTGGAATTAGAAAACTCTACTTTGCTAATGTAATTCTAGCATTGAATTGTCTTTGTCGACTGGCGGTCTGTAAAAGTCGCATGCATAAATTCTTTTGAATCGAGGACTTATAATTGAGTACCAAACGCTTTCCAAACCATCACTCGGGATTATCTCAGCCCTGCTGACGCAAGAATTTTTAACCGCAATTTAGTTACCGCTCCCGATTCTATTTGTTCTCTCATTTCTGTAAATGGAATAGGATTTAGGAAAAATTTCACCTTCGACAATATCAGAGGATAACCAGCTTCCTATCCCAATAATTATATCTTCGCCTGTGCTTTGAATAAGGTGATGATATTCAGCGACTTTATCTTTTAAACTTCGGTAATTTCCTACCAATAAAGATAATGTTTCCTTGACATTACAGCTTTTGCATTTTTAATGAGGATCGCCTTCTTATTAATATTGAATCTTTTATAAAATTCTCCGTCCTATGCTATCTGATTCGTGTAAAATGAACTATTGCTAGCACTGAACCTAACCTCATTTAAAGCTACATAATTTGGCAAAGAAGGCATTGGAGACCCACTAATTGACCTGCCGTACTCTTTAATCTAAAGAAGCTCTACATTGCTCGAATATCCTACCCGCTACACACCTGGCGGCCTCAGACGTGTAGTGAACACCAGAACGGTTCAGGGGGTTCCTAGACGATTGGATCGCCGGCTGTAAGTCGACGAAGGTCACCCCGATATCCCTGCAGAAGGTACGTAATCTCCGATTTATGCCATTTTTATTTAAGGGCAAAAATAATTACGAATAATACAATTTTTACCTTTACAGTTCAAGAAAATTGAAAATAATGCTAAATTGGAGACTGATCGCACTCTTTATTAGGCCGCAGGCACCCTTCAGTTGTCCATTCTATGATCGGGGGACAAAAACTATTCAAAATTTGTGTCGGGTACATTAAGCAATGTTAATTTTGAATTTCATTGAGGCCAAAATTAAGCCCCATGTGGGTAGCACAGCTCTATTTGCAATCTTCTATGTGTCAGTCCCTACGTTGATTGTTCCTCATATTTCAGCCTCTCTCTGTAGTAAGCTCGTTGCGCACTCCTACGTTTTGAAAGAGCCGGAGAGAGAGGGGACGGACAAAGAAGGAAGCAATCGAAGTGTGTGCTGGTGTGGGGGAGGGAAGGAAGGGATAGATGGAGGGAGGAGGACGGCTGTGGACGGGGCGGCGGAGGGAAATAGAGACACGGAAAGAGAGATGGTCGGGGAGGGAGGACGAGAGAAAAACGAAGGCGCCTACTTTCACATACGAGAATGGAGGGTGGGATGTGGATGCGAGGGAAGGGAGGCAGGCTCTCGAGATAGCAGTATCTCAAGAGGCTCCGAGGAGGGATCCACTCTTTCCTCTAGAGGAGAGGGAAAAAGAGTTTCTCAGAGGTCCAGCGGTGTGGAGGGGGCGGGAGGGGGATGGAGGATGGGTCTAGTAGGGGTCGAAAGGGGATGGGATAGGACGGATGAAGGGTGAGAAAGAAGTACGATTGACCCGACACTTCTTTTAGGGGAGGGGGAACGCGGGAGTGTTTTAGGATGGGAGAAAGGAGGCAATCAATCTGTTTCTGTTCATTTTAGAATAATTAATAGTAAGACCGAAAGGAGGATGTTCATATATTATGCTCACGAATAAAACGTTCTACTTACGATCAAGATGATATCCTTACTCACGATCTCTCTTGAGTGAAACATGGATGGGGAATATGTGGACAAACTATCAAAAATTAGGATTTATTTAGAGAGCATAGAGGAAAGTGACGAGAAATTTAAGGCGTAGCGCTATCTTCCACTAGTTAGGACTCATTTAGAATATGCTGCTTGTATATGAGATCCCATAAAGTTGTATTGATTGACAAATTATTCACATGCGAAGCTATATTTGTAAAACGTCTTATATGACAAACTGAGGAGCATCTCTAAATTATTATAGGAGTTAGGTTTGGAACATTCACGGAGCGATTTTTGGGTTATTATTCATAACAAATTTATTACATAAATTCGAAGAGGGTACCTTAAGGAATGATCTGAACATGTATTATTACACTCATCGCACAACGGAAGGAGAGATAATGTAGGTAAGATTAAAAAGGTCAAATGTAGAGCCACCAGATTTAAGACGTCCTATGTCCCGCGTACGATAAGGGATCAGAATAACCACAAACGACAGTGCTACTGGGGAAGAGTATTTTTTTTTCATTCTAGGTAGCCTAGCATGGCGTGATTATTTTATCTTTTCATTTTTTAAACTATATTTTAGTTTTTTGTAACTTTCATTTTTTTGTCCAATTTACGAGTAGCTTAGCTCGCATGCATGATTCAGTGTTTCACTCTTAGATACCGTATTGCATGTTGCTGTAGTTTACATATCTCCATTACTTGATATATATGTTCTTCGGTAAGTAGCAGCTGAGCAGGGCTTAGTTTCGGCTGTTTTCTGCCTGGTGTTGAACCTGGTGAACTGCCCTTGCCTCACACGCTAATGTTGGCTCGCAACGTACCATGTGGATATACTTGTATGGTTAAAAGAGATGGGATACTTATCTTAAAGTGAACGATATCCGTTGACACCATCTGGTACTTGTTTCAGGGTAAGTGAGGATCACTCCATTAGATAGGAAATTTCTAGCAGTGTACCGGCCACATCATCAAATGCCGAAAGACCACCGTAGACTGAAAATATCAAGGATTGCATATTAACTCAGGTTGACTCAGATACTATTGATAGGTATAATCTCAGATGACAATAGATACAAGCATTGTATAACTGCAACTCGATTTTTTTTGTTCAAAAAGTAGAACTCTGTTTTATTTAAATTCTGTTTTCCAAAAGTATGTTTTATAAAAACATACGTAAGCGGTGTTTATTGCAAGAGTGAATTTTTTTGGCTTCATTACACCGTTCCAAATAGGGGTTATTTATATTAGTTTAAGTGAAAATAAGTAATACTTAAGTGAAAAAATGAATAAATAAAATGTAAATATTCATATACCTACTGTAGATCAATATGATTGATGATAACGTTACATCTCACCGTATTTACCACCGTTAAAATGGGCTACTGTACCGTCTCAAAAAATGTATAGTCGCGCTTCGCTTGAGATACGCTCCACAAGGAACGCGAGTCAATGATTGGAATGTTAATGACAATATCTGGGATTTGGACACTACATTCAAAAGATTCTCCGTAATCCTTTTTAATTTTTCCTCCAGCCACCGGACAAATTTGGGAAATGAAAAAGTTACATGAGGATTAAATGAAAACCCTGCATGGCTGATCATTTCCACATGTGATGAATCGCGCTATAATGCATTAAATATTGGTTAATTACATGCATTTTTTACTTCAACCTCTATATACATTTCAAACAGAGCCTAAAATAAATGAATTAATGGAAGATTTAGTTCAAATTTATTGCCAGTGGTTTTTAATTACAGTATTGTTTCCAGTTTTCAGAATAATTATGTTTTTATTATAACTGGATTTTTTAAATAAAAATTCCTAATTTTTTAAAAATCAATTTGAAAGTAAATTTGAGTTAGTAGTGAGCAGCATTACTTAAAACTTCTTCACATAGCGATGTACTTCAGTGTAATCAGCTACCAAAGGAACTATTCAAATCCCTACCTAAATACTTGTGAGTTTAAATGGTTGGTGAAAACCCTGCATTTTAACACTAATACTTGAGTTCACATCACTCATAAAATTACTATTATTTTCATTCTACAGATTAGGATAGGTTTTGCATGGACACAGCCACACAATTGTACAGCATTGCATTTACTTTACAATGCAACAATGGCATAGCGCAAAAATTATTCACCTTGACCGTGCTTTTAACCCGGATCCCTCGATATCCGGCCGAGGGCTTTAGCCAGTTAAGCTTTCGAGGCGTTCTCTTACGCTGCGAGATTTTTTACATTATATATATATACTCGTATATATATATATATATATATATAATGTAAAAAATTTCGCAGTATAAGAGAACGAATATATATATATGTATATGTAATATTACATGTTATTTAATAGATATAATATGAAATATAATATATACATATTATTTTATTATCTTAATTTATATTTATTTCTTTATTTTAATATTATATTTAATCATATATACATTATAAATATATATTTTATAATACATTTACTTACCCCTCCTAATGGAAAATATCATAATCATACAGAAAACGATGAACCTCTCGTTGCCTATTACCTATAGGTGTTTTATGCTTGCAAATTGATAAATTCATTTTTCACTGGAATACTGAGGAGGATGACTTTCTAATACGGCATTGAACTTCACCAGGATAAGCTGTGAGACTCTTCTAGAAATAATAACAGGAGATTGCTCAGCTGGAAGGGAGCTGGGGGAATAAACAAAGAGTTTTGAGCGAACTGCTCTCCCGCGCTTAAGTTCAACAGTTTAGACCAATAAATCCCAACTCCTCAACGGCGAGGAAGACTTTCCTCCATCACTGCGACGACAACATTTTTTTCACCCTTTGTGGCGGAGGAACGGGCAGGGAGAAAAAAAGCGTCAGCACGCACACAAACACACACACGCACATATATACACACACGCATGTCCCTTCCACATCGCGTCCCATTGATCGTAAAGAAAAATATCGCCGACCTCGCAAATGGCAAACCGCATCATTCCTCGACCAAACCTCACCAGCACCCACTTAAAAATCCACCCACCCCACTCGCGTCCTATCTCCTTAATACGCACTCCCACTCTCTTTTCGCTCGGATTTTATTTTTTTTTAATTCACCGCTCGCTTGCTCAGTTCCCCTCACTCCTCGGCCCACAAGCGCAACGAGGCCGTGGGAAAATGAAACCAAGGGACCACCTTGAAAGCACTTGGATGAATATATATCACCTATATCACTAGCTCCCCTGCATCATCAGCCCACGGACTGATAGCATGATGTGTCTAGGGAGGGCCACGCGTGCCATATCTCCGTATAATATTTCGTTCAATTCGACGCGCGTGTGACTTTATTTCTTTTGGCGGCCTTTTGCGTGATACGTTGTAGAAGGAGAATTACTTGAGACTGCATGAAAGGGCTTACTTTGGTTAATTAAAGGAGGTTCCTCTTACTTAAGGAATGAAATTATCATCTTTCCTCTCCTATCTGCAAGTTTGCGTGTGGTATTTTCGCCTATTATCATCTCGTAATCATTTCGTATGGCATAAAAGGGCAAGGCATAATTACGGGGAAATATTGTATCATTTTAAACTGATAAAACTGGTTGCAATGGCCACAATTTTATTAAAAAAACACTACGCGCTCCGAGCTTAAAAACTGCGTAATTAACGTGGAGGGTTTTATGAAATCTCTTTCATTTTAATTTTAAAATCGCTACCATTTCATGCTGCGACAATCTGTTGTTATTGACAGCCTAGTCTTCACGTTTTCCTCTTTTGCACAACGATTAGAAGCTTCGCACAACTGCCGGAAGAAAATAGAATATCTCTCTCCCCTACAACTTCTATTGTACTACGATTCTCTTTCAATATCAATATAATGCCACATGCAAGTCATTATATTTAAAGAAAATTGTACAGAAATTCGATCCTTTTTAAATGGGAATATACTAGCCCTGGCAAAAGAGGGAGATGGGAACATAGTTAAAGTATACAAAAATGTAAGGTTCAAAGTCTCTCTTTTGTCTGATGACTGGTTTGGGTACAACAAGGGGTTCTTTTTTTTAAAGGGTAGGCGCAAGCCCTGAATACTGTCTTCAGAGTCAAAAAAAATCATTTTTCTTCAAAAATTAAAACAAATAAATTGAATAAGTTTCCACCCAAAAAATTATTTAAAAAGCGATCCAATCAAGTCTCTGCCCAGCCCGCGTGAATTTATTTGACACTTCTTATTCTAAGCATCAACTTTCTACTGAGAATTCCAGTAATTCTAAGTTATTGGATATATAAAAGTAAGGGCGAGCGTTTTGTGTTGCATGTTCATGTGGTGGTGGAGTTTCGCATTCTTGCTTGTTGTGTCCTGGCTTGCGTGTTGTTGGATGGCTTTCGTGCTGCATCCTGGGTTGCAGTTGTTTGTTCATTCATGGTATGTGTGTTTGCAGGAGTGTTTGATGAAGGGATTTTTGCATGAGTGTGTGCGCTGCTGTGAGTGTAGTTTTCCAATGCTGTTTTCTTTGCATGGGGTATTGTTCCTTTTTACAGGTGGTGACCTAACACCCCCAACACACGCCTTTGCGGCGGCTTGCGGGGTATTATGTAGATGTAGATGTAATGTACCTAGATGTAGAGTAGTGAACTAGTTGTAATAATAATGGAAAACATTCAATATTGTCATATTTCACGTTACATCAGATCACGTATATGATGACTGCGGTCACAGAGTGGGCACAGGCCGAACTGAGGCTTGAATGAACTTTCCCACGCAGGAAAAAGCCTCAAGCACACGTTCCTACTCAGAGTCGGTCACACAAAGAGGCTCACACTCTTTCTTCCTTCAGGCAGGTCATTGTTCTTCTCTATTTCGCTGGTTTGTTTTCTCAACATTCGCCCCCGGCCAAAAAAAAAGAAGACCATTAAAAAGTGACCGTGAATCAATGCCAACTTCCCCCCCCCCACCACCACCCGCCCCTCTTTCTTTTAGTTTGTCTTTCATTTTCACCCCGTGACGAATGCAGTGCAAGGATAATGTGCTCCGGCGAGGGGGAGAAGGGAGTTGATATTCCCTCTGGAATCGATCCAGGATTTTATTCGCGTCGTAAACCACAAAGAAGGGGAAAGGAATGAGAGAGTGAAGAGAAAGGGAGGGCTGGAAGGGTTGTGAAGGACGTGAAGGGGAAGGATGAGGGAGGGGGAGGAGAAACTGGAACGAAAAAAAAGTGAGGGGAATGGATATCGCGGATCTCCGCGCTGAAACGAAATTGCGACTCACTTGAAGTGAGCGGAGCGGTCTCGGGAGGCGGCAGCAGACGCGCAAAAGGATCGAAATGGCCGTTTTTAATGAGACTCCGTCCCCTCCTCCCCCCGCCGACGATTGGACTGTAGAGCAGGCGCGGCGGGAAATAAATAGAAAGAGAGCCGTCTGAAGATTTTAATGTCTGAGCGAGTTTTAAGAACAATGTAACGATTAAACAGCAAATTTCCTTCCGGATTCACAAAACCGCATTCGGAAATAGAGGGTATAAGATTAGAGCAATTTTTTTTACTCTTGATGAACGTTGCGTGGGAAATTTAATGATGTCTAACTTATTTATACTCCCTTGAAGCCTAAAACATTGCAACGTATTAAAAGACTTTGGTTTAAGTTAAATTTTGAACGTGTCGGACAAAACACTGTTTCACTTCCGGGCCATAAACAACAAGAATAAACCTGACACTCAACACTTTAAAATAAATCCTTCTTCGTTTCCACATGATTTACATATAAGCCGTACTCAAGAAGTCGCCAAGGAGGCATTCAGCAGGGGATGTTAGATTACCAGCCTCCAGCGACTAAATGTGTAAGTGTTCGAGGCTAGTGGCTTGCAGCTAGTTTTATCGGTCGTGGTTAATCCTTCCTTATTTTGATCGCAAATTGCACGGGGAAAGAAAGAGTTTTTGGCTGAATTCATGCTGCAGTATTTCATCCTTATTTTTTTCCGAACGGTCCAATTAGCCGATATAATGAGGCACTTAATGATTTATTCGGTGATTTTCCCATTTTAAATTTCTATTTGTTCTACCTGGTCTCCCACAAGCCACTTCTATGGCTCGTTGCAGGAGGTGACTTAACAACAGGTATGCATCCTCAAACGTTAACTTTTTCCTGATATATAGTTACAATATATGCAAAAACATTCAAATATTGTTTGTTAAGTGAGATATAGTATGTCTCTACACATACGAGAGGAGCTGTTAGTATCAATATGGAAAATGCAGGTACGAGACTAAGGTTATATGAAATAATAAAAACATATTAGGCTATTTAGAATGTAACGAAATCTTTTTTCTCTTAGGGCTATTCTTTGTAGTTATTCTGACCCCTTATCACCCGCGACGTCTTAAATCTGTTGGTCCTATATTTGACCTCTATCATCTTATTTTCATGATCTCTCCTTACGTAGTACAATGGATATAACTATAAGTTTTCGATATAATTGCCAAAGAAACCTGCTTCCAATTACCAAGTGTCGCATCAACGTTGCATTGCAATGAGGTCATCAGCTAAAGCCACTTTATCCTTAGGGCTACGAATATCTCTGAACAAAAGTTTAATCGAATTTCCTGCATCTGTATAACAACTTTAGTTTCTTCTTATCCTTTCATGATTGGTGCGACGCTAGTTATAATCCCTTTATCGACCAAGTTATGCTCGCTATATCTGTAACATTTCTTCTTTAACCGAGCGAGACTTTTTTGCATATTTTCAATTTCTGTAATCAACTCCCCCGACGGGGATGTAATACCTGCCGCGTACTCCAAGTGCAGTTCCACCAGTGCCAATTCAAACTTCATAAGGCTCACGGTATTATTCTTTAAGCTCTAGCTCGCAGTATTTAACAGTAAATTACTCTACCTCGTTGATTAAAATAATTATGAACAAGTTTCAAGGAAGTAATATCTGACCAGATAACAGGCTGAGGTTTTTAAATGTTAATATAATACTTATACATCAGTGTTACCAGAGTTACATTATGCTATACCAAAGCTGATCCAGTGTTATGTTAGTGTTGTATCATCGTTACAGCAGTTACATTGCATTGTGAAAACTTCAAGCGGCTCTCCGTTGGGAGTCACAGACTAAAGCTTATATTTTGCATTACGACATTTCCATGCAAGCATTCACGAAGCGATGAGTTGAGGGTCAGGACTAATGCAGTTAATACAATATCGGTAAGAAAACACCCGATCAGGCAGAGCACTCGTGGAAAATTTAGACGGAATGTGTCTGAAGAGTCTCAAATTCTTCACCGACCTCAGTAAATTAAAAACAAAACAATTTTCAGGGGCATGTTAAATTGTCTCTTCTTCTATTTATTTCTATCCCAGAACCGAAACCGCGTCTATATTTGTCCAATTCGGCTGCCAAAAGCAGTACCTACCAGCATCTATTTGGATTTCACAAATAAAACGTTTTATTCTTTAAGAAGGTTCCTTTACTGATGAAGAATAAAATGATTCGGATAAACTCGCCAGAATACGGTCAATAATTAATACCCATATCTCGTAGTGATGTTCCTGGAATATCATTAGGATGCCCGTATCTTTGTTGCTCTGTGTGAGAATGGAGCAGCGTTTTCTGATCTCAAGCTGTTATATGGTAAAAATCCTTTTGGGAGGATTTGCCTCCTAAGATAGATTGGGACTAAATACGACGCCATCGATTTTGTCACGCAGACTGGAGACATCAGTCGAGTTCATTTTCCCTCCCGTCAATCCGTCGACGATCGGGTTCGTCCTCTTCGGCTCACTTGATTTGAGAGCAGAAGAGTCGTGAAATTCCCCGGGAATCCACCCCCCGCTTTCGCTCTCGCCCACTCTCCGGGAGTACCCGTCCTGCGAGGATATGACTTGGAGAGCCGTGGGTCGAGCGGTAGACCGGTGGGGATGGACCGCCAGAATGGAAGGGTCGGAGGATGATGGACGGGCCAAGTTAAGGTCAGTGACGGGGGGAGGGGGTTAGCCGAGAGGAAGGATCTGCAGAAGGGGTGGCCCAGCCCAGGGGTCGTAACCAGGGAGGACCCATTAGGGCCCGGGCTGGGTATAGCGGTCATGGACGTGTGACCACGTGAGGGACCCCCTGCCTGCGACACACCCCCTCTACCTCGTGGGAGACGAACTAAACGCCACTCTTAAAAGGGATCGGGTTAGGGGGGGTCACGGAGTTGGGCAGCAGACTGGCACCTCGGTAGACAGCAGGGCAATACCTCATCCGCGGGGCTGGGAGAGAGGGAAGAGAAGGGGGTGTGAAAGGGCGAGTGACGCAAGAAGGGAAGGGGAAAAGTGCTAAATCTACCCATCAGCACTGGATCCCGAGAAGTGTCGATGCCCTTAGAATTGACTGTAGCCTTTTTCCTTAATTTTGGCCTAGGTGGGACGTTCATTGTTTGACCGTTAAAAACAGAGACTGAGAAAAGATAAAAAATCGAGTATATAGCAATTCTACTGCCTTGGAAAAGAGAAACAATCTGCCTGTAAGATTCCCTTAATATTCTTCCACCATTACCTTAAGTTTTCAATTCATAACTATTCAACGTACCATTCAATTTCATTTCATTAGGCTAATTTCTGACCGCAATGTTTGATTGAGAAATGCACATGTTACTAAGTACAAAAATGCATTATAATTTTTCCATTAATAGGTCACGTATTCTCTGAATCAATATGTTAATCCTTTATTTTAAAGGGTTTGAATACATTTTTGGATAAGCCATTTTAATCCTCTGCTGAGTGAATAGTGTGGGATTATGTTCTTCCGTAGGTTTTTGGTCTTCATGATGAATAAAATACAAATAAGGGAGAAATCCCTTGCATGATAAAATAAATAGTACCATGTAGTCAATAGTCGGTAGTCGATAAGAAGGCGAGTAAGACAGGCCATTTATGGGAATTAGGTTGGGAGCCGCTTGAGATGCCAAGAGAATAAACCAGAAAACTTTTAGCAAGGTTCAGAACACACACGTGTTTAACAATGATACAAAAGGAATTAATATGGCCCCATACTGTTTGGATAGGTTAGATCACAAATGTAGGATAGGGCCTAAGACTCCAGTACGGATAGATACAAGTATTCGTTCTTTCCCCGGACAATCAGGAATCATAATAGTAAGAAATCAAAGTCGTTATAGAAATACCAAAGCCATTCGATTTCAACGTGAGGCCAAGATTAAACAAGATTAGACATACTGTGTATTCGTAGGTACACGGGCATGTGTATGTTAGTTGATAGCTTATTGTATTTATTTGCATGTGTGTAAGTTAAAATTATTTCTGCATGAATGTATACGCCTTTATGGTAGTAGTAGTAGGTTACCTAACAACCCCCGCCACACGCCCTTGTGGTGGCTTATGGGTTATTATGAAGAAGTAGTTATTTTTACTAATTGTCAACCAATATATCAAAAAAGTATTTCCTTTGGAATCAAATGGTACGTATCTGGAATATTTATTTTAGAAAATGACGCTGTTTTAATGAGCTACCGGATAATTAATGCGTAATTTTACATGGTATCGGCTTAGGACATGCACGTTTTGTTATTAAAAGACTTTCAGCTAACAAGAGTTTGTTCTTTCCTGTATTTTTGAAGCCGTAGTTATAATTCCTACTTGATATAAGTGATGATAATCCAGTAAATTTAGCTTGATATGATTTAAATTTTACTCTGAAATGGCTTGTTTATTTTTGTATCCTAAATGTATTTTAATTCTACTTATCTCAATTTTCAGTTGCCCAAATTAATGGGAAAATATGGAATAAATCAGAAAAATCAGAAAAATTTTCGAGGCTAGAAAAGGAAACAAAAGGAAGGTTTAGGGCGGGCGACAGACTACAGGGTTCGTCCGGAAAATAATTGTACTGATTTTTTCCCGCCGCTCCAGGCGCACCCAGCACCGCTCTGACGGGCTGCGATTGGAGGGGGGTATGTTGGCAAGCGACGCTGAAAAAGGCAGTCGGCTCTGAGCTGTGGTGTAGTGAGGAGCTCTGTTAACGCGAACCTCCACGCTCGACCCACGTCACGGAACGCGATGCCGAAGTTTTTGGAGCAGCGTTATTCCATCAAATTTGCGGTAAAGCTTGGGATATCGTCTACCGAAACTGTCGGCATGATTAACCAGGCTTACGGGGAGTCAGCCATGTCCAGAAACATGATCTTTCAGTGGCACAAGATGTTCGTGGAGGGCAGAGAAGAGGTCGACGACGAACCACGGCCTGGACGCCCATCAACGACACTCGCCGACGAAAATGTGCGAAAAGTTCGCGATGTACTGAACTCTGATCGTCGTCTTAGTGTTCGGATGATAGCAGAGCAGTGTAATGTGCCAAAAACAATAGTGCACGAGATTATTAGGCACCAATTACAGATGCGAAAAATTTGTGCAAAGTTTTCGCCGAAAGTGCTCAGTGATGATCAAAGACTAAATCGTTTGGAAATCGCGACACAACTTGCGGATCACTGCAAAAATGATCCACATTTTTTAGAGACTTCTTTCTGTTCCCGAAGATAAAGAGGAGTTTGAAAGGAACGCGATACGGGACTTAGGACGCCGTCAAAGAGGCCGTGACGACGTGTCCTCGAGAGTTTCCCGATGATGCCTTCGCGGGAGCGTTCCAGGAATGGGAACGCCGCTGGAACAAGTGTATCGACTCACAAGGGTCCTATTTTGAGGAATATTAGCTTGAGATATGTAAAAGTGTAATAAATTTTTTTTCCTGAGCTCAGTACACTTATTTTCCGGACGAACCCTGTATGTACAGAGGATTGTATGAAACTAAGTTTCCAGTACTTTAAACACTCTTCGGTACATCAACAAGCATGTCTCATGTGCCTAGACAATTATTAAATAAAGCGTTGGTGCTAAGTGAGCTACGTTATTACCTTTCTATCTACCTGAAGCATCCGAAAAGCGAATGTTTTGAAGTTTCGATACTCGCAACATAAACATACCTAATTAAGGCTCTTTCAGACCTAATAGAGATATGGATGACATAATAATTACACCCTTAAAGATAACGCAGCAACTGAACATTAAAACTAACAGTTCCTCCGGATCGGAGGAGATTCCTGAAAGAGTAATTGAAGAGCCCGCGCCAAAAAATATGCCCATCAGAGAAAAAATATTTAACAAATTGATTTTGGAATTCCTAATTCTGCCCTCCAATTAACAGTTCCCATACCGACTCCATTCGCCTCTCACCGCTGAGCAGTCTGATACGTAAACAGGTTGCGGATAAGACTCCTATCCCTCCAATCCACTTCTGTTTTTAGACACACATTTATTGGTTCTGCCAAATTCATCCCATCGAACGCTTTAACGAAATCCACTAAGCAAAAAAATGCATTTTGATATCATTCTATTTTTTTCTCAATTAATCATATTATTCCAATTCCCTTATGCACTTCTCATCTTGTCATCAAGTGTGCTTGGAACTAAGCTATCCCCAACTATGTCACACCCTCTCTCTATGCCTAAGCTTGGTGCCTAATGTGTAGCAACCATACAGTTTCTTTATATTCCTTCCCGTCCCTAATAAATCCTTCCTGGTTTAACTAATAATATCTCTGTCATATACTATTTAATATTGTGCGTGGACATTTTTCTTTTTACTTCATATAGTGCTTCACTTCTCCCCACAGCACTCCAATTTCACCCTGTACTTTCCATATCCTCTTGCCTTATTAGTTTTCAGTCTAAGTTTGTTGGCATCGGCATTAGGCTACTCTTTACGAAAAGCGCCAAGGGGTCCGCAGCTTAACGTACGATCCTACGGACGGCGTACTCACTCAAAGTGCCCTCCACAAAGCACCTCAAGGAGGGATCAAGATAACTCTGAAAAATATTCAACACCACCGGGATTTGAACCCGGGCCCTCAGGGTGGGAAGCCAGTGCGATAGCCACCACCCCATCTCGATCCCCACTACCTTCCTCTGCAGAGAGAGGGAACTGAGGAAAAGGATTCAAGAGGACAGGACAAAAGGACGAGAACGCTGGATGAAAGGGGAAGCTGTGGAAAGTATTGGGAGGGCAAGAGTTGGGAGGGAAAGGTTTGGAAGTGAAGCATTTATATGGAAGGTTTTGGGAGCGGAGGGGGAAAGAAAATATTTGGAGGTTGGGGTAATTAATATCTGATGTTGACCCCTGGCTCATTCTAGATATCAAGGAGCCGGGCAAGGAGCATATATGCCTGTTCTATTTTTTTGAGTTTGAGTGGGGGTGGGAGTGACGATAGAATGGAGACACTTTAGCATTTATCAAAGGGAATGTTATGTTCGGAGGGGTTTTTTGGGATTGGGAGCATCGAATTCAGGGAATAGTTCACGCATGAGGCACGGTGGTTATTAATTATAAACTTCGGCTGCCCAATATGGAAGGGAGGGCGTAATTGTCACTTCAGAAGGTAAACTACATTACTGGAGGTGCACGAGGAGTTGGGAATTGATGGGAGAGGGTTATAGAGCGGGTGGGAGAGGAATAAGATTTGGATTTTGAAATTAGCATAACTTTTATATCTTGGTTTATTGCAGGTCATGGGAGTAGTTTGGGATGCGGCGGGGATTTAATGAGTGGATTGGCTGATTTGAGGAGAGCTGAAAAGCTAGTGGGGCATTTGAAAGTTACTTAAAAAGTTACTGGTGTTTAGGAAAAACGTTGGTGGTGGAGTTGTGGTTCTTGAAGATGGGTAGGAAGATTAGGATGAGGAAGATTTTTAGGATGGATCTCAGAGCCTCTATGCCAGGGAAGTAGGTGGTACAAATTGAAAGGGGGTGGGTTTCTGCGGTGGAGGAAAGTTTGGAAGTGTGTGCATGCCCTCCTATGGGGCATGAAGGGAGGAGGGGTTTATTCGGAATAGGAACTTGTTGTAATGTTGGATGTCTGATTATGTTTTGTTAATAAGAGAAAAGGGGATTTTAGCTGCTCCGTTTGCCAGCTTTTGCCCATCCAAAACCTCATTCAACAGATAGATCACCGATAGCAATAATAATGATATATTTGTGCCATCTATATCGTCTAATTCACGTGGTATGGTCCATATTATCAGATAGGAAATATAGTCATACTATATTTTCCCCGTTTCCATGCCGAATAAAGTTAGTACACCTCGTTATATCGTTACTTTACAAATATTAATATCGATATGGTGTTGATATATCGTCATCTCGCACCGACCTATTTTCATGACGGTCCGCGCTTGAGGAAAGAAAGGTCTCACGGCCTCGGTCAAAAGGAAAAAGAGGCAATGTGTAGGGACGGAGGCAACTGTGCGCTTTTGAGAGGAACGCATGAATGAAGAATGCGTCTCCTTCCAATTCTCCTTCGACAGCCACCGCCGCCACCCCGCTTTGGTGAGCCCTTACCCTCCCTTTCCTGACCGCCATCCCTCCACGGCCACCCCTCCCTTCCTCCCTGGCCCGCTTCCCCCCCCCCCCCGCATGTGGTCAATGGTCGGGAGGCGATGCCGACACACTGGTAGGAAAACAAGAGCGCCCCATCCTCTTCCTCACTCCACAGGAGGGAGTGAGGAAGAGGGCGGGTTTTCTGAGAAGGGGATCAGTGTAAGAATCCCGAGAAGGGAACCATTTCTGAGGCCCGGTGTGAGAGAGTAAGAGAGACACTCGAACCCCCTATTCATGTCTGAGACTAGTGACGTGGACACCAGCATGTTTTCGTTGGAAGGAGGCAAAGCAAGGGTATTTCTTTTTCTTTTTATTGCTGCTTTGGAGTTGTGCGGAAGCTAATTCATTCCCGAGTCACCGTTTAAACGCTTCAAACACTGCTCTTATGCTAGCGCGATATCTTTTGAGTTACCTTCAGTAGTAGCGCGAGGAAGGACATGCATGTATTATAGTTCGTATAAAAAAACGTTAAAATTCATATTCATGTTATAATTACTAAATTAATATGTGGGTAAAACAGATAAGTTGGAACAATTTACTTATCTTGGATGTATTTTGGACGAAGATGGACAAAGTTCTAAAGGTAAAAAGGAAGAATTGCATCAAACAAGGGACCTTTAACAAGGAGAAGAGGGATGCTGGTATGGGCCCTTATGGTGTGTGTTAAGAAAATATTTGTGAACATTTTGAAATTGAAATTAGATTAGCAAAGCGTGGAAACTTGGTTGTTGAGGAAAGATGACGTGAATATTGGACGGTTTTCAGATGTGGGTGAGGAGAAGAATTGGTTAAGTTAAGATGGACGGAAAGGAAAACAAATGAGTGAGTACTATGCATGACAGGAAAGGAGAGGGACAATGGGAGAAATCGAAGACAACAGAGAGGGTACAAGAAGAGAGTTTTGATTGATGATATGTTAAAGATGTGATAGAGGTAGACTTTAAGGCAAGCGAGATAGGGGGAGGAAAGGAATAATCATGATGGAGTTAGAATTTACATGTGTGGGATTGAAGAAGGGTTCATTGTAGTGTACTGTGTCATATTTGGTCTTGTTAGGCGAATCTTAGAAATGTAGAAGTGGACTGTCTTGTGTTCTAAATGAAAATTTGCGACAATTCAGACCTATAGGAACAAACATTAATTTCATGATCGCATTGAAATTTGCCGATGCTCACAATGGTGATAGCTGTTTAAGGTAAATTTCGTATGATACAGGACCGATGCCTTCTCATTGCTAACATGTAGGCTTTTTGAATAGTCAAATGTTTCTCCACTTGTTACTTCTCAAAGAGTTGTTATTCCAATTGTACTTCCGAATCAAAACTGGCAGATCGAGATGAATGTATGCGAAAATCTCTCGTGTCATCTTGAAAATAAAACTGTCGAAGGGTTTGAATCTCAACTGATTAGCCCAATCTTACATGGATATCAAAAGCCTCGTATCCTATTATTGCTCACCTGATTTACCTGTGAGTTGCACCTGGTTGCCTGAATTACGGGCGTAAATTGACCTCGGAAAGGTGTGTTATGAGACAAGAAATGAAACGTGGGGAACAACGCGAAGCAAAATTTTTTTCCCCCATCTCCTAAAACTTTGCTGGAAACCTTATCATATATATATTCTATTCCCATCCCATATCAATGATCGCTTCATCAGATTGATCCTTATTCGATGACCTAAGGTCACTTATAATACTTAAAAATATATTTTTTTTAATTCTTTAAAAAATGTTAGTGTTTATAATATACTTATTTACCATTTTATAAGCCTTAAATCGGATTTTTTTATTAGGAAATAACAAAAAGACAATTACATACAGTCAAGTCCTTGGTGGAGCAAAATCCATGCTGGAATCGAACCGGCGACCTTTCGGTTGGCAGGCGAGATGGCACCCCACCGTTTCCGTGGACAGCGATATAAACCTTCTGGTTTAATTTATCGTAATTTTTCCAGATTTCTGGAAGTCGGATAGCGGATAAAAATTACATTTGTATCAATTTTCGTTCATTATCCGGGTAGTCTACCTATTTGCGATGGAATTTGAACCAACCCAAAAGACGGTTGCGTATTACGTATCCCATTGTCTTCTTCCAGGTTGAACCCCTTTGTTCTACGTTATATCTTTCTTCAATTCTTCTTACCATATACCTAGCTTCGTCACTTCTTTCACGCTTATCTATCCATTATTCAACAGGTTTATCACGGCCATCAGTATCCTACCGTTACTTCATACCTCCTCTATACAGCTCTTCCGTCATTTTCAAACCTCCCCCTAGCTTTTTCCTCTCTTATCCAACAATATTTAATATCTAAGTTAGTCTTCCACACTGTGAAATATTATTTTGCCCATTATTTTTCGTACTTTTGTCTCCAAAACTTCTTACTTATGTTCATTTTCTTGCTCGGAAGAACAGCTTTCTGATTTACACTGCTCCACAAAAGAATGAAATGCCAATTTTAGGTAAATATCAGTGAATAAAATTAAAAATAAAAATTATTTTCCAATTAATCATTCAAGGTTTGAACAATCACAAGATACACGTAAATTTTCCCCTTTTGGATGTTTTATAATTGAGATATAAGATGAAGAAAATTATAATTAATTCTGTTTCACTGCATAATTTAGTCCATTTAACCATCTTGTAACACTACTTCTGATACGCTAATAAAAAAATTATTTTAATCGTCCCACACACCGTATTCACCCACCAAATAGGATAAGACCGATAAACAAATACAACGTTTTATGCGTGAATCAATGAAGGTAAAACAATAATATCGAAGTTTTGAAACTGTGTGCCTTAGCAAAGAGATTTGAAACAATGATATAAAAATGGTAAAATTAGATTAAAAATCTTTTGGTGAAAATTTCTTTGAAAATGTAATATATGTAAGTACTTGTACAAATTAAAAGCGATGGAAAAGTTCAAAATCTGTCATATACCTTCTCGCAAAAATGTCCTCACTACATTGACTGAACGTGAAATTGTCATATATGTTCGGCTATGACATGATAAATTTTAATTTAACAAACGTTTTAATATTCTTAACACACTTTGATTACTTCCTGATCAAACTTTGAACTTATAATCATCATCATTATTATTATATGTAGATAATCTACCGGTTACGGTAGGTTTTGGATGTACAAAAGACAACTTGTTCTATTACAAGGGTAGGTCGTTAAATATATTCCCTTGCCTCTCCCAATGAAGCACAACCTGACATCCGAAACTACAATTTAATACTATCGGTGCTAAAAGTAATGACGTTTTAATTTAAATACTGTGATCTAAAAAAATATAGATGTACTGAATATTGTTATAAGTTCCTATCGAAATGAATATCCGTACATTTCAAAATGTAAAACTCGAAGTATTTTGTGCAATTTTCTTTGCTTGAATAACTTGTTTTTTTTCGAACTCTAATTGTAATGCACCAATGCACTGCCATCCTACCAATGCTAAATGACACAATGGTATGTCGCGAAAGGACAGGAAGTTTGCCAAGAAAATATAACCGTAATGCCCTTATTGTAGGGCCGCTGTGCCATTGAGCTTGACCTCCCAAGTGAAGATTCCTTTTTCCGTTTTATTGCTACGCACATGTGGAGGCAACCTCCTATAGGGTTATAGGCGCCATTCTAAGGTGGAGTGGCTAAAGAATATTTTCTCTGAATAGATTTCTCTTTTCCTATTACGATAACCCTCTGGCTCCCCAGTCATGCCTTCTCATTCTTCATCTTTTTGCTTTTTCTCGTTAAGTAAACCTGAAAAATCTCTTCTTCCCTGAAGCCACTTTGACTCCATGTTTTCAGAACCATCGAATTTTTTTGGCCGCCTTTTTCGAGAAAGATATATCCTTTTTTCTAGTAAAATTTCCTAGTAATTATCACCCTTCAGTTCGCAAATAAAACGAATAAACCTTCATTTAGAACTGTTTTCAACGACCATTACTCTATCACATTTTTCATCTACCCATAAATATTATTTTGCTTCAATTCCAATTCGTCAAATATTCTGAGCGCATCAGTCGATTGTTTCAATGGTGTATCACTGTTGGTAATTTCTGCATTCTAGTGGATGTTCTCTGTTGATGGAGATGTGTATAAACACCTTAGAAGGAACTTTTACTTCACCTTTTTGCATATTATGTCTTCAAAACCTTTTCAGCCGATTCCATTTTTTCGCATTTCTCATGAAAAAAGGCATTATTCATTATGCAAAGAACTTCAGAAGCAAACGGCTTGGGAAGAAATCTTAAAAGTGATGAATGACTTCTTTGATAAGAACAAACTTTCACGAAATTATTGCGTAAGTATTTGCACCGATGTCGTGGTTGCATTTATAAGGAGAGACAGAGATATTGCGTCCAAAGTTAAGCATGAACATCTTGACGGTCAAATAATTACTACTATGTTTATATTCATAGAAAAACTCTTTTGCTAAATAGTTTGCCTCATGGATTAAACTGCACATTTTATTTAATATAAATGTTGGATGTCAGCCAATTCTATAGGGGTTTTCTCCAAGTGCACGTAATGTAATGGGATCAGATAATCAATCTCTGTTTTCCATACTGAAGTTTGTTGGCTGTTGAGTGGGGAAAGTACAGTCCAGAATCCTTGAGCTGGAGGAGGATTTTTTAAGTATAGCTTTCAATGTTAAGCTAAGCTGTAAGAGCAATTGAAGCTTCCAAAATAAGTAGTATTTCCCTGACACATTTGAACACCTAAATGAACTTACGCAAAAAAAACTACGACCAAGTGAGAATATATTAACTTGCACCAACAAAATTAATTGATTCAAATACAAAATTCATCTTTGAAAGATGTGGTGTAAAATATTTACCTGAGAAGACAGTCGAAATTATGCTTCGTACCCTAAAAAAAGTAACACTTTGAATTTTAGATCAGCACCTTACGAATACTTGAGAAAAAGCTTCATCGATATTTTGTATCTTAAATAGTTCACATACCGTTCGATTTATTAGCTAAAAAACGGAGGAGTAATTAGACCTAAAATATGATCATACCTTTGATATTGAGTTTGAGAAAGTACAATTATCACAAACCTGGGTATGTACCAAAATACAGTTTCCACCCGCTGACGAAGTCGCAACAAAAATTTTTTATCATTTGATGCCAAATTCAAGCGTGAAAAAAGTTGCTCTTCTTTGCTCACAAACAAGAATTTAAACAGATCAACTTTAAAAACTATTGTTCATTAATTGCGTGGTCTTCTTTCGCACATATACACATAAACATATAAAAAAGCTGTGCGGTCAGAAAAAAGCCCAAGTATCTCATTGACCAAAGTAGAGAATATTTGTATTATC
Organism: Hetaerina americana; assembly: GCF_022747635.1. Taxonomy (NCBI): domain Eukaryota; kingdom Metazoa; phylum Arthropoda; class Insecta; order Odonata; family Calopterygidae; genus Hetaerina; species Hetaerina americana. The sequence goes on from NW_027287427.1 coordinate 70,700,808, forward strand.
TGCAACTTTTGAATATTTTAGACATATATATTAAAACTTAAAATGTTTATTTTATGATTAAATTATTAATTTCATCTTTACATGCAGTAATTATTTAAGTGTAATCAATTGTACTTCATTAGTCCCTAATAATAACCATATAGAATGTGTTTTACAAGTTATTCTCAATTCCTAACGCGATATACTATGTGACATACACTGTATACTATAAGAAATGTGACATCTGACTACAAGCTATGTAAAAAATTAGTCAATCAGAATGCATGGATTAAGTATTTTCATTTTTTTGTTACGTTCATTTTGTACTCCTGACTGCATAAAAATACTTATGTAAAACAAATATCTAGCTAACATTTTTACCCATAAAAATGCAAAACATATTTGAAATTAGTATCTTATCAAATGAACTGGGATGATAAAGAAGAAATTAATTGTATTGATATTAAAATTTTGCTTCTTAGTGCGTGCCGTAAAATCAATGTATTTGTGACGTTTACTGTGATTTGGAAAATGTTGGGAAGCACGCCATTAATTAATACCTTAATTTATCCCATAAACCAAAAAATTATGTATCCCAAATTTTTCATGACATTATATTTTTTTCTTTGGTGAACAGTTAACACTAAACCTTAGGGATGTTTGTCTTACTTAGGATAAAGTGACTACAGTAACTTAGCATGACTTCAAAGTCTAATGTTAAGGTAACATCACTCACGCATGTATACAGCGTTGTGAGTAAGTTATTCAACAGAAACGCACCGCTGCTTGAAAATTTTGTCCTTCGTAAGGAGGTGGACGAAAGCACTACACTCAATATTATTTCGGTTGCAAAGAGCTTGCAAAATTTCCATTGAAAAGCGTAAGGAATTTGTGGGTAAAAAACAGCGTATATGGCAAAATGAAAACCACAGAGAACGGCGAGAAAAACTCTTCTGCGTCATCTTCTGTGTACTCGAGAAAGCTGGAAGGCGAGAGCGGACATCTGCAGGAAGTTGCCTAGTAATAATAATTGAAGGTCGCGATCTGATGCACACGTGTTTTTCGCGGGACTAAACTCCGCTTATCTTGAATTCATTGACTTTGGCCTGAAATAGCTTTTTTCTGGCTAAAAGCCTAAATATCCAAGAACGCTCAATTTTTCCACGTGTTTTCCATCTCATTGACCTAATTTTATTGTCACTGCTGGCATTTATTTACAATTTTTGACTTCTGAATTGCATGTCTTTTGTATTGTTTTAAAGATAAAATGAATTCTTCTCATGCGCATTTTTTTCTATTATCAACGTTTGAGTAGCACACAATAAAGTTTTCAAAATTTCTGGTAGTACTCTAAACAATCATTGACAATCTTCTATCACAATGGCTGCCGCAGTTATAATGTTTAATTACGCATGCGCAATGCCTAGAGTTCCGGGTCTATTCGATTCGATACGTCAAATGCAGTATTCACATTCAGTTCATCGCTACAAAATTGTTGCATAGTTTCCAAATTTAACATATAACAGCTTGGTAAGGCTCCCGCTGACATAGTGCTGGAGTCAAAACAATGGAACTTGTATCACATAAATATAACATATTCACCCAACGACGTAATTTAAAATTAATTTTTTTCAGGAGCAAAAAAAAAGTCGTGATCATTAAGTATTGAACAAATGTCGTAAAATTATTATTCATATTTACGAAGAATAAAGAAACTACCAGAAATAATGGTAATGAATAAGTACATTTTCCGTTCATGGCTATGGTTAATGTTACTTTAGCCTAAAGCCAATTCACAATAATTAGAAACCTAAATTACTTTTACATTTATATCATCATCATCGGTTCTTAGACCGAGGATTGGGTTATAGTATCTAATATTTCCTGCCTAATAATTATTTCTTTCCCTCGTAAATCCTCATGCCGATGTCGGCCATACCCTGCTGATCATAGTTCAACCTTGATCGTCCTCATTGACCTTTTCCTCTTGTGTTTCCTTCACTCATGTCCTTCATTAAGCTAACATTTCTTGTCGAAGGATGTATTCAATCAGTTCCCATCTTCTTTTTGTGCCCTCAATAGGTTTGCGCTGCACTCACTCTTTGAAGTATTTCTTCATTTTCTATACTTATGTACAGGGTTCGTCCGGAAAATAAGTGTACTGACTCCTGGGCTGGGCGCGCCGCTCCAGGCGCGCCCAGCACCGCTCTGACGGGCTGCGATTGGAGGGGGGTATGTTGGCAAGCGACGCTGAAAAAGGCAGTCGGCTCTGAGCTGTGGTGTAGTGAGGAGCTCTGTTAACGCGAACCTCCACGCTCGACCCACGTCACGGAACGCGATGCCGAAGTTTTTGGAGCAGCGTTATTCCATCAAATTTGCGGTAAAGCTTGGGAAATCGTCTACCGAAACTGTCGGCATGATTAACCAGGCTTACGGGGAGTCAGCCATGTCCAGAAACATGATCTTTCGGTGGCACAAGATGTTCGTGGAGGGCAGAGAAGAGGTCGACGACGAACCACGGCCTGGACGCCCATCAACGACACTCACCGACGAAAATGTGCGAAAAGTTCGCGATGTACTGAACTCTGATCGTCGTCTTAGTGTTCGGATGATAGCAGAGCAGTGTAATGTGCCAAAAACAATAGTGCACGAGATTATTAGGGAGCAATTACAGATGCGAAAAATTTGTGCAAAGTTGGTGCCGAAAGTTCTCAGTGATGATCAAAGACTCAATCGTTTGGAAATCGCGACACAACTTGCGGATCACTGCAAAAAGGGACTTGGCACCATCGGACTTCTTTCTGTTCCCGAAGATAAAGAGGAGTTTGAAAGGAACGCGATGCGGGACTTTGGACTCCGTCAAAGAGGCCGTGACGACGTGTCTTCGAGAGGTTCCCAATGATGCCTTCGCGGGAGCGTTCCAGGAATGGGAACGCCGCTGGAACAAGTGTATCGACTCACAAGGGTCCTATTTTGAGGAATATTAGCTTAAGATATGTAAAAGTGTAATACATTTTTTTTACTGAGCTCAGTACACTTATTTTCCGGACGAACCCTGTATCCATTTATTTTCAGGATTATTTTATGGCTCTAGGTTTTCAATGCCTCTTGTCTTTTCTTTTCTGCTGCCCCTATATTACACATTTCAAATCCGTAGAAAAGTAGATCCCTTAAAAATATAACTTTAAATCTTTTATCAATGAATTTACTATTTGTCATTTTTACTTGTTTCATTAATATACGTATACTATATATACATATTCATCTTTCGAATAAATTCTCAAAATAAGTGAATCCTCATTAAACATTTAAAATGGTTGTAGCCTACATTTTTATTGATAACAGCTCTTGATTTAAAGCCTTATCAGGAGCATTTACAACTTCTCTTCACGTTTACTCATTGCAGTGTATTTGTTTATGGCTTTTCCTCCAGATTTTCTAGGCATTATACAGCAACCCAATTATATCTTCTAATGAATAATATAGTTTCAGGCACAACTTTGTAGATATCCATGATCAAGAAGCATAGAAAAAAGTGTGTAACATTTCCGCAGATTTTAATTTCAACTCAACTGGTTTCATCGCCAAGGTATGAAAGAAAAGGAAGGAATGAAAAAAAATTTAACTTCTCATTTCTATTCTTTGGCTCTTTGAATTTCTCAGCATATAAAAACATCATCTTGTTCACGTCATACCAGTAGACTTAGTGCCCACATAAGATAGCCCACGGATGAAAACATCTTATAAACTATTTGTTTCTCCAATGAAAATACGTTTAAGTAATTAAAAACAGAAGTGGCATGTTTTCAGTTTTAAACGAGTATAATTAGTTTTTCCGAAATCGTGGAAACGATTTAATACCTAAATTTTCAACTGTCAAAGTGATTATTTAAGTAATTGATTCAGTACACACTAATTACTACCACTGTAATGGTCTAGATAAGTGATTTTAGGTGCGCTCCACCTTCTAACAGCTGCCATGATTCTATTGCTAGATTCCGCGTCATAAAAAGTTACTGGAAAATGGCTGAAAATGTTGGAAAACTGCATGCTTCACTTTATAAAGCAATTATTAGAATGTAAAAAGGACATGCATATTTACTCTAAATTATTATCATTTTGGTGATGCGTTAATTTCATGCACCATAATGTATAATTTGTGATATTTCATTTATACGTAATACGAGTATTTCCGTCTTCATGTCAAAAATATAATCCATCGTTAATGCTTTAGCCTTTATATTTTTATGCCATAAACTAAAGCCCTACCTTTACTCAATCTAGACCATAAAAGGATTTTATTCTTTATATTTAAGTAGCTCATTTTCTAAAGTAGTTTGATGTACTAGAGTACGACTCGTACGAGCGCTAATCAAAGCATTTCGGCAGAAAATTGTTGCATTCCTATTGACAATGACCTGCCGGCTTAGGGTGGAATTTAGGTGGGCCCTGAATTACATACTAATTAGTTAATTCCTCAACCCAAACAAATATGACCCAAAATTTCCTTAAATACCATGAAAACATATTAACATAACTCGTTCTTCAGCATGCCTGATATTATTCTTCCAAAATCCATCCAATTTCTGATTTCATCAAATGTTTAAATTGTTTTTCTCCCTTTTCCTCACTTTCCGAACATTCTTTACAATATTGCTGCTTTTATCATCCCTTTGCTTCTCAGTATCTCTTTTGTTCGCTTGTCTTACCTTTTTCCAGTATCTACCAACAAGCCGTCTATCCTCCACTACTATTCCTAGATCTTCATCGTTGGTTATACTTTACGTTCATTTTATTTTCTCCATTTTTATCCTCACTCACGAGTTGTTATGTCCCTAATGTATAAATATCCTCTTGCCTTGAAGACTAAGTTTTCAATTCATATAAAACTAAGCTCTACGTTAATTACGCTCCTTTCATTGCCATTTTCTTTATATCCACCCTTAAGGAGCCTATCATTAACCCCAACCTCTTTGCAAACGCTTCTTAACCTAACAATTCTTTTTTTAATATCCTCACCACTTCTACCATTTGATTCAAAAACGCTTCATTAATAAATGATATGTTCTATCTGTTCTGGTTTCTGTCCTAACACTTTGAATATTACCTAAACCTAACTATTTTTTGAAAATCTTATTCTGCCTTCATATTCTTATGATTGGTTTTTATCCCATACCTATACTACTGGTTCTATAACCTGCTAAAAAATGATTTTAACCCTTTAGCTTATTGGCAAATTAACGCTTGATCATTCGAAAATCTGATTGGATGAGTTACCATCCATTCCTGCCACCAATCCTTTCCATAAGTCAGTTATTTTTTCACCATGAAACCATAAACACAGTAAACAACCCGAAGGTCGTTTTGTTAGCTGATGGTAGAGTTCAACCAGGTACTGAGCCAGACAGCATGTGAAATTCACCAAATATAATGAAATTGACTGATGATAGTGGTCATTCATCTCGTTTTCACCCGCCTAGGACTACTTTTCCCGACCCTCCATTCGCTAGCCGCACTTGATCCATTTCCATTTCTCGAAAATTATTTCAACGTCACTGTCTAAAATTGCAGAAAAATACTCCATTTGACGCACCAGCGGGGATATCTTCACCAGAACCGTCAGTGCCAAAACCAAAAGGGCCTATTCGATGGTAGCACACGGAATGAAGCTTCTTGAAAATCCCTAGTTCGGAATGGAGGAGGGGGAGGATACGCCTTTGGGCCTCGGGTAAGAGGTTGTATGGAGTGGGGAGAATGGTCGGAGGTGGGGGAAAGGGTAGGAAGGGTTTTCTTGGGTCGAGGGTGGTGGGAGGAGAAAAAGAAACTTCTGCCGGAGCACGTGACCCAGGGGACCGCGTTGTAAAAACATGGGATAAATATGATGAACACGTGAAAGCGGCGAGTTTGCTTGTTTGTGACGGTACGTGGGGGGGACGCAGAAGGGGTGGGGATTTAACGGAGGGTACGTAACAATGCGTGGAGAGGGAGAGACCGAGAGACGACCGAGAGAGAAATGAGTGTGAGAGTGGGGGGGTGGGGAGTCTTGGAATAGAAACTTACCTAAAGGGCGGGAAGATCTCCCTTATCCGTCATAGGGAAAGGATAAGTAAAAATCATCAGAGCATGTGACGGCTCTCTAGAGTTATTGATCCCTGATTAAATAATGTGATGGAAAATAGCTCATGAATGATTTCATAAAATTTTAACCCTTGATAAGGAGATCCATGAAGATAACGTGAAACTGGTTGGAAAGACATTCCAGTTCAGAGGGCATCCTAAATACGATGTTGTCAATGAGAGAAATAATGGCGTGCCAAAGTCAGTCGTCGAAGGAAAAGGGGATTGAAGGAGCTATAGTAGATGCTACGGATGAGATCAATGCAATAAGTAATGAAGAGTGGTTGAAGAGAAAAACCTATTTAGTGCATAATAATGACTAGATAAAGAGGGAAATGGAACGTACACATTTGGAGGATATATAGTCATAATTGAAGGAAACATAGACGGGAAGAGTTACGAAGGAAGAACTAAGCATGCAAAGCAAGTAATGAAAATGTCGGTATAAGGAGCGATGAGAGAATGAAGAGATTGGAAAGGAAACTTAGAGAGCTGCTAAAAAACTCAAAATAATGGGTTAGTATTGGCCCATGTTTCAGCACCGTATTGTCATACATTACATATCAGTAGTCCAATACTCAAATATTTTCAATGTACTGCACAGTGCAGTGACTTTCTTCCCTTATTAAAGCTTTCCTTCGCCGTCGATTTCTAGATATATGGCTATATATATATATATATATATATATATATATATATATATATATATATATATATATATATATATGAGGCTCATCTCTTTCTTCTGGCTATGCGTGCCACGAAACGCACTGTTCCTTTCCTGTATGATGTTGTATGAATTCTAACCCACTGTCCTTTCCTTTCCTTGTGTATTGTCTATTTCTCCTTTGGTGGGTGAAACGGCCCCCTGACGCCATCTCTTGGCTGAAAGAATCGGGGCGCTTGGCGACATATTAGACCCACGGATCTCAGGGTAAATTGACTATCCTCGATAGCTCAAGTGGTTAAGAGCATCCGCCCGGCAAGTGGAAAGATCCGGTGTTCGAGTCCCGGTTGAGGAAATATTTTTACTCTTGTGATCCGTTCGATTCCGCCTTCCCCACCTCTATTGTGTTCGTCCTTTATATGTGTTCCTATCCCTTTTCCTTATATCTGTTTCTGTATATATGAGTATTTATTCGCCGTTTGGCGGGATTTCGTGTTTGAATGTATATATATATATATATATATATATATATATATATATATATATATATATATATAGAGTACAATACACAGTAACACACAATATAGACACACAAAAAAAGAACACTCACACGTATTTTCTTGATATTTCGACGGAAACAATCCGTCTTCCTCTGAAGATATAGAAGTAAGGATCATTTGATATTTCGACGGAAACAATCCGTCTTCCTCTGAAGATATAGAAGTAATGATCCTTACTTCTATATCTTCAGAGGAAGACGGATTGTTTCCGTCGAAATATCAAGAAAATACGTGTCAGTGTTCTTTTTTTGTGTTTCTATATTGTGTGTTACTGTGTATTGTACTATTCGGCACTTCCGTGTTACGTCTACGAAAGCATATATATATATATATATATATATATATATATATATATATATATATATATATATATATATACAAACACAGATGTAGATTTTTAGAATATAGAGACACAAAGAATATACCACCGATATTCCACCAAATCTCCCACCTTTCTTAATTATCCCATCCCTACTCACACCGCTTCCCACAATCGATCTTTTGACGACTGCTTCTCCGTTTCGGTGATTGAAATACTTCCCAAATCTGCGAGTATAATAGAGGTGAGAACCCGCGAGATGGCGCATATCTGGGTGGCCCAATCATTCAAACCGCCCGGGCTGAACCAAGCCCACTGAATGCATCATATGGCTGCCTACATATCCCCCCCACCCCCTTGTTCATTTCCTATTGGTCCCTTTACCTCTCCTTCCCCCACCTCTCCCCCGCACATCCTCTCCGCTCTTCCCCGAGAACGCCATTCTGAAGACGACAGCCGTGCTGTCGAAACGTCAAATAACAAATTGTGAGTGTCCTTTCTTTGTGTCTCTATATTCTAAAAATCTACATCTGTGTTTTTATACAGTTGTGCGTCGCCGAAGAGCGTTCCATTTCGAAGATATTATATATATATATATATCTGTATATCCACTTGCTCAATTTTCCCCACTTTTAAATTCATACAAATACTTCCTCCTTTCCTCCTAATTACAATGAATTTGGTCTCACTCTCAATTATTTATTTTCATACCCCACGCATTATTAAAGTATATTATTTCAAATATGAACCTTCAAAAATGTATATAGTATACACCAACTAATGAGTAGGATTTCAATATAAATCAGTTATAATCAAGTAAAATCAGATATTATACCTGGGTCAAATTATATAGGTAGGTATAGTAAATTAGACAGTAGGTCTTATGGGAATAGAGTTTTTGCAAGCAAAAATTATCTAGCTGGAGCTATCACTGTTAATAAAAAGTTATAAAATACTAGGTGAACGGTTAGAAGGGATAACTTGAGAGCCGCCTAAATAGATCAATCCAAATGATGATGAATATTGTGTAAATGTATACTTTCCTGAGTGCTCACTTCCTACGTCGTTTAAACTCAGCAGAATATGATAAAATTTGCTCTAGTTTTTCTGCCACGCACGGATAGGGGTTACGGTATTCAAGTGATTAGAGCGATGGGTAACTTCTGGAAGGCCCGAGATCGACTCCTTAGAGCTGTACACACTTTGTCATACTTCGACTTCCAGAGCTTCCAGGGTAATCGTGAGCAGTACAGTAAAAGGAACTTTCCCCCGAACAATTATGCGCAATAATAAAACAGGCTTACTGTCAGATGAATAGTACCTGTATTCACTATTCCCAAAAGTGAAATCTTTCCTCAAAGGATATCATCATGGGACCCTAAGTGCCGTCAAAGAAAGTGCCCTTTTGGACCTTCCGGAATTCGCCTGCCAGAGAGCCTTCGAGTGGTAGAAAAGCCACTACTGAAAGCATGTCGACGCTTAAGGGATGAAATTAGAGTAATTCTCATGCTCCGTAAATTTCCGAAAATTTTCTCGATATTTTTATACTAACCATGTATGTTTGCTATAAATATAAATTAAGTGATAATTTTTCAAATCAATTTATCTTCCATTCATAAATAGCCTTCCCCCTATTTAAATAATGTCTTGGCACACCAATGATGATCAACATTACTGTTTGTCCATATAGTCGTAATAACAACTACGAGATAACGTCTTAAACAGGAGTTGGTATTTAGAGAAAGAAAACTATTCATTGCTACCGGGGTACCAGAGATCCAGTGTGATTTTTCGGGTATCATATATTTCTAGGAAACTGCATGCGACACAGGAGACGGAATTATCCTACTTACAATGATTTTAGAATTCCGTATTCTGTTGGGCTCAGAGTTAAATGAACTACACCCTCGCTTATTTAACTATTCTCAGTAATAACCCACGACCACACAAACCAATAACAAAATAATCACCCTATTATTGCCCGATGCCTGCTCCATAAACAATATCAAATAGAAAAACCTTCTTTTATATCGTCTAGTCCAATAGACCCTGGATATTTTTATCACATTCTTCCTGAATTAAAATTAGCTCAGTTTTATTAGGCCTGTTTGAACCGTTACACGTATGAGAAATCGTAATGGAAACTCATACCATCTCTTTTACCGACGGCTTTCTGAATTTTAAATTGATATGCTCGTTAATGTTGAATGAATCCGAAGAAAATATTACATTTCCTTCGGAATTCTTGCCATAAGTACGTTAACGACGCCGCGTGGCGGTGCTCTTTAAGAATTAGGATAGGCATCCAGAGAGGAAACAGAACCCTTCGGTGCATCGCTCCACGAACGTGAATTTTTTTTGGAAAAAATGTCTTCACCGTAATTCACTGCTTAGAACCAAATTTGTCGCCCCCACAGTTTATGAAACCATCGCCTTTCAGCTCCCCTTTCGCCCGCCGCTCGTCCACGCTTCAAAAGGAGAGCGAAACGAGTGAAAGACGATCCGTAAAACAAGAGACAATCGGCGACGGGCCGTGACGAATATCGTGACAGCCGCTTCACGAGGAAGAGAGCGGGAGAGTGCGAGTGAGGGGAGGGTGAGATGGGGAGGAGTGGTGGTTCGAAAAAAAGGGAGTAGACCGGAATCCATCAGTCATATCGATGGTGAAAAGGATGGGAAAGGGATGGGGCACGGAAGGGAGGAATTTTCTTGGGGGCCCTCACCAAAACGGTCCATGAGAGAGAAGGAGCCTCCAGGATGCGATTCACGGGCTTCCACGACACAAATCCACCCTCTGCGACACCTGTCGTTGGGCGCCCCGGACAAACGGTGGCAACCCATGCGTCATAACTCAACGTAGTCCGTGGAAACGTCCCTTTCACGAACTCCGCCTGCACGTCATCACCCACTGAACCGAAGGATGAGTTTGCAGAAGGGGGTATCCGCCTTCCTTTCCACAGAGCATGGCTCCTTTGGTTATATTCATCCTCGGTTATCTTTTAATCATTGGATAATGCGTCCTCAAGGCCATAGTCTTCAGCCACATGGTAGTCTTCAAAGCCATCACTCGGGTACGTGGCAGGAGGTGTGTCCCAAAAGGCATTTATTACTATTTGTTAGTCTGCCCATTAAGGTGGATGTTGGCTACATATCTCTTTAGCAATGATGTTCAAAATGTGCTATTAGCCCCATCATACTACGGTAGGAGAGATCATGTCAATAAAATTCGAGAGATTTAGCGCAGAACAGACAGATTTAAGATGCTATTAATCCAATGAATGATAAGGCATCAGAATAAAATAACGTTTCTCTGACCGAGCTTGGAGGGAAAGTTATTTTGGGTCAAGGGTAGTCTGGAATGTAATCACTCTCTACCACACACCCTAAAGGTGGCTCTCAGGGCACTAAAAAAAACCTAAACCTAAAAAAAAGACGGAATCTATTACCTCATGCTACATTAAACTGTTCTTCTATTCTGCATACATTGTGCTTCCATTAATTCCACTCAACATGCCCAAACTTTTCCTCCAGTTTCCTTGTTTACCTGATGTTCACTCGCTCTATCACAATCTTAAACATTCCATTGCCAAACAATATACTCTACATTCATCTTTCCTGCCCATTTGGAATTTATCCCAAGAATCCTCTCTCTTCCCCCATCATGTCTTCCGTTTGCTTACCTCTCGACCCATTTTTCTTTTTCCACCTTTGCTCACACCCACATCTCGAAAGCCTCTAATCTACGCCCAACAGCAACAAAAAAGGTTTTGCTTGAATGTTAGTTGCCAATGAAAATATTAGAATAATGTATAATTGGGACAATGTTAAAATTAACGAGATAAATTACTATATCTAAGTGCGTAATATTTTTCAACGCAAGACGAGCCATTATTATCAAAAAAACAATGAAATAGCAATACTATATAGGTTAGATAAAGGAATGGCAAAATCTAGGCTGTTTAGATATACATAGATATTTTTTATCTACTATCCCTATCCTAGCGACCGTTTACAGTAACTCTTACCTAGAATTTTTGGAGGGATATATAAAATCATAAATTTGCCATTCATACTCTTCTAATTTCACGTTAAACAGTAATTATAGCGATAGAGGCAGTAGAGGAAAGCCTGGGTGGTGGAAATGTACGATTGGTAGTAAGTTTTATAAAAAAAGTTAATTTGAGTGTACATACTAACAGATTCGAGGGTCTTAAAACCTGGTTGATTAACTGTATCAGCACAGTTTCGGGTTGGTCATATCTGAGTCCAACTATAAATCATCTTTTGAGAATATTCTACTGGCTACAGTACTCAATTGAATAGTAATTAAAATTAATTACGTGAAATTGATTCAGAAATCACAGAATATTTCCAAAACTTCGCAAGTAAGATCAAGGTTATGTGCGTCGTAGCTTTTCATGCGCTTTGGGAGTAGACGAAGTATTCATCCTCATACATACGATATTTTGAGTAACATCGTTTGAGCTGACAAAAGGGAAAAAAATATATAGGAATCCAAAGGATAAAATACGGGAGTTAGGTAACGGAGAATGTTAGAGCGAGATACGAGGAAATGAAGAGATTAGCACCTAGCAGGAAAGTTTGGAGAGCTGTGGAAAACCATTCCTTGACTGATAGCACGTAACATTGAGTGAGTGGAGAATGTGGAGAACTGTGCAGAAAAATTAATTGCAATAAAATTAATGATTATAAATATAGAAGTAAGAAATATTTTTAAAAAAATTGAGAGAAAAATAAGTTACTATAATGCGATTAAATGATAATTTAAAAAAAAACTATAACCTATCACCGGAAATTGGATTTTAACAGTGGATTAATATGTGAAGTGGATATTTCTGCCGAATAGTTGCTTAAATATGATACGAGTATGAATATGACCGTGAGCTCCTGAAGTTTTTTACTTTCAATCCTGCTGTGATTATTGGAGGGTTTTATGTAAGGTTCGTTTAAATTGAGCGATTGAAGGAGCTTCCCTCAAGGCTCCACTCGCGACAAGTAGTAATAGTAAATGATTTATTGTTGGTGACCGTTCGATGCTACGGTATAACCAGGTTTTTATTCCCTAGTGTAATTGTTTTATGAACGTGGTCTTGTGTTTTGAAATATTCCAACAAGTAGTGAGGAGCATTAGTGTTCATAATTTGATAAAGTAGATAGTGTATGAAGTTGACATCTGTCATTTCGATTTAACTGAGGAAGTTTATTAATGCATTTTGTCATATGGTAAGATATATGTATATTAAATATGAATCTAATGCATGAATTGAGCAAACGCTGAAGTTTCAATGATTATTCATCTGATAAATCTTGGTAAACTACGTCGATCCAGTCACAAAGCTGTATGATTAGCGTGGACACTAGGTGTTTCTTTCAGGATGTGGGGATGATTTATTTGAATTTGAGCAGAGGGAATAGTGATTTATGCTCAGATTTGCTTATCTGGTTACTTGATAAGACCGCGATAGATTTTCGCCAATCAAAATCATTAGGTTTTTCAGTCTCACAGTATAGTATTGGGTTACCGTTAATGCTCAAAGACGAAAGTTCAATTTTCTTAATTAAAGCAAGAATTCTTGGGTATCCAATCCCTATGGCTTGCGATTTACAAGGATTTATATTTTAAAAGTTGATTTTACTACAATTATTTAGTTTATCTAGATCATTATTGACGTACTTTATTTTGTCACGCAAGCTATTAAAAGTTGCATGTTAGTTAATATGTAAATCGTCAGCGTATAAGTTATACTTGTAGCTTTTGATTACTGACGGGCAATCATTGATGTAATCGTAGAATGTCTATGAGCATAATAGAGAGGCTATCTTGAATATTAATGAAGAATCAATCACGTTGCCGGAAAATTGCCCCAGAGGTCACAAAATTTTATCCCCAGGACACCATCACTCAAGATTCAAACTGTGTGATTTCATGGTCATCAATGCATCTGGAGGAGCATGAGCGGCGTAACCACAGGATGAATTCATTCCCTTCGTCCATACCGTAATGCCTAATTTAACGCGCAAGACGACTGCACCGAGGTGAGCTCAGCTCTCAGATGAGTGAGTATTTGGGTCGATGACGAGCATTCATAGCGGCTTGGAATCTTTATTGGGACCGCAAAGTGGAGGAGACCATTTGAGCCTAATTGAGGTGATACAAGGATGAAGAAAAAAGCTGGAGAGAAACTCGGTGTTGGCAATTAAATGCACGTGAAACAAATGAAATGCGACAAGCCTACCAGAGTTCTACAGTTTTAAGCTGTATAAAAGTCAATTATATACAACAATACAAAAGAAATATCTTAAAAGCGGTTGCTAACCACGAATCTGTACTAGTTTCCACCAAATGCAGTTAAAACCATAATAATTAACCTGCGTAAATCGATAACCCGATCCGAAATGGCCTTAACTGCACAAATTGAGCTTATCATTTTCGGTTGAATTAATGTTTAAATCCTAAATCTGGTTGGTACCAACCCTCCATACTTTTCCTCCTAATGCTGACTTCCTTTATGGCATGATCTATGACATCCCTCTTTCTCATTCTACGTATTTGTTCCTCGACGTTCCTAGAGGGGCCTTCATTTTAAACCCCTATTTTATATTCCTGGTAAATTAATTGCGTCTCCAAGTGTGTCCAAGTCTTTTGGTTCTTTCTTTACTAATTTTATTAGTACTTTCTTTCATCTCGTCTTCTGTATGCCTCTTTATTTCTCATTTTGTCAGTTCATGTTGCCTCCAAAATCAGACATCAGCAGCATCCAGCATCAGATATTTACAGCCGCAATTCATCTCCGATATCATTTTACAGTGGTCCATGCCGCAGATCCACAGTGCCCACTCAAATGTTTTCACGCTTGCACTATTATTTATGTTCAAATACGACTTATCTTCCGGGGAAATGTAAAAAGTTTCTATAATATATAATCTAAAAGACAAATACTCAACAAAGTAAGACCATAAAATTTTTTATAAATATCTCATCTCCGTTGCACATGATCTAATTCGATGATCAAACCGACTTTGCGAGGATTCTGGACTCCCCGAGTGACTCCGTCGGGGATCAAAACGCCGGGACAAATGCAAGAAGTTGGAAAGGGTTATTGAAGCAATCAATTTTCTGCTTGACCAGTGCATGGAGACATACGAGGAAATGTAAATCCTATATAATAAAAAAAGAAATATTAAATAATTATTTTTACGCTATCATTTCTCGTGGATTGGTTTTATTCATGGGACGTATAGTGGCTGAATTTCGGTGAAGACTTCCGCAGGTTTCTGCTCTAAGTTTCCGAAATGGCATTACAGCTGTTTCTCCGAAGTGGAAGCTTTAATGATATGTACACTCGATTGAAAATTTTCTTCCTATTGCATCCATGGTAACAATTACAGCTTTTAAAGCATTTCACATTAACAAGATGACATATTTTGGAAGCGGCATTTTCTAAAGACATTTTAAGACAAGTTAAGGCAAATCTAAAAATATTTTAGCGATCTTTATGTACATTATAATGTAATACTTCTGTGTTTCTTATTATATTTTGATCATTTATTTCAACAAGTCTTCGGATATTCTGCTATTACTTAGATGTTATCCATAAACGGAGTAAGTAAATATCACCATGTTCAACCTTATTTCTATCACGCCTATTCTTTTTGTTCCAATTATAGTCTTGAAATATTGATTGCCAGGTTAAAAAAGATTTAAATGATCACCTTAAACCTTTATTTAAACGGCGATGAGTGAAAAACGCAAGTTAGCAGCCATGAAAACATTGGGAATACATTTATCACTAGGCATTTTCTGAGTGCTTCTAAGGTAGTCAACTATGGGTTCGGCTTCAAAGGAATGCCAGGGTTTTTACGAGGGGATTAAAAAAATTGATAAATATATGAATAGCGATCATGAAGAAATTTTTCCCAAGGTAACCCTTCGAGGCGCTGGTTATACTCGACTGAGATTGACAGTTACAAAAAGAGGGTCAGCTTTAACGTGAGTCGAAGATGCACGAGTGCTTATATTAAGCGATCAATGCACCACATTTTCATTTTAGGCGGAACTCTAAAGGTTGCCTGCTGCAGTTACGGGAAAGACATTCCCATCGGTCCACTTTCTGTCGAGCTCAGAAGAAAATGGTTTTCAAGGATAAGACGTATAAGCGCTCGGGTCCCTGAAACACACCGTGGCTGAAAACCTGCGAAATGGAATAGAAATCAACCGATTGGCCCACGCTCACAACTGCGAGTTTCCCAAACAAATGTTTTTATTCAATTTAGGAACTGCGGGAGATTGCAGCTCGTTTCCACAGTGACGAGTGAGAAAATTCATCCCACGTTAGCCAGATATCATCTCCGGTCTCAATAAGCAAATGTAGCTGGCAAGTTGGGTCCTGCCTCCACAATAACTAGCGATGATTTTTGGATGGATTTGTTTGGGGGAAGAGCGTTTCTTCCCTCCTTTAATTCAGAGGAAGGTGTGGCCGGATTCATCTCGGGAGCGAAAACAATTGAGGTCGGATATTCCCCTCCTTATCCCAACCTTCCCCGTTGAAGTATTCGACCATCTCATCTCGCCTTTCCCCCTCTCCCCAAACCTCTCGAGCGCCATTCGTCCCACTCAGGGTCCATCGGGACTGATGTCACAACAGATTATCCTCTCGAGGACCGGACGATGTGCAGACTCCTTCTCGTTCCACGTAGGTACCCTGGAGGGTGTGAGGAGGGGGAACGGTAGGGGAGGTTTCCCCACAATACACCCTTCCCCCTTTCCTGCATCCATGCCTTCCTTACTCAAGCGCTTCCCCCCCCGATAAAAACCCTTCCCCTCTTTCTCATCCTTTCCCCGGCCGATCCCCGCATCCTGCTCCTTCACCGCGTCCATCGCCAGCGAACCTCATCACCCCCGATCCTTCGGCACGATTCCCCCCGGGGGATCCCTACCTTCCTCACCGGCGAACGTTTCCGCGGATCCGCGGCGAATTCCCGGGCCGCATTTAGCGGAGTAGCTCGGCGGACTGGCTCTCTGTTCCTATCTCCCAGGGCCTCGTTTACCTTATCCGCAATCTTTTTGCTGTTCTCATTTTTGTCTTGCGAGCGATTTCCTCCATACCCGCCCTGTCACGCAAATACGTCGCATAACTTTTGCTTTCTGAAAGTAAAAGAATTTCTTAAGTTGTTTGCTCAAGTTTCTTTCAATGAGGGGAACATCTAGTGACTGCATCAATTCAGGGGTGGATTCAGAGAGGTTTGATATAGGGGTCTCACTCCCCCTGAGGAAATAAAGACGAGACAAATAAATTTGTTGCGAATAGGTTTTATGCAAATGGTAAGATGCAAAATTTCCTCCTAAATTTCATGAGAGTGCAATAATATTTGTTTCAAATAATCTGCTATAAAGTTTCCTTTTCTGCCCTAATTTGCTCACTGATTGAGACATTGAGAAATATTCTTCATATGCTTTCAATATATTCTTTTATATGTTTTCAAAATATTCTTTTAAATAATTCAATCAAGAAAAAATATTAGTGGATCAAATAGAAGAGCTTTAACTCAAATATATAATTAAAACTATTATTCACTGTACGGCGCGGAAACTTGGGTCGTTGAGGCAGTCTTATAGGTGTAGTAGATGCGAGGCTTTTGAAATGTGAGTGTGGCGAAGGATGGAAGAGGTGAAATGGACAGAAATGAAAACAAATGAGAAAAGGCTAGATATGGCGGAGGAGGAGAGAGGATTGCTGGGGATATACAAAGGAGGCAGAAAATATGGATGCAGAAGGGTTTGGATAGGCAATTGAATGTTGAAGACTATGATAGAGTAAACGATGAAGGGGTAGGAATAGAACAGGGATGTTGTACGGAATAAAAGGAAGAAGGAAGTATTCGGAATTTAAGAGGGGCTTTTTGCAATGTTGGATATTAGGCTATGTTTTGTTGGGATAGGCAACGGACTTGTCACTGTACTATTTGGTAGAATTTGCCCATTCAAAAACTACCTAAAAGGTAAATTACCATGCTCATTGTTGCGAATTTGGATGCCAAGTTATGTTTTGTTGGAAAAGGTAAGGGATGTGCAGTATGGTATATTGTACTCATTCAAAACCTAGCTTAATTGCTAAATTACCCATGAAAATAGTATAATCGGACAAGTGGATGCAGAAGATACCGACAGGCAATGGGATTTTGAGGACGGCAATATAGGGTATACCTGTAATGCTGGAGGTAGAGGGGCGAAAAAAATAGATAGACCTTTTGGATGGAATGAATAGAAGTAGAGGTTTGCAGAGCTAAAGAATGAGTTATTTTAGGATGAAGTATGAAGTTTAGTGATATTTTGTGACATTTTAGTCAGGCCTCTGGAGTGCACTTGTGTGTTATGCCACTGACCATCAAAAACCTACCCTAATTGGGTCATCTACAACTAATTCTAATACAGTCCTGTATAATGAGACGTGCTTATGTCCCCCCAGGTTCAGCCCCTCCCCCCTTACCATCCCAAAAGTCCTGAATATGCCCGTAAAATGCTGAAAACTTAGGCGAGAAATAAATATCAGTTTACAACTTAAGAAAGACACAATCCTGTTTTGTTTTTATTACATTTTCACGAGGTAAATGTGCATTTAGAATATATATATATACAATATATAAATATATATATACATATATATATATATATATACATATATATATATATATATATATATATATATATATATATATATATATATATATATTATAAACCCTTTAATTCCAAGGTAATCAATCTGTAGGTTTGTTCTAATTAGGTAAGTTGTGGAAGGCAAGGTAGAGCTCACCTCGAACTTATCCTCAAAGTATGTGAACTTTCAGTTAAAGAAGGTATACGCGTATGACATAAGAGCTGTTTCAGAAATTGGTATTTGAAATAAAACTCATAATTTGTGGGCCGTTCTTTGACTATCATTCTCTTTCAGTTTTCTCAGCTGAGTTGTGGTCTTTAGAAGTCAGTAGACTCAGAGAAGGATGTCATTCTCATTATTCTCTCTCTCTATGTTTTCAATTCCAGAGACATTTCGAGTTTTTTAAGTTGTCCTTTCATTCTGGAAATTACTTGTAAGCGCTGAAAGGAAAGTAATGCTTGAGCTTCACCATATCAAAAAATGTGCACTAGTTCAAAGACACCTATTTAAATGTTTATATGAATACCTTAGATATTTTATCCAAGGAATTATAGTACTTAAAAAGTCTTGTGGCAACTTAAAAATAATACGCATACTCGATTCAAATTGTCGAAGTAATGTCAAATAGTGAAATGTTTTTATGGAACAACCGATTCTTATAAAACATAAAACCGTAAAATTTGTCTAGATTTGTGAAAAGATTGAATTATGAATTCTTTATTGAGTACCCTGCAGCATACTTGTAAACAAATAGTTAAAATGCAGATAATATCCAACTTGGTAGTTGGCCCGTTAAAATTTAGTAAAATTAAATATTTATTTTACATGCTGCTTATAAATACGTATATTATTTGAAATTGCGTACCAATAACATGTAAGAAATTGCAATAGTTTTCATAATTCAAAGCATCAAAAATTGTCAATGTATCTCTTCAAAACTGGCAACAGTTCTGAACCGAGTATAGGGGCACGACTCGTACCTTTTTGAAGTTCACTAACTCCGTCTGAACTTAAAAATCCCAGAATTTAAAAACCATCACTCTTTCACTGTTCTGTAGAGAAGATTTCCAAATAAATGTGAAAAGTCATCCGGATTTTGAAAGTAAAACTAACGAAACACAAATAGCAAATATGCCACAAAAATCAGTGATAATACAGTAATTACTGTATTGACGCGAGGTTAACTATTGTAAATAAATTTCCCTGCGTAGCATTTAACCGTTTAGATAGAAATTCGACGCTTTGATGAAATTTCTGTTTATAGACTAAATGTACAAAGTTTGTGGGAAAAAAGACGACGTCTTGGACCCTTGACGCCAATATAGTCGGATCAATACATTAAGCAGAACGGTTTTCAATGTAAAATATATACATTTTATTAGGGGATATCCGGAAGTAATAGGAAATGTCAGTAAATAAAATATTATAATGAAGTAGGATATTAATGGACGTGATAAAGGGGAGAATTTTACGTAAGTGGGAGAAGAGAAAGAGTGGGTCTTATGGAAAGTCTGAAGGCAGGTGGAAGTTATGAAGAAATGAAGAGGCGAATTATGTAAGTTGAACAAATGGAAGTCCTAGTGATACGTAGAGTCTAATGCTTATTATGGATCTTCCAAAACCTACCTTTTAATTGGTAGATTAGTTTTAAATGAATGAAATTTCATCAGGACAAGTTCTTCCCAGGTAAAACCCTTCATTCAAATTATATTCAAAGCGGAACACTATTTATAGACACATGAACTGTTTTTATCCAGAACTTTGAAGAATCATCTTTTTGAAAATCTATTTGACTCTACTTATGAATTTTAAAAATGTGCAATTACCTTCCGTAATTTCTATGTTTTAATGATAGTCTCTTCTACACTTATTTCCCATTTCATAGCCTTCTCCAACACTAATTATTCACAATGAATATTAGCTACAACGAGCAGGTAACGTTTTCTCAATGTGATTTGTACAATTTGCATAAAAATAATAGGAACATTATTTGCATTTTGGAACCACATCTCGTGTTTAAAAAAACCATAATTGCGTGAAATATGATCTGTTAAAAGTAATGCATCGCATCCAAAGAGAAATGCAAAAGTGAATTTTACCAAAAAATTCATCAAATTAAGATAAATTTCGTGAATAAAATATTTAGGCATCAAACATTTATTCCGCCGTGAATTATTAACACGTAAATAATACAATGTGAACGCGAGTTTACATAAAGTTACGAATTAGAACGGAATGGAATATGAAGTCGAATTTTCGCAAGGGGTGCTGGTTCTCGATTATTCCATTCCAATGGTCTTCCCATTCCCACGTTTCGTGCATATGTTTTTTGACGACTCCCCAATCAATCCAAAATTTTCGACGGACCGCCATCATGTGTGCCTCCGACCTATCTACTCGCGTGGGAGGAAGAAGGGAAGATGGCGAAGTGCGTAGGCGCGTGTCTTCTGTGGGAAGACTTGAGGATGATGGGAGGGAAAAGAGGGGAAAGACGGAACGGGGGAAGGGGTTGGTCGGGGTCCAGGGTAGCGTGCGTCTTTTTGAGGATAGGGGGAGAGGGTGAAAGGGGGTGGGATCCCATAAATCTCCCCCTTGCCCCACGCCGCCCCCCCTTTCATGTGAATTATACGACTCATTTGACGAGCCGGTGGAAGTTCATAAGCCCCTGACTCTGATGCGTGGGGAAACGGGGAGTTGGTGGGGAGGAGATGATGTTATCGAAGCGGGTATCGATGTATTCACCGGAAATCGATATTTCAAATCATGGGCTTTTCCAAACTGGGTGAGAGAATAATCTGTTTGATCACTCCGGGCCATCAAAAGTCTTAAAGGAAACAAACGGTCGACAAAAGACTTCGTTTTATTGAAAAATTTTCGAACGTCTCATTTCCGGAGTGAAAAAAAGGAGAATGGCCAGTGTAAATAAAACCATTTCAATCCCTATTTTAGGGACTTTGACTACCACGTTTAGTGAGAAACTTGGTGAAGCAGTAACGGAGAAACGAAGTGATGCAAAAAGTAGCGAGAAAGCGAAATTTAAACTGGTCAGTTCACATTGAAACTGGAATGTGTTCAGCGTAATGTGAACTTCAATGAAAGGGAATGAAGGATTAAAAAATATGGAGAAATAGAGATACAGTCTTAGACAACTGAAAAAGTATTCGTTATAATTAAATTAGATATCTTTTCTGCATATGCTGGAAAAAGGAAGAGAAAAAGAATTTCCTCATCATGACTAGCGATTTGTGACGCAAAATGAGCAACTAACGGATCTTTAAAAGAGAAAACTGTCGATGACATAAACTTGCGACTTAAAATTAATACTTTGATATGATATTTGGCTTTTATTCACAATAGTACTCCTAATGCCCTGGCTTGTTGAGATCATGTAGTAGGCATTGATCTGGTGGGGTTTCTCATTCAGGTGATTGCTTCCCATACAGCTCACTGAGGAGGTCGTAACGAGGTGAAACAACATCACAAATACATATCGGTCGTTTTGTAAAACTGTTTATTTTTTCAAAATAATTTACACGCAGAACACCACCCGTTACACAAATATCGTCATCATCTGGATTTCTGCCAAAGTCAAGAACAACACAGCGATTCTCGAACGTGTCCGTGTACCCTTCTGTCTCCAGTAATTTTTTCCCCATTATTACCTTCATTAGATAGAAATTGTACAGTCGTATAAAATTTTATAATCTACAACCAAATCCATTAATCCTGATTTATAGTCCTGAATTCTACGCGGATTCTGAAACGACTGTATCTTCAGATATGAGCACCCATAAATCTAGGTTGATGCATAATAGTGTATGCGAAATTTTGTCAAGGTGGATAATCAGGGGTAGAATGATTGGAGAAGAATGAATTAAAATAACTTCCTTAGAATCAAGAAGCGATGAGGCTATAAGATGAATGAAACACCTTATGAATAATATAGCAATCAGTATTATATTATATAAAAATTGGACCAATACCTAATGAGGAAATTAGGAAAAGTAAAATTCCTTAATCTCTCAAATGAAAATAGAATTTTTGCTAAATTCATCCGATTATTAGTTAAAAATCAATAATATAAAATATTTTAACACTATCAACAACAGAATATTTTAATGGAACTGGTAGTTAATTTCATTCTCTTCAGAGAGGGCATATGTAAATGTTTTAAACCATCGTACAGACAGAGAAGTGTCAAGATTTAGGAAAGAGACAGATAGATACACATCTTTATCCGGGCGAAATTGGGTCCCTTTTTCCATGTTCTCTTCCACACACGGATGTGAACATTCAGCCTGATGCATAGAATATGAAGCACTTACAAGATTCGAGAATTTGACTATCAATTCACAGTTGATCGATCTAATCGTGTTACCAAGATCAATAGGACTTGTTTTTAAACAAAGGGACGATCAAGACTGTGACCACGTATTTAATGAACGGAATGGATTATTTTACTGAACATTGTGGAAGAGAAGAGGCTATGAAAGACTACTTACATTAAAAAATCAATTAATAATGGAAACAATACAACATGCATTGCCAATTCACTAAAGTTAAGCTAAGGTAAAAAGAATTTTAATATTTCCTACAGAAATATTCTTTATAGGATTAAGACGCCAACAATGCCATTAATACTCATAAACATAATTTAAAATTGATCAGGTTCAATAAAACTCCCACTCGCCAACATTTATTCCCTTTAGCTTTTGAGTACTACTCAAAACGCAGTCTCGACATACTCAACCCGATCGCATGATGTACTTATATTAATATATTCATCCAAACGGTTACTATTGTCACGTTCCAATGATATATCACCCATTTTCAAATAGGTGAACACCAATATGTTAATATAAATTACGTTTTTAGCGCTGAAACTGAGTTTAAAATATAAATCATAAGATATCAGTATTATTATGACCTAGGCCAATGGTGACAGATACTAAGGAAAAAAATATATTTTACATCAAAATTTACTACCACTCTTTATTTCATGTATCTATTTTAATAGGACATTTTTACCAAGCTGTAGTTTATTATTAGCATTGGTTTCTATGCGACCAACCTTTAAAAAAGTAAACTATTTCCATAAAATATTCAAATTTATCCATACTCTATACGCACATAAATGAGCATGCACATATTCACGCTTTGCAACCGATGAAAAAGAGACGAAATTGAAACCGGAGGATCATTGTAGCATCACAGTACTCGAACGTTGAAGTCCCTGGAAGATTCTATTGGAAGCCAAAGGAGGGGCGTGGGTGTGTATGTATGTGTGTGTGTGGGTGGGAGGCCGGAGGTAAGATGAAAGTGACTCGGTGTGCTGGCGCCTGCTCCCCTTAAAGTGGGTAGGGTGGGGGGCGACGGTTAAGGAAATTCCCCTTCAAGCACCACCACACCCCTTACCTTATCCCAGTACGTCCACCCCTTCCCTCCACCCAAGTCCACCCTCCAGTCACCTCCTCCTCCCCGGAGATAAAAACTAAAGAGAAAACATACACGCATTCCTCCAGAAACATCCCTTCATCCCTTTCCGCCACCCTCTCGTCCCC
This sequence comes from Hetaerina americana, assembly GCF_022747635.1. NCBI lineage: Eukaryota > Metazoa > Arthropoda > Insecta > Odonata > Calopterygidae > Hetaerina > Hetaerina americana. The sequence goes on from NW_027287427.1 coordinate 70,724,687, forward strand.
CACCCCCTTGGATATCTTTCGGGGAGAGACCCCTCTCCCCCGGATACGCTCCACCCCCGTATACTTCCCCTCCGCCCCATCCTCCTCCTCCTCTTCCCCCATCCCGTTCACTCCCCGTTTCTCTCCCGCGCCCCATCCCTTCTCTTTCCGCAACGACCCGGGAGTAGGGCGGGACAGGATAGAAGGAGTTTAACGGCTCGGGTAGGGCCATGTGGCCGCGCGCGAGAACCGGCGGCGAGGTGTAACAAATGGTGATGACTGAGCGGAGGGTGGAGTAGGGTGGATTGGAAAAGGGGAGGGAGGAGGGGCGCAGAGGAGGAGAAGGGACTCGGAGGGGAGGCAGACGGCAAGGGAAAGGGGCTGGCGCTCGAGAGGAGAATGGATTACAAAGGTTGGGTGGAGTGCTCATGGGGTGGGAATTAAATTTACGCAAGGAAGGAAGAGGGAATAATATCCACAACTCTCCCTATACCTCCTATTTTCATCACTTAGAATTTTATAAAACGGATATTTATCCGCAATATCACTGTTTGAAATCGTAAATTGCATATTATTTCATCACACTTAAAATAAAAAAAATATTCGGCTTACTTAAATTCGCTGTTAGAAATCCAAGAGGTGGAATCAAGTTATTTTGAATGGCGATGCTGACGATGGAATGAACATGTGGAGAAAATGACAAATAAGGTACACAGAATGCTAAATTTTACCACGCGTCTTCTAAAGAAATGCAGTATATATACCAAATAAAATAGTTATCTAGCCATAGTAAGAACTATACTAGGGTATGGATCAAATTTATGGGATCCTCATCGCAATCAATCAGAGGAAAAAAATTGAAAGGGGCTGAAGGAAAACAGCTTGCTTGGCGTTTGGTAACTTCAAAAGGAAAGATAGCGTAAGTGGCATTAATTGTCAATTTCGATGGGATAGATTCAAGGAGAGATGGGCATTGGAAAGGCTGGGGAAAATGTTTGAATTGTACAGGGGAATCAGTCATGGGGAAAAGTCAAATGGAAAACTAAAGCTGGTTGTTACAAAGGAAGGAGAGACCATACGCATTAACTAACGTGGCTCACTCAAATGAGCGACACTTGCTTCAAATTATTGATGGGCTTTACTGTATTTTTGGGAAATGTATCTTTTTTATTTTTTTTCTATAAAATTTAAATATTGATCGGTTTAACTGTACCTCGCCTCCTCGCTGATTTCCAAATTGCAATGTAATAAATAAATAAAAGAAATAAAATAAAGACTGCGATAGATTAGCAGAAGGTTAGGAAAGCGAGTTTGAAGGAGGAAAAGGATAAGGAATACATGTGAAATTGGAAAACAGTTAATTGTAGTTCTGGGTGTCAGGGTTTGAGGTAGTCATTTTAAGCGAGCCTTACAAGCATAGCAGTGCTCAGTCTGTGTCCATCTAAATTCTACTTTAAAATATAGACGGCAAAAAAAAACGAATGCCCGCGTGAGTCATTCTAAAATTTCGAAAAGAGGATGTCGGAGAGCTTTTCAATTTCTATTTCGAAACGGAATAATATTCAACTGACCTTGTATCGTGGATGGACGTGAGCTATTTATTTATTTTATGGGAAGCAAAGTTGTGGTCGACATGTTGGAAAGATAAATGTACGCCTATAAATAAAAAAAGTTTCTCTATTCAATCGCAAGTAAATGAACGAGACAATGGCAGATTATTTTCCTCTTGACCTGCATAAATTTTAACCTTTCATTTAGGGTAGGAGATCAAAAACATTTAAGTATGGACAGTTTTCACAAAAATATGCCAGTTCGAAAAAGAAGAGGAAAGAGTAGCCAATTATCATTTATGTGACACAGAATCCACTACCCACTTTGAAACTTCCTCATTCCAAAGAATGATTTTTTTAAACTATTCTAAAGGAGAATTTTGATGCACGTAAAAATATTTTATTTGTTCAAAAGTTATATCTAAGCAACTCTGAACTCAATTCTTTTTATAACAGTTTTCCTTTTAATGTGCAAAGATCCAATTATGTGAATTTCTCCGTATTAGTAAATTGTCAACAGGACTTTCCTATTTCTGAGTATTCATCGTACTTTAAGTTCATCCCTTAACCTTTATATCCTTGACATACATCTATATCGATGTGCCAAACTCTCTATCTAATTTTATCTAAATACTTCGTAAAATATTTTTCCCATGGATACCCAGTTTACTTAATTCTATATTATTATTTTAATAGCAGTAGCATCCTGCCGTTTAAGGTAAGTTTTGGATGGACCGATAAATCATCGCTACATTTCTTTACTTCCTCTAAAAAGACGTAACTTAACACCCCACCCAACACTCCATCGAGGCGTTCTCTTACACTACAAAATTTTGGTCAAGGCGAATGATTTTTACACTCTGCAATTGTTGCATTGTGTACCAGCGGATGACTCCGTCAAAAAGTTATTGTTGCGGCATCTCCCGTAGTTTCTTGCAATATACCTACATGCCTTTTACCTCCCCCTTCCCCACTTACCTAACGTCCTCCTCTCTATCTGTCTTCTACATTCGATCGCCATTTAAAATACTTTGTCTAATGTTATTCGCGGTAGGTGATTATTCATAGCATAGAGACACATGCATTAACAGCATCACAGGGGAGACGACTGGGTGCATAGGAAATAAGAGGCAAAGAAGAGTGACAAATATTAGGTGGACAAACGGAATAACTTATGAATATATTTAACGAGAACAGAGAGAGGAAGAAGTCTTGTTGAGTATTCTGAAAAGGAGAAGGGATAAGGGAGACAACTATAGTCGCGGTGGTCTGATGAAGACACTCATCTTGGGAACAGAGTGCTGAGATCACGTTCTACAGTCTCCTAATGATTTCTGACAAACTTCTTACACGAGAAATATATCACCTCTCTTACTCCACAACATAATATTCAAATAGTCATTCACATTTTAACAACTCCGACGCCATGGGGCCATGGCCGCGGAGAACGCTCCTGTTAGAACCCCTTTCGCTCGCTGCAAAAACCGGCTGGTCCGTGGTCAAACCTTGCGTTATGTTATTCTCACAAGATGCTCGGCCTTTAAGCTTTGGCACCCACGAACACACATTTTTCACATCCATTACACCATTAACGCATGATTTACTCATTTGGCGGAAAATTCTTTTAGTATTACGTCATGCCAATGGAGAACACAGATGAGTACACGCCCTTTTTACGCACTAAACGACGGATAGGTGTTGACAATACTTTACACTGTAGCGGCAGCCAAGCAAACCCTGCATACCATCCGGTGCAGCCATTAAGTCTTATATTTACGAACAGTCTCCGCGTATATTAAGTTCAACTACTCATATACAGGGTTCGTCCGGAAAATAAGTGTACTGATTTTTTCCCGCCGCTCCAGGCGCGCCCAGCACCGCTCTGACGGGCTGCGATTGGAGGGGGGTATGTTGGCAAGCGACGCTGAAAAAGGCAGTCGGCTCTGAGCTGTGGTGTAGTGAGGAGCTCTGTTAACGCGAACCTCCACGCTCGACCCACGGCACGGAACGCGATGCCGAAGTTTTTGGAGCAGCGTTATTCCATCAAATTTGCGGTAAAGCTTGGGAAATCGTCTACCGAAACTGTCGGTATGATTAACCAGGCTTACGGGGAGTCAGCCATGTCCAGAAACATGATCTTTCGGTGGTACAAGATGTTCGTGGAGGGCAGAGAAGAGGTCGACGACGAACCACGGCCTGGACGCCCATCAACGACACTCACCAACGAAAATGTGCGATAAGTCCGCGATGTTCTGAACTCTGATCGTCGTCTTAGTGTTCGGGTGATAGCAGAGCAGTGTAATGCGCCAAAAACAATAGTGCACGAGATTATTAGGGAGCAATTACAGATGCGAAAAATTTGTGCAAAGTTGGTGCCGAAAGTGCTCAGTGATGATCAAAGACTCAATCGTTTGGAAATCGCGACACAACTTGCGGATCACTGCAAAAATGATCCACATTTTTTAGAGAACGTTGGTTCGGGTGACGAGACGTGGATCTTTGAGTACGACCCGGAGTCGAAGAGACAAAGTGCGGAGTGGCACACCCCATCATCACCCCGTCAAAAGAAAGCTCGCATGAGCAAATCTCGGATCAAGGCGATGCTCATTGTCTTTTTTGACAAAAGGGGAGTCGTCCACTACGCATTTGTACCTGAACGACAAACTGTAAATGCTGCATTTTACGTCCAAGTGCTCGACAGGCTTCGAAAACGAGTCGCCCGCGTCCGGCCAGCGATCAAAAACATCTGGCGGCTGCATCACGACAATGCGCCGTCTCACACCGCGCTTGTCGTGTCGGACTTCTTGGCCAAGCACGGCGTGGCAACGCTGCCGCACCCGCCCTACAGCCCGGACTTGGCACCACTGGACTTCTTTCTGTTCCCGAAGATAAAGAGGAGTTTGAAAGGAACGCGATACGGGACTTTGGACGCCGTCAAAGAGGCCGTGACGACGTGTCTTCGAGAGGTTCCCGATGATGCCTTCGCGGGAGCGTTCCAGGAATGGGAACGCCGCTGGAACAAGTGTATCGACTCAAAAGGGTCCTATTTTGAGGAATATTAGCTTAAGATATGTAAAAGTGTAATAAATTTTTTTTCCTGAGCTCAGTACACTTATTTTCCGGACGAACCTTGTATTTGTACCTACTCCCAGTTCTGAGAAAACGTTGGCCATCTTAGAGCAAGCATCTAAGAGAAGAACTGAATGGACCATGAGGACACTAAGCCAGCAGAGGATTTTTTTGTAGAGTTACGTAAATCTCATTTTAATAATGAAGATATTTAACTCAAAATTTGATAAAATACACCTACTTTACTCCCCCATCATGTTTTCAAATGACCTGTGTGATGGAGTCAAGTGTGTTTAAGACAAGTTCTGCATATTCTACAGGGTGGCCCATAAAAAGGCTAGGTCTAAGGAGCACACGCACTTTTAAAACTTTCTCCGAGTGAATTAAATCAATGCCATAATTTTAGGTCTGTTCTTGAGGTAATTCTCGTTTTTATATATATCACACGGTAAACTTTCATTAAGAACAGCTTCTAACTTCAAAGCTTAACGCCAATCTGAAATATTTTCTATAACGTGCGAGAGTGGCTCGACATCAGCCGAGCAAAGTAAACATTTCCCTGCGTTTTAATTTAGTCTAAAAAATGTAACGTAAGTGAGATTTGAAACCAAAAATCTGAAAACAGATGACGACGACCAGGCGGTCCATTAAGCTAAGCGGGTGTTATCAATTCAGTTAAAATAAACTGTTATGGCTCCGAGCTGCGCTTGCTTTTACTGATAATCCTTTTCCTACTATAATGGCAATTTTTGTTGAAGAATGAAGGATAATCTTGAATTCTTCGTCCTTATAGCAACACTTGAAAATTTCTCGGAAAAAACTTTGTGAAAATCCTTTCTGGTAGAATAACGCAATCCTTGTAATTGTATATAAACAAGGCTTGTAAATAAATTATCACTAAACGTTTCGAAAAAATGCATGTATGTCAGATATTGCTTAAAGGCCTCAAAATTCTTCAAAACACATGCCTTGTGCGCCGACACACTTTTGCCATGGGCTATTCTACGACTCAAGGGCTCCTGATAGGTGGATTCCGGAAGATCCGTAAGGGTACACGTGCAAGCTTCTTTGACGGAATTTAGGGTCCTATGGTGGTGTCCTTTGAGGGAGGATTTCACTTTTGGGAATAGGAAATAGTATGCTGGTACCAAGTCGGGGCTGTGAGGAGGTTGGGGAACCGTTGCGATGACGTTCCAGAAAGTCTTCGCAAGCAGACCCTCGACTCAACCCTCTTGGTCGTCCGTCAAGACCTTCGGTATGAGGTTAGCGAAGATATTTCGCATCGCCAAATTTTCCGAAATAATACTGTGCACTATCATCTTATCATTTCCAATACGATCTGTGATCATGCGCACATTTAACCGACGCTTTGAGTTCAGTACCTCACGCACACGTCAGGAAAAAAAATATGACCGAAACTATTTATACAAACTTTGTAAGCTACTGTACAATCATTCACATCACTTGAATCATTAAAAATTTCGACCAGTAATTAGAAAATAAGTAACTTTGAAATTTGATGCCGCATTACTAGGATAGAATCACCCCCTGCCACAAACTAATCCAGCGGCTTACAGGATGTCATGTAGATAATAAAATCATGTTGATACGTAACTGCGCGTGGCGGAGAAGGATATCACCAACACCTTAATGGGTATTTTAATGACTAACAAAATTTATAAAAAATAAATTAAACAAAAATATAAAGGTTTTTCATTAAATTTCAAGTAAAATTCAATGGACAATCCATTGATTTTTTACGGTCAAAAAGTTGAGGAGACACATCATTGGTGAAACTGTAACATTATTTCAGACTCCAGAATTACACGAGATGAAGCCGGGCGTGATTCACGGAGCAGGAAACGTTTCACGGCCCTGATTTATGAATCATCGCGCGGGAAATGGATCCCACTCAAATTATCTCCGTGAGGAGGCAAACCAACGAGCCGAACACGATGCCTCGCAATTTCAGATTAGAAGGGAGAGGGGTTAGTTTACGGAGTGAGTTTGACGAAGTCCATGTTCCACAAACCTAAAAGGTTTCGGTTTTCCTATTAGCGATTACGATATGGAGCGGTGAGGAGTGGGGTAAAGCCAGGAGACCGATAAGAAGGGTCCATCGCAATGCCAGGGCGACGTTTTTATTTCCCAACGAGCGCGGATGATTGTTCGTTCCCTCAGTGGCTAGCGGGCGACCTAAAAGACCTATCCGGGTGACATTGGAGGGATGCGTGGGAAAATCATACCGACCCGTCGAGATGCATTTTCTGTCAAACCATTGGTGCATTAAATTTAAATTGCACTCTAGAATCCTTTGGCAGGGCTGGTCTGTTCCAAGGATCTGGGGACTAAGGAAAACTACCCCGTGTGGGTCCGAGAAAAATATTTGGTGCAGCGAAAATTCACTGATTCGACTATTCTTTATAATAAAAGACCTTTAAAGATTTATCGGTCCTTACATCTACAATGCCAAATTAAAAATTCTCTACGGTAAGACCGAATTTATGTCAGAATACCTCTATAATGCCACAAGAAAGTCAATATTATTTTTATTTATTATTATTAGTAGTATACCGGATTAGAGTAGGTTTTTGATGGACACTGGCCGTACACGCTAAGACACTTCGAAGTTCTAATTAATATTACGCGAAATATTCCAATAATTCATAGTACAAATAAAAATAACTCATTCTTAAGCTCGGCATTCTTTCTACCCCCCAAATGTCATTCAAAATGTCTGCATATTTTTTCTTGTCCTCCATCTGCCTTGCTCTCCAAACATTCTACCCTCCGTATTTCCATCCTCCACTACTCCATTGTGTCTTTGTATTTCATTTATCCGCAGGTCCAACCTCTGAAATTTTTTCCAACAGGATTTCTCTTCCCCTAACATGACTGGTTTTTATCCTTGGTTTTCCTTTCCTTCCATTTAATTTTTTTATTGTTCTTCAAACCAACATTTCCCAAGGCTCAAGGCTACGCTTATTTATTTGCTTCAAAGTCCAAGTTTCCGGGTCAAACAAGGTAACAATTCATGTTGAAGTTTTCACTACCGGTTTCTTTGCATGTACATCTTTATTCAAGGAGAAACATAAGACTAGCAATTGACTAAATTGAACTAGGCGGAATATCGTGAAAATTAAGAACTATTGTTTCAACTGTGGAGAGCTAAGCTACAGCCCCGCTTCCTATATTCCTTTTTATTCCTACTTCTATATACAGGTATGTATAACGAATTGAAAATTGAATTTGTTTAAACTCAAAGTGTATATATTGGTTGGGATCATGGGAATTCTCGGAATGAGAACTTCCTCATCATTGAATTTTCCTTAGAGTATAGTCGCGTGAATCACATTGATCATAAATTTTTTGAGTTGAAAAAATTAGGTGGGTAGTTGGTGACTTCGTCTTCGTTTGTTGCAGAGTCAATAGATTTGAATGGATGCAGAGTACCAACGACTTGATTCTGAATTACGAAGTTTAAGTCATCCGCATATTTGTTCTTAGCCGCCAAAATTGCTCGCTCTCTCAACAATTTGTGATTTTTGTGGTTATCAATGATGTTCGGGAACACTTTGTTGATGAGATCATCTTTCGATACAACGAAATTGCAAATAATTCCAAGGAAATTAAATCAATCAGCTCAATTCGTTGACAGGAACACGGCCTTTACCGATAGTCAACAATTGCTTGGAAAAAATCTTTAGCAGATGGATCGTTCAGAAATGCAACTCTCGTGTTAGTTGTCAGTTGAAGTTTCTTCACATAGTGCCACAGATGATTTTGGCAAGCAACTATTTCATCAGCAGCAGTGGATCTTGGAATGACTGGCAGTGTTTGGCGGAAATCGCTAGACAGTAAAATCATTGCGCCACCAAAGCATCTCGAATCATCGCGCAGATCTTTTAATGTCCGGTCAAGTGCTTCCAATGCTCGTTTGTGCGCCATCGTGTATTCGTCCCTTATGATTTTAGATGCTACTAAAATTGTGGCCATTGTGTACTGTTTCGAAATGTTACATGCCACTTGTTCAGAGTTTGGTAGGTTCAACGGCAACTTTAACGCTGAATGAGCCGTGCGGCATCCTTCCAACATTGTGGCCGCTATACCAGAGGAAGCAACTGCTACCGCAATGACTGATCTCGCAGGAACAGTGTTCACAAGCAATGATATGAGGAATGTCTTCCCAGTTCGACCAAGTTCATCCAGGAAAAATAAACCATTTCCACCATCAATTGCCTTAATTAATGTATCATACACTTCCTTCTATTGGGGGTTCAGCAGGGGTACATTTGTTTGAACTAATTGGTCTGATTCATGTCGATCATTTTCATGTTCACGTTCCGATTCTCGATTAAACGCGTCGTTTATTCCACGATCTGGCGCTGGCATTCCTAACTTCACTAATACACTGCCGCACACGAGGTAACACATGCCTTCAATCAACAGCAAAGCCTGGTTATGCATTTCTTCATTTACCTCAATATCGATATTTCTTGAACTTTTATGAATTCGATGTAAAATGTCTTCTAACATGTTATCCTTGTATTTGTTCCAAAGGTCACGTGGATTGGATGGGAAGCATGTTGGAAAGGATGATAGCAAAAAATGTGCGCATCTGATTCGGAGATGCAGAAATATTTACTTCAGCCTTTTCGTGCCCCAATGATTATCGTTTTCAAGCAAATTGAGCTCTTGACATGCAGCACAAAATATTGAGTCCATTATAACATTGACAAATCGTAGTAATTCGAACAATGTTGGCCCTCGAACATTCACGAGTAACAACCGCAAACAGAAGCGTTCAGCATTCTTCGGATGAACTGTATAAATATGGCGAAGGGCAACAGCAGAACGCACATCCAGATGACCAGGAGCCACGTCACCTCGCTCCCGACGTTGAAATTTCTATCGATGAAGCGATACCATACTATAACGATACTTTAAGGGGTATTTTGCTCTTCTGGGCTGAGACGAATCCAACAAACCAAATATATATATATATAATCGACGATACGATACGATATTTTCCGATACCATACACAATACGATATTTTAATAGTTATCCTGCTATTCTTGGCTGAGGTGAATCCTAAAAATTAAATATAATTACATATATATATATATATATATATACATATATAGTTTTCACACACATACATATATATATATAAATATATATACATATATGTATATATTTACACACACACACAAGGTTTGTCCCAAAAGTAGTAGGACTTATTTTTTCCCAGGTAGATACGGACGGACGGGCGGCGGGTTCTCTCTCTGGCTGGGTTCGAGGGAGGGGGTCTCAGGAAAGGGTGGAGGCCGGTGGAAGTTGGCTCCGAGCCTTTGTGGAGCGCGGATCGTTCGTTTGAGAAACCTCTTTAACATGAACTCGTTAAGCTCCGTCATGAACCGGTAATTGGAACACCACAACGCCATCAAATTTGCGTGAAACTCGGAAAGATTGGGAGAAAGACACATTAAATGCTCCGGGCAGTTTATGGTGATAACACAATGGATAGATTGGGTGTTTCCGAGTGGCACAAGTTGATTCGGGAGGGTAGAGAAGATGATAAAAATGTCCAGGACGCCCTTCGATCTACTAAAAGTGACAAACATTTGCAAGACTGAAGGCTTTTTTTGGGCAGGGATCGCAGATTAAGTGCTCGCATAGTTTTTGATGAACTTGGCATCCCTAAAAGAGAGTATAAAACCCGCTGCCAGCGGAGTAAGGATGCAGAAGGGTGCTGCTTAGAAGACTTTTGAGTGAATGCGCGTCAATTCAGGCCATAAATGTTTTTAATCAATTCATTTCTACTAACTCTGGGATAGGCCTTTCCTATATATATAATATAAAATTGAGTTGGAAATTCAAAAATAGTAACTTTGTGATCACACACGCACATACATATATAACTAATTAATCAACTAATTAAAATGTTATTTCCTCTAATTCATAGCGTTTGTTTGATTTGGCCGAGCACACAGGGTGTAAAGTTCATTATTACTTAGTTACTGACGGACGTGCAGGTATATTTAGGTATATCATGATAGTTAGTATTTTTTCAATTACACTTTGACGGCTAAGTTTCAATGGCAAAAATCATGAAGATTTCTCTATTTCTCACGAGAATGAAATGTTCATCTTCATCTGGAGACGGCAGAGGATTCAGCCATTGAAATGTCAATGCTCTGCTAACCAAACTTGGGTAAAAATGTAGAAATTTGTTCTCTGGGAAAGTCTTAAATCCAATATGTCACGTTAAAATGTCATAAAAAGGTGTAATAACCCACGGAACTTTTTGTTTGGTGATAATTTCTTTGTTTGCCTTGAATATTTTGAAATTTTTCGTTCATCATTCCCGATTTAATACCTTGACTTAGAAATTAGTCCCAATGCACGGAATAAGACAGTAATAATCATTGCCAAGTACAAATTATATTCTTACCATTTTTTCAATGTATTCACCTTTTCTCTCCTTTCCGATGGGGGTTAACATGTTAGTTAAGTACGGATGGCATCAGAAAATCTATTCTTGTACTCCGCTGACTTGCATAAACGAATGCTCATTCCACACGCTCTCAACCCCTGTCATTCATCGGGAAAAAGGAAAAATGTTGTATACTTTTGCACTTCGTTAAAACATAGCTAAAAAATTCTTAACGTCCATTTTTATAAAAAAATATACGATCAGGGCAGAAGGAATTCGCTGAGAGCATTTATGGTGAGGAAGCTTATCAAACGTAACATCCTCCTCGAATGTTTAGAAGACCCCGGTTCCAAGTCATGCATAGCACATGGCTCCTGTTTACGCATTAGCACGATAATTACGCCCGCGCGCAGACTAGTGCATTTCACGCCAACTGGATGCCGTCATTTTCAGCACTTCGAGAAGGGTGGGTGCAGTTCGCACGCTCTCGACTGCGCCGTAGGAGTGTACGCGAGATGGAGGATATTTCTCTACGGAGTTATAAATACATACAACACAGGAAAACAAGTGTAGCAAATGCGGATCTTGAATAAGCCAATAATGTAGCTGGAAATGCAATTGTAACCTGAATCTCTGATGGATTCCTGTGATTAGCAGTAATGATAAGACTGTTATTGTGCCTGAAACCAAATGAAATTCATTCAAGCAAATTGATGTTCTTTTGGCCGTTTCATCTGACCGGATATCAGTTTAAATATGAGTTTTACTTATACAAGTTCTTGATTGGTAGAGGAACTAGCGTTCTTCTCCATGATGTGAGTATGAACATCTTAATGTCTGTCAAGATTGACGGAATCGATTTAATTAGCAGCGAAGGAAGAGGAGGATGTTAGCTTCCCGGAGATAAATGTTTCTCTTTTCATGCATGCTTGAATTCCCATGACTACTTCAACATTTGCAAAAAAAGGAGGTTTCATCATGATTTGTCAAAAGATATAAAATAAATATGGGCTAATCGGTAATCCTTTTGTGGTACAAGGTGTAGAGAAGAAACTACGCTGCCATTGGGTCTAATTAATTAGCTGCAGTTTTGAAAAGTTAACATGGAATGATGTCATGGATATTTTAGGTGGAGCGTTCCCCATTAAATTTCCATCCTTCGCAGAGGTTTGCGAAAGATTATCGTACTTTAAATACTCGAAAACATTACTAATAAGTAGACATCCGAAGTCATATTGGCTTTACGGCTACAATTTAGGATATAACGTAAAAGTCATCGGCCGACCGTATCACGTCAAATGGGTAAATTCATTCGATCTCTTTGCTTTGAAATGGAATATTTAAGGTTAAGTTCCCATTTCGATATCATGTCAGCAGCCGGAGTACATTAAATATACAACTAACAACTAGTAAGGAACTCAAATCCCACGTCAGTAATTTCAATGTGCCAGCGGAAGAGCGGGTCTAATGCGTAATAAAGTAATACAAGTTTACTATCGTGAAAGAAATATTTTGTTAAATATTGACCAAACTATTATTTATTTAAAATAATTAGAAAATAAAATTGCATTAAAAATGTTGCATCAACTTGAGGTGTATCCAATTGGTTTTCCTACACAATAGAATATTAAACATCGGTATGCACTTTTCGCAATACGTAGTGTATTTTATAATTTTCTCTAAAGTATTTATTTTTCATGAATTTCACCGTCAAATTGTCATTATCAAGGGATAGTTTCCTTCTAGATATTAAATTTATTTTGAAAATGACGTCGTGAAATGATCATCGGCCTAAAATGTAAAAAGTGAGAAATTCTTCTTACTCTTAGATGCTCAACCATCAGAGGGGTTTGCAGTCTTCCAACAGGAGCCACTGACTGCTCTTCTTTCCAATTACTGTTCGTATTTTTTTAAAACGTTCTGCATTTTTTTAAAACGCCATGCCAAAACGTCAGCATCTTCCAACATCTATAAGGGCCCTTTCGGATCCCAATGTTTTCTAATGATTTCTGAATAACTGCTTGCAACAAAAAGATCAAACTTCTGTTACTGCTAGATATAATTTTTCCTGTAAGCTTACATACTTTTTCAAAGTTGACGCCATGATTTTACGGCCTCCAAGATCGCTTCTGTAAGGCCTCATTACAGCTGTGTCCAAATTCATCGGTTAGGCACCTAAATCGCTCAATAGTAGAGAGGACGCCACCTTAAAGGGTGTCCAAACTCGTTAAGCACTATTTTTGCCCCTGGATTTTGGATACAAGAAATGTATCCTAAATATGCCGTATTGGGACACCATTAGTATTCCAAGACCTGAAGCGTGGTAACCAGCAAAATAATAATCGCCATGGCGGGAAATTATTAGATATTAGTAAGGCACGATAACACTGGTTTATTCTCTGAGAGAGTACGGTTATTTTCACTCAGGAGTTGCTGAAAAAATGGAAGGATTTGTTGACACGATTTGGGAAAAGGCGGAGCTTTTTCAGAAAGGAGACATTTGGCGTCTTCCGCATGGATATATTTTAATTTTTGGATAATTATATTTTATCAAGTTATTCAATACAGATATTTGAAGATTAGAGGCAAGTACGTACATATTTCTTGATATGACGCTTACTTTAAAGACGAAGAACTTCATCTCTTTATATTTTTTCTGCACTTCTATTCTCAAGTATTTTCCTAGTTCCTTTCCCTGTGCCGGTTATGGTTTCCCAGGAAGACATGGTACCCGAAAAATCACGTCAGCTTGGGTGGAGCTGCTGGTGGCCAGAGTGCCTTGCCCGGGAATCGAACCCAGGACCCTCCGGTAAGCAGTCCAACACTCTACTCACTGGACTACCGGGACCTACATATATATTAATACACACACACACACACACACATACATACATATATATATATATATATATATATATATATATATATATATATATATATAATACATACACCAAAAAGATTTCAACAAGGGTGCAACCTTTCGTCAACACTATTCAACTATAGTTATATCTAGAAGAGGCAATAAAGGAAGCACAAAAATTGGACGTCAATGGAGTCAAGATGAATGGCGAAGAAATTAACATGCTCCGGTTCGCAGACAACATGGCAGCAGTAGCAGAGACGCGAGAGGACCTGCAAGCTAATCTGAATACTATGGACCGAGTTACTTCGGGAGTATAATATGACCATCAACCAGAAGAAAACGAAAATTCTGTGGAGGAGAAAAATGGATGCAAATATCAAAATTCGAGGTGTGCAACTAGAGCAAGCGGAATCCTTCATCTACTTGGGCAGTAGTGTAACTTGGGATGGGAGAAGCTTGGCCGACATCAAGCGAAGAATAGCCCAAGCAAAGAAGGCGTTAAGTGAGAAGAGGCATATACTATGTTGAAAGAAGAAGATTTTCTACAAGGAAGCAGTTCGTCAAAACGTTCGTGTGGAGCATGGCACTTTACGGATCGGAGACATGGAATATTGGAAAAATGGACCAACGAAGAATAGCGGCATTTTAAACATGGTGCTGGAGAAGAATGTTGACGATCAAATGGACAGACAAAGTGAGGAACGATGAAGTAATGAGGAACAATAGATTGGTTTGAAACATAATAGAAGGAAAAATTGAAGAAAAGAACGCAAACCCTTTGAAAGAACCCTTTCTTAATCATTTCCCATTTTTCTTCGATAGTAATAAGCCCTTTACCATCCTCCATGATTTTCTCTACCGCCTGTTTGTATTCCTTCCTTTTCAAACCATTTAATGCTTCTACATTCCATTTTCTAACTCGCCGCCTCTGCCTTATCTTTTTAAAGCGTACGCTACATTTCATAACAACTAAATTGTGGTCAGAGTCAGCATCCGCTCCCGGGAAGCTGTGGGAATTTATCACACTGCCCCTAAACTTGTGTCTAACCAGGATATAATCTAGCTGGTATCTTCCGAGTCACCTGGCATTTTCCATGTATACCTGCGTCTTTTGTGGTGTCTAAACCAAGTGTTGGTGATGACTAACCCCTGTCTCCTGCAGAACTCAACTGCTTTCTCCCCGCGGTCATTCCTCTTGCCTAAACCGTAGTCCCCCACCGCATCACCATCTCTTCCTTCGCTTACCGTCGCATTCCAATCCCCCATCACTATCAAATGTTTCCCTGCAGGAACACACGCGATCATGTCCTCTAACTGATCGTATATTCTATCGACCTCTTCTTCCTTATGGTTGCTCGGTGGCATGTATACCTGAATAATAACTAAGTTCTTCGGTTCTGCTTTTATCTCTACTAGTAGTATTCTATCCCTTACCTGCTCTATGTTGACTATGCTTTTCCCTACCTGTTCATTTAATACTATGGCAACCCATTGTTGGCTCTCGTCCCCGCCGCTGTATATTATTCTATACTTATCACTTCAGTAATCCCCGCTATCTTTCCATCTCACCTCGCATAGACCTAAAATATCTATTTTTCCCCTTTCCATCTCTCGCTTAACATTCTCCAATTTCCCTGTCCTCATCAATGTCCTAACATTCCACGTTCCTATTCTAACTAATTTCGTCTTCTTCTCCTGCGTCTTCTGTCCTGCTGCTGCTGGTTTTCCCCTGCAAGGGTTTCGTGGGATGACGACCGCGGAAGCCTTGCCTCCCCCGCTGCCGGGCACGACACATGGCCGATTGGGCCGAGCCCCGTAGTTGCCAGAACTCAAATTCTATGTTTTGTCCATCATACTTTTCTTGGGAATGATAATTGAGGTGTTTCCCGTTGCCTTCCTCAATGGTGTTTTTAAAGTGTCATCATCACTTGCTGTCCGCCCCACTGGGGTTAGACGCCATTGCAGCCGCCTCACTGAGGAACAGACGCTGCGTGGACTACCTTTCGTCTGGCTCCTAACCTTCGACCTATCTGGCATGGGTGACCTTACCAGGAGCAATTATTATTCCCGCCAGCACAGCTCTAGGGGTCATCGGAACGCACAAGCCCTTCCACCACGTCAAGGTTGTAGTCCGGGGAAGGGGATATATATATATATATATATATATATATATATATATATATATATATATATATATATGTATTTAGTTGTGATTATATACACATGCACATACATACATAACCACAGTCCCTATCGGTGTCATTTAACATGTCTCATATATGATTCGGAGAGCATGGTGGGAGAGGGGGGCGACTCGAAATCATGGGAGGATATATATCAGACTCAGACGAATTGATGTTTTAATGGCCCATCCACGCTCACCACGAAACCGATACACAATTTTTACGCCTCCGAAAACACATTCGAAGAGGCATTCGAAACGGCATCGCGGCACTAATGGACGATAAGGGAGCGCGAGGGGGTAGGGAAAAAACAGTGTGAAGATGACGCGAGACGTTATCTCCTCACGCCCCCCCCCCCTTCCCAAGTCGGAGTGTTATAAAGTGAAATTGAGCCGAGAGATAAGGGCACGTGCAGTGCGGGAGGCTGTGCCGCGGGACAGCGCGTCACGTCCCAGATGCCCAGCCCCGGGTGCTCCGTCCTTCGGCGGGTATTCCCGAGGGGGCGGTGCAAAAGGAGGGTGTGTGGGAAAGGGAGGAGAGAAAGGGGAAGTGGCGAGATTGTACGCCAACCCCGGGTTTCCGGTTAACGCCATGGGATATGCGGTTTCAGAACCTCAGATGCATCTTTCCTCACTCTCAATCTCCGAGCGAGTGCGGGGCGGCGCCACCTTCCTCGACCCGGCAACGTAACCGGAAGTCAGGCGGTCCGAGCCGCTCGATCATCGGACTCAGGAAGTGACCCGGAAGCCGTAGTGAATGATGCACGTCACAATGCATTTTTCGTGTTCCCAGCGACCTTCTGTCATCATCCGACTTGTCTGCATCCTTTCTCTTATTATTCGCTACTTTTTGATCGTGTTCATCCCTGTCAGTGTTTTCATGCAATAGATGGTGATTCTAGGAAGAGCAAAAGTTCTGTTCTACCGACTATTAACAGTGACTTTAAAATAATAACAATTTTCGAACATGAATCGTAATTTAACTTCCTTTACTATATAATTGTTAAAATTAGTCTATCTATCAGATTAGGTTTTTGATCAAGGAACTAACCACTTATTACCCCCGCCCGTCTCACACGACATTGAACCCACGTTAACTCCATAACCCTGCTTGGCAATGAACCATTCTTCAAATTCACATACATTTTGTAACTCTTAGCTCCAACCTTCCTATTCTTTTCTTCCCTATCCCTCGCTAACTCAATATTCTTCCCTCCTAACGAAAAGGTGAAATAGAGCTTTACAAAGAAACGCGTGGTGTCAAGGTGACGATAGTCGGTGCCTGGCGTTTAACCAGTGTGACAGAGTGTGTAGTTGTAGGCTCCTGAATCTGGTCCCTGGAAATAGGATTAATTATCTTGTAAAACAATGCGGGAAATCGCTGTGTGAATGAGAGCGTACTTAAAACATCTTACAATTTTTTGAATTTGCGTCTGATCACATGCGAGGGATTAAAATTTTCTGTAATTCACCACACCAAGTTTATTATTTACCCTCTTTTCCTTATAAAGTGGTGTAATAGGAGAATATTTTTTCATTCTTTCCTCTATCGCAGTTTTTATAATTGCATTACCATCCTCATTAATCGCCAATTAATAGCAAATCCTTTTAATTCCTCGTCTTTTTCGCTTAACTCAAATTATTCTTTAGGCCCTTGGAATCGTTACGTACATTTATTTTCTAATGGGTATTTCCTATTAGTAGTTTGCCATCCAGTGAGTCAAATTTCTTTTCAGGAAAAACACAATGAACATCGTAGGTACATACGCTTTACGTCTTCTCCCATTTCCATTCCCTTAAAGTATTCATTACATATTGTTTCTTTTCCTCTACGCATTTTAAAAGCGTGTGTGAATTTGATCCAATTCAAAATTTATATTATTCCAAATTTCTTCCGATAATAACTATCAAAATTAATTGAAACAGAGGGACTTAAGTTTACAAGTATATAATGTATCCTATTATAACATAGTCAGCGGTTTAAAAGGGCACTGTGCAATCATTAGGATGTTATTCTCTAGACAAAAAAATCAACTGCTCATGACTTACTTTAAAGAAAAATACACAGCAGTATGTTTCATAAATTAACTTAATTTTAGAATCAGAAATCACCTTTATTCGGAAGGATCCAAAATCTAATTGGTGACTGAAGTGTCACAGTAAATCCATGAAGTCCTTAAAGCGACTGAAGTACTGTTGTCACCTCGTACAGAAATCAAACTCTGGCACACAACTTGTGAATTCATGACACTAGCTACACTATTTGTTTCATTTTTCTTTTGACGAGTAATAATCTTCGATTGATACTATTATTTACGCGTAGAACATTTTCTTACACCAACCATATCATAATCTACGAATTATCCCGGGAGGCCCCAAAAAGCATAAATTTTGTGATGAAAATACCATTGAAAATGGTTACAAATGGTAGGTTAGTATTATTATGCGTACTAATCGCATTAACTCCCACTCTACAAGTTGAATGAATCGAATCCCAGAATCTCTCTGTTCTGAATTGAATAATACAAGTTAATTTTGTAACCAATCTCTGAAATTTATTGAAAGCATTGTAGAGGAGGTAAAGTAGGAAAATGATCTGAATCATTAATGAGAAAATATAATGATCTTTTCGTAATAGTAAACTTAAGCTGAACAGTGAAGGTAGAGAGTATAAATTAGGCCAGGCAGAACAGTCCATATGTTTAGGTTTCATGCATGAAAATAGAAATATTATTGTGCATAAATTTGAAAACGTAAATATCATTTGCCATGACCGGGCTGCACTAGGAAAGCACGTTATCAGAAGGCTCCGTTTAAGTTACTATCGCGGCAACACTCGCAGTTCTTTATATTTGTAAAATTGTGTAAGGACAATAATATAAGGTTTGCATAGAATATGGATTTTTTTTAGAGATAGGATAGAGCTGATGACACGAACCACTAATCAATGAGGCATTGAAAGACTATGGAAACATTGATATGGAATGTAGTTTTGTGCAGAACGGAAACTTGGTCGCTGGAGAAGAGAGCAAATGTTGACAGCAGATTTTGTTCATGCGAATTTGGTGCCAATCTCTTGTTACTTGGATACTTGGTCGTTGAGGCAAGTGGAATGGCGAAGATGTGGGGCCCGTGAGATGAGGTTTTGTAGAGGGATAGGAAAAATTAAAATAAAATAAAAGAAAAGAAAGTCAACAAATGAGGGCTAAATACATGGAAAGGGAGGAGATAAGTTTGCCGGGACTAGCTCAGAGGGAGGGAAATTTGATGGAGAACATTCTGTGTGGTAGTGAGATTTTGAAGACCGTGATACAATGAGTGCTGGTTAAGCGAATTATGAGGAAAGATTGACTCATAAAGTATTTTATATTTAAGATATGTGATTATTTTGGTTTATTTTAAATATTCTCCTCTCTAACACAGTCCTCAATAGTTACGAATGAATGAGTGCCTATTCAGACGCTGACTGACGCTGGAGTGAACAGTTAATACTCATGTAAGTCCAATTCAGAGCGACCATAACTAAATGTTCTCCCGGGAGAAAATTAATGTCAATTCAGGGTGTATTACATTGATCCATACGAGGATCTCCACTTATCTCTGTCCGCCTCGGAAGAAACGAGGAAATTTAGAGATTAGCGAAACTTTATTCCACCAAAATACGTATTCGTTAAATGTGAACTTCCAAGAAAATTATTCTTACAAACAATTATTTATTTACCAAATTCCATCTGCGAAATGAAATCAACTATCGACCACAGGAGTCGGGGAAATGTCGGTTAAATTTGGAGTATTTTGTTTGGGTCTTACCCAAAAAAACAACGGCTTCATTTTTTATTAAACGTTACAATTGGTGTGTTTGTAATATGAAAAATTATATTATACCACGTAAACAAATATAAATTTATATACGGAATCCCAAAAGATATTATTGATTCGAATATAATTTGAAATTAATTTGGTCGTTTTCTCTCTTATCTTGCTAATGAGACCTTAAGATCAACTGATTTATTCGCATTAATACGAGCATACATATTATCACATGGTCGTAAACTTGGGCTTTGGAGCACTGACCATATCGAGCCATAAAATAAATTATTGGTTCATGAATTTTCATGACAGAAAAATCACTGGAGGACGTGGGAATAAAAATAGAAATGGTTTGATGTATATAATAGAGGGATTTGTTCAAATTATTATTATTACTTAGGTCAAAGAATAGATCCCCAAGGGTATATTCTCAGTCCTTGGATTAGGGCTTGAAACAAAACTTGACAATATACATGCAGTTGTACATTGCAACATTTTATAGTTTTTTTTTTGTTTGTGTGGCAACTGCTGTTAAACCAGAACTGAATGGTTTAGGAAGATCAGAATGAGGATTTTAATCTACACTACAATTGAGTATGATGAAGATTACCAGCATATATCATTTGTATTGAAATATTCTATTGTAAATGATAAATAAATAATTACTATTATTATTGGTATTCTACCGGTTAAGGTTGGTTTTGGATGGACGCAGCCCATACCACAGAACAACAATTCATTTACCATTCATCCTGTATTTGCCTCTCCTAGCAAACTAAAAACTGGCATCCGACACTTCAATAAGTCTATCTTCAATTCCGCGTGTATAAATAGTAATTAGCGGTATAAATAGTAAACTTTTTAAAATGTAAAAGTGACAGGTTTTAAAAGTCATTTTTTTCCACGAAAGGTAAAGGATCAGAATGATTACCAACGAACTTCCCATGGAAATAAAACTTTATTTTTACACTGAGTAGCCTACTCCCGAGCAACTATTTTATCGAACTTCTAATGGAAAATAACTGTTTATTATGGTCTAAAATTGCGTGAAATAAAATAATTTCGGCTGACAGCCAACTTTCCCTTCAGTCATCACTTTGGTCTCGTCCGGCAAAGTAATCTGGCATTAAAATCATTGTTAAACAACCGTGTTAGCGCTAAACTCGAACAAATTGTATTGCTCTTGTTGTTTGGCATATGTATGTAGAGCAGTAATTAAATGTTTGATACTTAATTACTCTGAAAGTTGTTGTCAGGTAAAAATAATGCATGGCATTTTTATAATGTAGTTTATAATTAGCCCACAATAATTTAACAATATATGTCTCACAGTGCATGCCTGGTGTGGAATTAACTCCTGCCACAAATTGAATGGAAAGCATGGCTCTATGTAGATCTATGCCATAAAGATAATCAATATTGGATTAGGAAAGGCCAATGGCTGGATTCAGCCATCTTTGGATCAAAACGATGATGATGGTAGGGATTTTCCTATTCGCTGATCTCCTTCCTCTTCCAATTCTCGATGCAAATTCCTGGGGACGCAATGAAACACAGGTGAGATGCAGTGATGCGTGGCCTCGATCTGTCGAAAGGTGAAAGGGAGAGTCCACGAGGAAGAGGGTGTGATTAATGGGGAGCTAATTATAAATCACGGAATCTGCGCAAGCGATTGCGTGCAAGCGGCTATCGCTGTTGTTGGAGAAGGTGCGGGAAAGCTGGCCCGGCTGGACACGATGACACCGGGGGAATGATCGGCGTTTGTAAACTTAATGATGTATTTATTGTCTGCTGGAAAAAACCGACATGAAGTTCTCCCCTCGTAGTTGACCACGTTCGTACCACCTCTTCTTTATCATACGACGATAACGTCGGGGGTGGAAGGATGGGTAATTTCTTACTTTTGCGCTATCTTCTATCAAGGAAGTTACGTATTTTAAAGGTCACGGCCGGAGAAAAATTGTCTGGTACTGGTTCCAATCTCTCCTTTCACTTAGATTATTATCATTTTTCCATTCGTAAGACACCGTTCGCTTTCATTAGTGTTCTACCTAATCCTTTGCATTGTGTTCCTTTCTATTTACACATTTCACCAAAATACCTTGAAATTCCCCCAATACTTCATCAATTATAAGATTCACAATTAGATACATAAAATAGGTAACAATTTGGGAAATGTAAGACCGTCATTGCACCGAATATAAAAGGCAATTTGAAGATCTATTGCTTTTGCCCCGAATATAGTTTAGTGTAGGGGAGTTTAATTTGTACCCATTTATCTATTTTGCTCGGTGACATGAAACACAATAAATTCTATATTATAAATGGTACCGTTAAGGTGTGTGGCAGGGGTTGATTCAACACCAGACATGAAACGACGCAGTGGAGTGCATTTGACACATACATGTTAGGTAGGGGAGATCATGAAAATAATATGTTGAAGGTAAACTATAGACTTAAACTAGAAAACTGAACTTAAACTTAGAAGACTAGCCTGGTTATACTATTATTTATCGCGGGTCATAAGATACTAGAATACATCTACATGGTACCCTGTTAGTCACTACTAGGTAGTGGGGCTAGGGGTGATTGCGCCGGAACGTGCAGTATCAGAATTTCATATTGCATAAATCACACGGATCACGCAGAGACTCAGCAGAGGGCATTTAAAAAAAATAATTTTAATACTATGTCACTTTGTTTACAGTCCTCAATATATCTCACATCATTGTTTGATGACAAGAAGTTGAAAATCATCTTGTTTCAGAAGTATGGCCGTCAAAACTAGACCTAGCAGTAAATACATAAGTGCTTATAATTTTTCTTTCGTTTGAATTTTAAATACTCTCAGATACTTTAGGCGCGCAGCTAAATAAAAATCAGTCATTTTGGAATAACTCCATACCACATCCCTTAGCGGATGTTTGCATACTTCCATATGGATATTAATTTAATTGACAGCGGTCTATTGGGATGGAATAGGTTTTTGTTGACCTTGGAACTACACACTGCTGTACGTCTACGTTTTACTTTAGATGCCACAAAATATTCCAAAATCTAACACTTTATATTACAATAACTCTCTTTTGCATATTTCCTACCTTCCTTAATTCCAACAAAAACGCCTATTCCTTTCTGACTTCTACCCCGATTTCCCAGTATTCTCCACTC
Organism: Hetaerina americana; assembly: GCF_022747635.1. NCBI lineage: Eukaryota > Metazoa > Arthropoda > Insecta > Odonata > Calopterygidae > Hetaerina > Hetaerina americana. The sequence continues at coordinate 70,747,748 of NW_027287427.1, forward strand.
TGTTACCGTCTTCAGCATCGCTTCTCAGAAACGTTTGCCTTTACTTGTTCTGCCGTCTTCGCATTTCTCCTATCAACCGTCTCTCATCCCCAAACATGCCTAAAACCTCATTTTTTTCTTTCCATTTATTGTATTTTCTCCATTCTTTTCCACACATGCATCTCATGAGTCCCCAATTTATGCTTACTGTCTTGTCTCAACGACCAAGTTTCCGATTAGTTATAAGTTTTAGTTATTAGGGGAAGCGACTGACAGCTGAAATAATTAGCACCGTTAGGGATAGATGGCAGAGGTTGGATAATAAGGGAATGGAGGAAGGGTTGAAAGAAACCTGGTGTCAGGACTAGACTACTCTTCACAATAGGGGCCAAGAAGGTCCACAATTTAACAGCCTATCCGACGGACGGCGTACTCATATAAAAGTGTTCTCCACAAACCACCCCAAGTAGGAAACGAGATAACATTGAAAAATCTCGACATCTACGGGATTCGAACTCAGGCCCTCGGGATGGGAAGCCCTAAGCTTCCGAGCTTTATAAAACGACGTTCCATAATAATAAGGTCAAAATGGGGACATGAATTTAATGATGCAAAGAGTTGTAGGATCCTAATGAAATCCACAGAAGCGCCGTTGAGATATCCTTACGTTAAGGCGACATCACTGTGCCCTAGGCCTCATCCGTCGGCGCATACCCACTACCCTCGCTCCGAGGGGAGACTTAACCTACGCAGAACGTGGGGCCGATCTTTTGCTCTCATCGTGGGGCGTGGGCCGATCTTTTCCTTTCTGCCCGTTTCTCCTTTTCTATTTATCTCCACGCCCACATTTCAAAAGCCTCCAACCTGAATCTATAAGCTTGCTTCACCGACTAATTTTTCGCGCTATACAAAAGACATCCTTCATATTTAACGCTTTCACTAATTATTTTCTTTGCATCCTTACTCAGGATTTCTGTCATCAATTCTGTCCTCCTCGTGAAAGTTTCTTTGCCTAACGCCCCCTTATGTCCCTACTATTTTCAGTATTTTAGTCCAAAACACTTTTAAGTAAACACTTACACCAACTCTAGATAATGAACTCATATTGTAATATTTAACTTAGCCTCCCTCACCTCCGAAAACCGCATAACCTTTTTTACATTCATTCTCATCCCATACCAAGCGCACCGACTTTCCAATTCACTCTGCAATGTTTATTACTCCTCGAATGATTGGTTAAAAGCGCGCGAGTATCCGCAAATTTAATTGATTTCATTATTTTGCACCTACTTTTACCCCAATCTTCAGCCCTCCCATGCCACTTTCACCGTTTCTTCGGCGCAGAGATTGAAGAGCACAAGTATTTTCGGATACTCCTGTCTTACTAGCACTTCCTCGCACTATCCCTCCCTATTATCCTTCCGCTACGCGTGATGTTAAACAGTGAAAAAATGGCAAAACAAACGAAAATTATTAATAAATTTGATTAGACATTCGTCTTTAGAATTTATTTGCGAATTAATAATTGGCAAGTGTGCTCCCGGAGTATGTAAGTGACCAGCGACCATTCGTAGTCCCTCTCCTCTCCTTGGGCTAATAGTCCAAAGAGTAACGTCCTCTCGACAAATAACATCACGGGAAGGCAGCACGTGCAAAAGGTAAAGTGCATTTGTTCACCCTGTCACAGCACACTTCGCGAAAAACCTGACGAAGCCCTGTTGCTACTCATCGAGGAGTCGATTGGAGCTCACTCGTGGTTTTGAGGATGGCTGGAAACCTTCAGGGCAAACTTCCATCCAAAAATATCACGCTCGGTTATTTTTTAAGGGGTATCAAATTAAGTGCAACAGTGAGACACAATCCGAGGTTAATTTGATTTATTTAAGCATATTTGTGCATAAATAGTTCTTGTAAATCCTTTGTTGTGGTAATATTTAAAACAATCCGATAAATAACGTAAATAAATTTTCATGGATTTAGTCCGTCGAAGAATAACAGACAGGCTTTTCTCAAAAATGATTCTACAGGTATCATATTCCGCAGTAGCAAGAACGCTTTATTATTATAATTATATATATCTTCATCCGATATCTAGTTCCTATGGCAACTTTAACTTCAATATCGCACCCAACTTCAAATTCCAATTACGCAATATTTTCGAATTTCTTTATTCCTATATGCATATTTTTGGTCTATTTTCAACTTAATTTTAATGATGAATCGTAATTACACCTAATCTATATAGCTCTGATATTGGCATAATGATTAGTGGGTAATGGCGTTAGTTAACGTTAGTAACGAAGCTTAATAGTTTTATTTAAAACAGCCATAGAATCTCCCCTGCAGTAGTAAGCCAACCAATATATATATTCAGATTCAATGGCGCCTAAGACTCACTGAGGTCCATAATATACGCCCGGATGCAATTTTTTTTGGATGATTGGGGCAAACTTTACGACCGGATTGGAAGCCCTGAAGCCACAAATATTTCTTGATATCAACGGGATGTCGAGAGCATAACGTGGGATCCTCCATTAAATACCCAACACGTTGCCTCCATAGCTGTGCAACGTGATATAACGCAGTGCAAAAATGTCGTGAATTAGTATTTTGGTTTCTCATCTCGAACCATATGAACTTCACTTTACTATAGTGATTTACAGTAAAGGCTTGTACTGAAAGAAATAAAGATAGCAAAGTACTTTCCGCACAGAAGTAAATCATAAAAGCTTTTGACAAAAAGACTGGTAGCGTACTTGTTCGTGCGCAAGGCCAGTTGTTATTTTACTTATTTCCTCTTCTAACATTTCTGCATCTTTAAGACTAATTGGATAGTTGGCAGAAATACTTGAAATTTAAAAAGAAAAAAATATCTACTTTGTAGGCTTTGTCACAGTTTAAAAGACAATATATTTCCACTTGTTAAATGTTATCACAGTTTAAATTTTACGTTACATTAAAATCCTTTACCATTGTGCATATTGCAGTAATTCTAATAATGGGCCAGATGTCTCAGACAAGGTAATCAGAACGTTAGTACTTAGTAATCATACGGATCCACCTCAGTAACATTTGCCTAATTATACAGAATTTTCCAGTGGCACCGAATCAAACAGTAACTCACAACTGAAGATGAGAAGGAAAAGGTGTGTACCTTTTCTAAACTTGCGCAACGATACCTCACATATTTTAATATGCCAAAATTTTAAATAAAGATTTCAGTGGTGGATATCAATAAATAGCAGAGAAGCATTTGGATATGAATATTAAAGATTCGTTCGGGAATCTAATTGTGCTGCATACTTGCTTCATTTTTCTACAAATTATGAAATTAAAAAATATCAATTTATTACATGTGCTGCACTTGTTACAATGTTATTTTCAAACTCATAACATGTGCTACTTTGATAATACTGAATGAATTATTTTATTTTTTCAGCCAGTGCAGGAGGCCACACGTGTCCGTTGTATGGTGATTATTGAGCAAAGTAATTTAACATTCCCTGTATTGGGCACCAAAACTGAATAATTAGCCGGTTGGAATAATTTGATGAAGATACATACTATATAGTTCGGAATCTCGGTGTTCGTGAACAAAACCTGAATCTAGGAATTTGATTGAAAACCAATAAAAAGGTTTATGCCAATCCTCCCTACCTATGCCAATGGAAACTATGGAAGTGTGACCTTGCACGTCAATAAGGGCCCCAAGTACGGCCCACGGACATCACCAGGTCACACACTTTAGTGCGGCTCGTGACAGACTGTCGGGGAAGGTTATGGATAGACCCGTCTTTCTCTGAGTTCGCACCACATGTAAAGTGATGCAAATTGAAAATATAATTGCCATAAAAAGGAAATATGTGAAACTTAATTATTTGGCGATTCCGTATCTCCCTAGTGCATAAAGTCGGGGGCATCAATGTCATGTAACAAAAAAAGCCAACAATCCCACCCAATACACTTAACCAACGTAATTTTGGAGAGAAAAAAATTTGAATGACGCCTCGCACTGGTCCACACTCGGCATTTGCAGATGCTGGAGGAGATGTATACTTTTATAGACGACCCTTTTTTTGGCACCCCACTTGAGATGCTTTGAATGGTGGAGAGGGAGGTTAGACTTTGAGAGATAAAAAAGGACCTCGACGCATACTCTCCCTTCGTTCTATTCGGTGATGCTATTTGCCCGGGCGCAAAGTGCCTTGGCTGTTCAGTCTTAACAGCTGGAAATACCTCCCGATGCAGTGACACCGTATCGAACTCAGCAGACCCGCGGAATACCTATTATACTCGGAAGGACGATGGATACTGTCAAAGACTAAACCTACATACGGCGATAACCTAAGTGTGCGGGAATCGAAATGTATAAAGATCGCGATAGTCACAAATGAGTCCCTGTGAAAGACGGCACCTGTCACCCCGGGATGTAAAGAATTCCGTAAATTATTCCTAGAATTAATTAGTTCTAATTGCACCTGTGAAGTGCGGTAACAAAATTTTAGACGGCAATATTTTTTGCAATATGGTTCGCACCGAAAGTTTCTTCTTACCGGTACTGCATTAAATACTCTCTCTAATGATGTAATTATTTTCTAGGCATGACTCTTTTTAATGGAAATTATTTGATTAGGTGCACCTGAAGATGATATTGTACATCGTAACAGGGCATGGATTAAATAGATATCTAATGGAAAAGTGTAACTATTTGTTCATTATAAACTTCGAATTCTACCATGTCACGCCTAAAACTATGCAATTTGTCAGTTAATAAGGTTAGTGCATGGAACAAAATTCAGTTTAGTCACGCATTGCATCGAAAAACCTGTACTTTCGTTGTAGACTACAGTAAAAATACATACTCCGTTTTTTATTAACTTGTAAACCCATATTAAAATTTGGGCACAGGAAAAAATCCTTCTAATCCTTATCTCAAGAGGTAAAATGCAAAAATGTAGTAGTCAATATTATTTGCGAAGGAAGAAAACAGAGTCTTGAGAAAAGCACAGGAATGTAAAATACTCCGGTAAATCAAGTTCTGTGCACCTCCGTCGTGCGGTTTGGAACTTAAAGGTTTCCTTTCGCGACACGTTTTAATTTTCATCGCAGGGCACACGGTTTTGCAACTGTAGCTGATCTAGAAATCTCTAAGGAAGGGTGCTGACATTTTGATAAGTAAAAAAATAATTTTTAAATCTTTTTTCTATAAAGAAATTTGAAAATCATTTTAAATTTGGAACCAATCCCACTCATTTAGATACCGAAAACATACACAGACTACAGTAGATAACTTAAAGCTCAGGATACAGCAGATATTCGAAATTAATTACGGGTGAATTTTAATTATTTATATTTATTAAAGAAGAACACAATGCATATTTTCACTGTTGTTTATTTATGTACAACTAGTTTCAACGCTTAGGCGTCATCATCAGGTACCTGAACCACAGTCTCTGTATGCCGTTTGGTTGAATTCCAAAGAGCTACTCTCACGAATGACACGACTCCACGGTACGTTGGGGCATTCAGGCCACCAGAGGACGAGATGTGGCGGGAAGAAGCTAAGCGAAGAGGGGTGAAGGGTTTCGCTTGAGAGGGGGACACCCGAGGAATGGGGGATGGGTGCAGATGGCGTGCCAATTAGGAGGGACGGGTGGGGAGAGTGAGTTGAGGGAGTGACGGGAGGGAAGACGGGGGCTCTAATTGCCCCCCGGGACTCCTTCGGTGGAGACCGAAGGGTCCTGAGGACTAATTGGAGGCTGCGGGAGGCATCGCGGAAAGAACGGGACTCGAAAAGAAGACCAAATTATTGCCTTCCGTTTAAACTGGACTCGAGGAAGGTATGTTTGGCGATCGGCTGAGAGAGTAACGTTTTATGAGCAAAGATGAATGTATAATGCATGTATATTGCAGACGGTTTTATCCTGCACGTGTTTGGTGTGTGTTGCTGCATGGTAGGGCATCGTGTAAAAGGATAGGCACGTGAATCAAAGACAGACGTGACTATTATTAAAGGTAGCCTACTGGTTGTGGGGAGTTTGCATGAACAAAGAGGCTACTCCTTACCTACCTAACACGAAACTATTGATGTAATTTAACACTTCAACAAATAATTCTTCAATTCTGTTCTCATTCTGTCTATATTCATTCCTTCTTCAAAATGCCTTATCTTTTCATCTCTCAACCACTTCTGCCAAACCTTTTCCCTTCTATTACATTCATCAACATTCAGCCTCTCATTTTGCTCTCCACCTACTCTACATTACCTTCATTCTTAAAAAATTCTCCCAACCAAGCTCTTTCCTCTCCTGCCACTCCCAGAACTTCTTTCTTCCTGCCCTTCCATTTCACAGTTTTCTTCCTCTTACACAATCACACCTCAAAAGCATATAATGTACGCATATAAGTTTCCGGGCTTTAAAGGAACCTGCGAAACATATGAAAATATTCACTTATACTATATCAAGATTCTTTACTTAAGATTCTTCTTCCTTACTTTCTCCAGCAAAAGAAGGATATAATAGGATAATGGTTATAAAAAAATTGGTGAGTCAATATTTGCATCGATTAAAATACCAGTGGAAAAAAACATATTCTTGCTGGTGTCATAAAGGGACCTAAAGGCATGAGCATAAAGGATTGATATATGAGAACTTACATAGTTCACACGTAAAGGCACCTACTATCAGACCTTAGGAGTTAAAGCGGCACTTAAATTGATAACATATATTGCGTCATATGTTTGTCATTTGACATGTCAGTGGCCTCTTCAAAGTTGCGGTGCTAGCCCCTGGTTACTTACTGTGTCGCCATTCACGAAAAAAATCATTATTTAAGAAATTTTGAAATGGATTGACATTTATAATTTTTCATATTCAGTCAATATCGGATATAAATATTTGCAAGGAACCGAATACTAGAAACGTACTACAGTGAGTAATAGCAATTACTCGTTAAAAGTGTCAAAGACACCCTCCCCCATTGCTTTTCCATTCTCTGTTTCTCACATCACCCACAGTCGCGCGTGTTCATGAATATATACTAGTGCATACAGTATTTAAACAGCAAATATTAATATTAACCAGGAGTTCCATTCATTCCCCAATCACTTGAATTTCGGCTAAATATATCTACAAAATGGTTGGAAGTTTTTTAACGCCTAGAATGTGAAGAGGGACGTGGAAGGATGGAGGAAACAGCGAGGAGTGGTAGAAGGACGCAGTAGCCGTCCAGTAATACATCCTAGTCCATGTTATCACAGTTCATCCCCTACTCGTTCATTTTATACACATATTAGACCAGTAACTTATGGCCACTTTGCTTCGAATCAACTATTCGCTGCTCCAATGCAACAGACGAGATATTGTTGTAACAATGATCGTTATTTGACCGAGTTCAAATATGCATTGTATATGTGTGTGTGTGTATATATATATATATATATATATATATATATATATACACATATATATACATTCAAACACGAAATCCCGCCAAACGGCGAACAAATATTCATTTACATAGAAACAGATAAAAGGAAAAGGGATAGGAACACACTATAATATATATATATATATATATATATATATATATATATATATATATATATATATATATATATATACCCTCCCCGGACTACAACCTTGACGTGGTGGAAGGGCTTGTGCGTTCCGATGACCCCTAGAGCTGTACTGGCGGGAGTAATAAAAATTGCTCCTGGTAGGGTCACCCATGCCAGATAGGTCGAAGGTTAGGAGCCAGACGAAAGGTAGTCCACGCAGCGTCTGTTCCTCAGTGAGGCGGCTGCAATGGCGTCTGACCCCAGTGGGGCGGCCAGTAAGTGATGGTGTCACATTAAAAACACTATTGAGGAAGGCAACGGGAAACCACCTCAATTATCATTCCCTAGAAAAATATGATGGACAATAGAGATATTTTGAGTCCTGGCAACCACGGGGCTCGGCCCAATCGGCCGTGTGTCGTGCCCGGCAGCGGGGGAGGCAAGGCTTCCGCGGTCGTCATCCCACGAAACCCTTGCAAGGGAAAACCAGCAGCAGCAGGACAGAAGACGCAGGAGAAGAAGACCAAATTAGTTAGAATAGGAACGTGGAATGTTAGGACAATGATGAGGACGGGGAAATTGGAGAATGTTAAGCGAGAGATGGAAAGGGGAAATATAGATATTTTAGGTCTATGCGAGGTGAGATGGAAAGATAGCGGGGATTACTGGAGTGATAAGTATAGAATAATATACAGCGGTGGGGACGAGAGCCAACGAGGGGTCGCCATAGTATTTAATGAAGAGGTAGGAAGAAGCGTAGTCAACATAGAGCAGGTAACGGATAGAATACTACTAGTGGAGATAAAAGCAGAACCGACGAACTTAGTTATTATCCAGGTATACATGCCACCGAGCAACCATAAGGAAGAAGAGGTCGATAGGATATACGATCAGTTAGAGGACATGATTGCATGTGTTCCTGCAGGGAAACATTTGATAGTGATGGGGGATTGGAATGCGACAGTAGGCGAAGGAAGAGATGGTGATGAGGTGGGGGACTACGGTTTAGGCACGAGGAATGACCGCGGGGAGAAAGCAGTTGAGTTCTGCAGGAGACAGGGGTTAGTTATCACCAACACTTGGTTCAGACACCACAAAAGACGCAGGTATACATGGAAAATGCCAGGTGACTCGGGAAGATATCAGCTAGATTATATCCTGGTTAGACACAGGTTTAGGAACAGTGTGATAAATTCCCACAGCTTCCCGGGAGCGGATGCGGACTCAGACCACAATTTAGTTGTTATGAAATGTAGCGTACGTTTTAAAAAGATAAGGCAGGGGCGGCGAGTTAGAAAATGGAATGTAGAAGCATTAAATGGGTTGAAAAGAAAGGAATACAAACAGGCGGTAGAGAAAATCATGGAGGACGGTAAAGAGCTAAGTACTATTGAAGAAAAATGGGAATGTATCAAAAAAGGGTTGTCTAAAGCGGCAAAAGACACTATTGGAACCGTTAACGCTAAAAGGACTCGTAAACCATGGATCACGGATGAGATGATTACAAAAATGGATGAGCGGCGAAATTGGAAGAATATAAATACAGAATTAGGCAAAATGAAGTACAAAGAATTGAACAATAAATTGAGGCGGGCAACAAATAAAGCAAAGGAAGCATGGTGGAAGACGCAGTGCGAGAATATGGAAAGTCTGCAGAGGAAGGGGGAAATCGGTGCGCTTTACAGCATAGTTAAATCTTTATCGGGAAGTAAGAAAGGGAGATCAACGATAGCAGTTAGAGATAAGGCCGGTAAGGTAATAGTTGACGCAGGAAAGATCCAAGAGAGATGGAAGGAATATGTAGAAGACCTGTATAGTAAAGAGCTTAGACCAACAAAGTTAGACATTGAAAAGGAACATGACGTAGAGGAAGATAGCTTAGGTCCAGGCATACTAGACAATGAGATAGAAAGGGCTTTAAGGGAGATGAAACTAAATAAGGCCGTGGGGGTAGATAACATTCCCGTGGAACTTTTGAAATGCTTGGGAAAATGTGGGAGGAAGAGGCTATATGGGCTGATCCGTAGTATTTATGAGGAGGGAATCTGGCCGGAAGACTTTGTGAGATCAGTTTTAGTTCCTATTCCGAAAAAGGTAAAGGCCACGTCATGTGAGGACTATAGGACAATTAGTTTGATATCCCACGCAGCTAAGGTTGTTCTCAGGATCATAAACAAAAGGATAGAGAGTAGGGCAAATGATTACTTAGGGGATGATCAGTTTGGGTTTAGGAAGGGGAGAGGTACGCGTGATGCCATTGCAGTAATGAGATTATTAATCGAGAGGAATATAGAACACAACCAGGAGGTATTTGCCTGTTTCGTAGATTTCGAAAAAGCGTTTGATAGAGTGAATTGGGAAAAACTAATGAGTATATTGCAGAAAATAGGAATAGATTGGAGGGAAAGGAGGCTAATCCGCAACCTGTACATGTCTCAGACTGCTCAGGTGCGGGTGGGAAACGGGGAGTCAGGATGGGCAGTGTTAGGAAGGGGTGTAAGGCAGGGTTGCCCATTATCACCGTTGCTGTTCAACCTGTACGCAGAAGAAATGATCAAAGAGGCATGGGAAGAACTCGAGGTAGGAATGAAAGTGGGCGGGGAATTCGTAAAATCAGTTAGGTTTGCTGATGACCAAGCTTTAGTTTGTCAGTCAGCCAAGGGGCTGCAAGCATTGCTTAGTGAATTGGAAATTCAGTGCGACAGGTATGGGATGAGAATCAATATTAATAAAACAAAGGTTATGCGATTTTCTAGAAAGAAAAAGGGCAAGCTTAACATTAAAATAGGAGGGCAAAAGCTAGAGCAGGTAGAACAGTTTACGTATCTCGGTAGTGTTTTGGACCAACACGGTCAAAGTAGTAGGGACGTAAGGAGAAGAATTGCGCTAGGCAAAGAGGCTTTCACAAGGAGGAGGGAGTTGATGACAGGGACTTTGAGTAAGGATGTTAAGAAAAGACTCGTAAAAACTTTGATATGGAGCGTAGCTATGTACGGAGCGGAAACGTGGTCATTGAAGCAGGAGGATAGACGTAGATTGGAGGCTTTTGAAATGTGGGTGTGGAGAAGAATGGAGAAGGTGAAATGGACAGAGAAGAAAACAAATGAGGAAGTACTTGGTATGGTGGGCGAAGAGAGGGGTTTGTTGGGAGCAATCCTATGGAGGCAGGAAAAGTGGATTAAGGGGGTGTTGACCGGCAGTGGGATGTTGAAGACTGTGATAGAGGGTAGAATGTTGGGCAAAAGAGGAAAGGGAAGGAACAGGATAGGGTTGTTGGACGGGATGAAGGGAGGAAGGAAGTACTCAGAGATGAAGAGGGACCTGATATAGAGTAGGATGATTGATTTTGTGTTTTGTTAGGAGTAATAAAATATTTGTTTGGTAGTTGTGTCAGTCCAAAAACCTACCTTAACCGGTAGATTACTTAAAAAAATATATATATATTCGTAATGGAACGCTTTTCGGCGACGCACAACTATATAAAAATACAAATGTAGATTTTAAACCATAGAAACACAAAGAAAGGACACTCACATAAGTTGTTTTGACGTTTCGACGGCACGGCCGTCGTCGTCTTCCTTATGACGACGGCCGTGCCGTCGAAACGTCAAAACAACTTATGTGAGTGTCCTTTCTTTGTGTTTTTGAATGGTTTAAAAATCTACATTTGTATTTTTATATAGTTGTGCGTCGCCGAAAAGCGTTCCATTACGAATATATATATATATATATATATATATATATATATATATATATATATATGTATAAAATTAACATTTGGACGGCAACATAGAACACAAAATACAATAGATAACACGTAAACGGTCCCACCTCCCAATACATATCCCTACTCTCACCCCCAAATCCCAGAACACCCCAGTTTTATCTCCTCACAAAAATACACACACCTAACATCCCGTCATCTTATAGTTTCCAGTTTCAATTCTCCCACCGAAAAAATCTCCGCGTTCCTTGACCACCACCTACAACCTCTTGTACTCTCCTTGTCCTTCACGAAAGACATAACAATACTTCCTCCATCGTTCAAATTCTCTCTCCATGCCCTCCACCTCTAACCTAATTATGGCCACCATCAACGTTATTACCCTATGTACCTCTATACCCCATGCAGAAGGCCTCCTATCCTTATCCTCTCTCCGACAGTATTTTTCTCTACGCACCTAACCCCAGTGCCCTTCGACCGAATTTCTCCTCAATCTAGCCCCTTTCGTCCTAACAAAAAATGAATTTTCTTTCCAAAGCAGTTTTCACCTCAAAACCAATGGGAACGAGGATGGCACCATTATGTGCCAATATCGTCATGAGTCACCTTAAAGAGGCCTTCCTTTCACAAAAATTCCTCCGACCACTTTTCTGGGTTTGCTACATAGACAAAAATTTCCTCCTCTGTACCCATGGCTAAGAAAGAGAAAGTCTGGTCGCACATATATTTTATACAATTTCAAAATTAATAAATTTGTTTGACACCGTTTTTCAAAGTAGTGACGAAGCTTACCTCAATTATGCATAGTTGTTCATAACAAAATAAGTTGCAGACGATTTGGAACTGATACAGAGGAGTTACGTCTGAGTTGTATGATTGTGTGTTGAACTGTGTGGTGTTGTATTTGTGTAGATATAACATTTAAGGGTGTAATCAGATTGAATGAAGTCACCTGGGAAAAATGTGCTCGTTTGAAATGCGACCTCAGGCGTAAATATTACTAAGAAATATTACTAGGAAAACGCATGGCACAGACGGCTCATTGGGTCTCAGGCAACTTGCGCCGCTAGTGGGCGGGGATATAGTCCGCATCATAGCAGCCAGATTGCACCAGTTCGCGTATTTATTGGACAGACCTTTGTATAATTATATACAGGGTGAATCAGAAAAGCCTTCTTAGTTTTAAAAAATCAATGAGCGCGCCCAGTGATTTTTTTAAAACTAAGAAGCGCATTTCCATCTCTCTGGCTCAGTTAATACGCAAATATTTCGTTACTTGGCGACTGACAATCCTCAGAAACGTCACTCAAGACCTCTTCATAGCCCCAAAGTGACAGTTTTGTGCGCTGAGTGCTCTATAGGCTCTAGTGGGCCTTACCTATTCGAACCTCGATGTTCAACTTTTACTGTGAACTCTGTACGCTATGGCGAGATGCTGGAGAAATTTTTACTTCCCAAAATGGAAGAGTATGGTGAGGAATATGACACGGAAGCCTTTTGGTTTCAACGGGATGATGCCACGGCCCATACCGCCCGTCGTTCACGCCAAATCCTGCAAGAATAACTTCGCGGAAGCCTGATCTCCTTACGAGGGTATGTTCCATGGCCCCCTCGCTCCCCGGATTTGAGCCCATGTGATATTTTTCTTTGAGGATATCTCCAAGCTGAGATTTACTAAGTTCGACAAAGGACCTTGGAAGCTTTTAAGGAGGTAATTTCAGATGCCATCACTGGAATTACGCAATATATGCTGAGAAGAGTTTTCGAAACATTTTTTGAACGACTCAAAAGGTACATTGCTCACCAAGGTCGTCATCTGGATGAGGGAATTTTCAAAACCTAATGAAAATAATAAACATTAGATGAAGTTTTCGGATATAAAAATCTTTTTTAATTATCTTGGTTGTTTTTTTTACAATTCATCAGTCAAATCAGGGAGTCCATTTTGACTCACCCTATATAGTATATGTGTGTACACGTGTGTGATTCAATTTGTGAAGGTATTTATGGGTGCGCAGTTCCTGGGGAGGACGGGTGCTGGAACGGAGGATGAGAGAGGGAGGTTTTGGGGTTCTGTGGTCGATGGATTTGGAAAGGGTGCACCCCCTTATGGGCAAGACCGGTGTACGAGTAGACTCCAAGGAGCCAAATGCACCCCGCCTCCAGGTTTTTGGGTTTTAGCGCTGTGTATGGGGCTATCAAGGGAGGCAATAATTTGACACATTGAAACAACCATTGAGTGAAAAGTTGTGGAGTCATACTGAGGAACTGGTAGAGAGGCTAATGAAGAAAACGGGGAGGATTTCGCGATGGGCGGTGCTTTTCGATGCGGATGTTGCGGGATGTGGTGAACTACCCAGCGTAGGAGGGACAGAGTTTGCAGTTTAATTCGTAGATTATACTGCAGAATATTTATGAGGGAGTACCGTGAGGTGGGGGAGAATTTGAAGCAAAGAGTGGTGAGGATGAGACATGTTTTTTATTTTGATCCATTAAAGAGTACAGATGTGGATTTGTGAATAGCAGAGGATTAGATCTACATCTACATAATACCCTGCAAGCCGCCGTAAGGGCGTTTGGCGGGGGTGTTAGGTCACTACCCGTAAAAGATAACAATACCTCATGCAAAAACAACGACATGGAAAACTACACCCACAGCAGCGCACACACTCATGCAAAATTCCCTTCATCCGACCCTCATGCAAACACACATACCATAAACCAACAAATAACAGCACCCCAGGATACAGCACGAAAGCCATCCAACAACACGCAAGCCGGGACAAAACAAGGAAGAAGGCGAAACTCCACCACCACATGAACATGCACCACAATAGATTAGGTTAGGTCTCATTTAGATTAGGTTTTAATAGATTGCAATAGGTCAGATAAATTTGCTGAGTCGTTTAAAAGAGACAGAGGGACATTTAGGTAATATACTATATATACCGCTGTTTCGTGGTTTTTCAGAATCTGCCTTAAGGACTGAATTCGTGGGAAGTATGATGAGTAAATTGATTGGGCGCACGAGTTGATGTTTTGGTTGATGTTATCTATTTAGCGCACCCAATATTTCCGATTACATCACCTCGCATACCCTCTACATTTACAGAGCATACTTCCCAATTATTCTGTCCCTTAAGCATGGGTTTTGGTAGAAATATTTCATTTCCTTTATAAAATCAGGGCAGCTATGACGATTTTATCGTTATTTGTGATACTCTTCCATAATTTATAAATGGCTGTAATAGTTATATATGTGATTGTATATATATATACATATATTCCATTTTAAAAATATTTTTCGCATATGATATGGTTAATAGTTTGATGCAGGTTCCCGATAAGGTCGGCGTTCAATGAATTGTGTTTCCAAAAATTATCACTATGATTATGTATCATCACCAAATAACCATTTATTTTACACTGCGGACGACTTTGAAACCTAATATTTCACAAAACAAAATTGGAATTCCTTCAGATGGGACGGAATCCGTCCTACGAATACTTGTATATGATTACCGATGCTCCACGTGCGCATCCGTAAAATTAAGACCCACATCCCTCCTCATCGTTCACCTCTAAACCACAACAGCTAAATTTGCCAAGCCACAGCTCAGTTATGATCCCCATCAAAAAATTGAGTGTGTTGCCATCCCGATACAAATCATCGTTTAGGCCCAAGGTCACTATCTGCGTCGAATCTGTAGGCAGGATGGGATGGCTGCGCGCCCCGCCGCATATTTGTTACACATTAATGAGACCTCGGCGAACTCAGCGCAATTTATTAGGCGCTAAACCTCATCCTCGACCGACTAGAGGGAAATAGGAGAGAGAGAGAGAGAGGGAAAGAGTGGGGAAAAAATCACAATTAGCCTTCGACCGCGTCCTTATATTCCCAGGGCCTTCGCATCGTGCTAAAAATAAGCGAGTTATCCAATAAATCCTCGACCGATACCCTTATTGGGGGAGAGCTCCGGAAAGAAACTCTGGAAGAGAAAAAAACACGCATTGCAGATGAATTGGAGACGTGAGTAGAAGCTGTGGGTTGTCCGGATGGCGGCCTCGTAGGCACGAGGGTGTAGAGAGAGCAGTGGGGATGAGTTCCCCCCTAAATACTTTGCCTCTGTGTGCTATGAATTCTTCCAGAAAAATAAGTTCCGCCTCCTCAACTCTAATGCGATGCGATAAACGAATAAAAGTCGAACCTTACGATTCTAGCATTACAATAATTCCGAAATTATTTTCGGAGAAAGTTTCCCCGAAAATACGTAATACCGAACCTAATGTTGTCAGGAATGGAATTTCGGATTTAGAAACGGAAATGCTCTTTAAAGAGCTTCTATGCCAACGTAAATCACGTTTTAATTAACTCAAGGCAATAGAATATGTCGGGAGGAATCGTTCAAGTCAAAGGCTTTGAGCGCTTTTCGAGGTAATCTCAATTACTATCGTTGTGCACATCACGATAGTCAACAATAACATGGTACTGATTCCTGCACTTTCAACTTATTTACAATTCGGAAGTCATTTAGCAAACAATAATTAATATCTGCTGTAAAAATGACATAGTGATACATCATTTAACGAGCAAATTTGTTTCTTGCCAATTTTCTTTTAATTGTAACACATAATCTTCTATAATTCAGTCCTCTAACTCGAACCTATCAGCAAAGTTCGTAGCTCCCACCTTTAATTAATGGGACTTCAATTTTACCATAATCTTCCCAAGTAAATATAGAATGGATATTTTTGTTGCCTATGAAAGAAATATTTTATTTAAAAAATTATATCCGTGCAGTTGATTTTTAATAAATCATTCCATACGATAGAGCTATATATATTCATGAAAACTGCGAGAGAGGAATGCAAACGAATAAATAAGCCAATAACTACCCATTCTATTCATTTTAGTTATTTTTATCAAGCAATATTGACCAATGTATTCATTCCGTTGTCATATACGTATCCATTTGTGTTATGCAGTCAACCGCCTCAAGAAAATGGGCTCACATTGGGAAAAATTTCTTGCTGCGCTAATGTCGTGGGTAGATTCAAAAGGGAGAGACTTCGAGGGAGATGCTTTGCGGGAGAAGGCAGAGAGAAATGCCACGCGGCAATTAGAGGGTAACCCTGTTACGTGACCCCTACCTTACCCTTCCCCTCTCCCCTCAACTCCGGCCCGCCACATCGCTCCCCTCCGCACGTCTCGGCTAGGAAACATTATGGGAGGGGTCAGGTAAGGATCCCGGAGCAGTAATCTCTTCTCTTCGACTCGGGGTCACCGGAGCACGGGTGAACTACGAGATGTCACAAATCACGCACGTAAACTCAAAGAGCGCCACAGCATTCGCCCCAGCATCACCCGATTCGGAAACTATTTCTCGTTCGGTCGCACGTGAATGATCAGCCTTCCATTTCCCATAGCGATTCCCCTCCGAATGGTAGTAGGGAAAATATGTCTTTCTTGACTTTGAAACATTATTTCAGAGCGTTACCCTACTCTTTCGGTTGGCACGCGTATCGTTCATTCCAACACGAGGCGAGTTATGAACGAGCTGGTTTCCATGCTAACCAAAAACCACATCTGGTACATTTTACATGACCAGAGAGCTACAAACCTTAAATGTGCTGGACGTCAGGGGGGTGATTCCACAGTACGAATGCAATGTCCGCCTTCTCCTTCTTTGATTTTCAATCCTTAAGATTGTTTGCCAGTTATCGCATTTCTCCGTAGATTCATGCAAACCATATGCAATTCATTCTATTGTGTTATACGATTCGCATTTTCATAGGAATGTTTAACATAATGATAGCTTTCAGCTAGTCCACGCGTCGTAAAATATGTCCAAACCACCAATCCCTTTTCATTTCAAAGTCTTTTAAAGTGTAGACTGTTCCTTGATTTTTTCGAGGGCTTCATTATTAGAGATCTAATTTTTTCAAGCGGTTTCAACAACCTCACACAACACCATACCTCCAACGCTTCTTCTTCTTCGCTTTGGCTTCTTCCTATTTCTTCCTATATTGCCTTCGTCCAATATTCTGAGCAATACATTAAAACGTTTCACAAACAGACGTTGATCATTCTTTTACTAGCGCTTAACATAATATTGTTTGGCGTGAAGCATGCCTTTTTCTCGTTGAGTAGTAGTTAATTCATTTTAAAATATTAGGCATTACTCGTTTGATCTTCCCGTTAGTTGAGAAATCTAAGTGCAAAGGTATGTAAAAAAATTGAATAATAGTTCACAATTCTTAGTATATTTGCCTTCTTCCGTTCAACTTCACGTTATACTGACAACTCGGTATAGTTTAAATTCTGCTTGCAGCGAATGTTAACTCATCTCCACTTTTTGTAAACAGTGAAATATTATCCGCAAAGTGCAGGGTCTATCCCATACATAAGTATCGCTATGCTCATCGTCTTATTCAACTCAAAAGGCATTATCCACAAAGAGTTTGTGCCTCAGGGGCAGACGACAACGTGCCGTCCCACACCACCTTACTCGCGACGGAGTAACTGGCCAAGCGCAAGGTGGAAAAGCGACCCCAGCCGCTTAGCAGCACCGGTGTGGTCTAGTCGAACTCCTTTTTATTCCAAAGACCGAAAGGTAGCTCGAAAGGCAAAACCATTTTGAAACGATGGATAAGGTCAAAAAGGCTGTAGCGATGTGCCTAAACAAGGTTCCCTTCGACTCTTTCCAGGAAACATGCCGCAACTGGCATAGGGTGTGTCGATTAACAATGTCAATTATTTGGAAGAATTTTAGTAATTTGCGATTTGAATCAAAATAAATTTTACTTATTTTTTTAGAGAGGCTGCATATCATAGTATTTTAACCTGTTTTGTATATTGCTAAGTGTTTAGGACATAATTAAGCAGGGTAGGAATTTAAACGATGGAAGTAATTGGGGCATGCATAATTTTCTTGTCCTCCGTTTCATCTAGGTCCATATGAAATCAAGACAAACTTCAATGAATGGATGCAAAAATAATATATATATATATATATATATATATATATATATATATATATATATATATATATATATACTTATGTATATATATATATATATACATACATATATGTATACATACATACATATAAACACATATGCACATATATATGCATACACATTGCACATATATAATATATATGTATGTATATATAGCATATATACACATATATTTATTATATATTCATAAATACATGCACACATAAAAGAGCATAAATACTTGAACATATATACTCTTTAAGCTGTTCTCATCCCGGGAAGGCAAAATTAAGAAACCTTATTTTTGGTAAAGGATACTTTTCTCCCTTCTCTTTTAACCTCCATACTTCCTTGTCCATATCTCCCTCTTTCGCCTACGTCATATTCATACTCGCTTCCTTCTTGGGCTTGCTCTTTTTCCGCCATAGCAATCACTGAGACAGTATTTATCCATAGCTCGCTCGGACTACCTCTTCTTTCTCAATGCATTCAATCTTATCTCTTTTGGGTGATTCGACTCTCGTACATTCTTTAAGCTTGACCAAACCTGCCCAGTATACTTCTTTCACACTTGTTCATTAACGATGCACCCCTGTCCACGTTGTTTCATAGCCCATTCATTCCTCACTCTATCCCTCCAAGTTTTATCGCTAACACTCCTCAAGTACCCGTTACAGACCGCATTTTGTCAACGTTCACGCTTGTCCTGCAATACTGCCTAAGATTCACCCCTACGATATAATGTGAAACGGGGTGCATTTATATACCCTGGATGGTATAATAAATAACTCATGGAATATGTGGAATAATGACACCTATAAACTGGTTATCAAATCTATAGAATTGTCTCCTAATAAACTATAATTATAACTATTATGATATGAATTAAACATGTTAATTTTAATGGAGTATTCTGAATAAGAACTGTTATTTATCGGCATGTAATTATGTCCTACGGTTATGAACTAACTGCTGTAACTGAGATATGTCCCGGGGAAAATACATTCACGAAATTTGCGGAGTAGTAATTAAAAAGTTAGGATTCATAAGAAGGATATTTGGGAAATCTCATGAGAGTGCACTGCGTAAAAGAGCTCTGTTATTTTGATTTAGTTAGGCCCCACTGATAGTATGCTGAGAGCTGACAGGATCCTCACTAGGTAGCTTTAATTAAAGAACTAGATTCTCCGAAACAGGTCGAATATCGCATGATGCAATATTATAATTTGCAATTCATTTTGGAGACAAGGCAAATATTGCGGTTTCAAAAAACCGATAAACACACCTGCGGTGATTACTTATAATTGATGTTAACGTGCAGCATTTTGAAGTTAAATTACTTACTCTATTCACTTATCTTCTTTAGGTCTACATATTCAATTACGGCCATTACGTAAAATTCTATCCAAATGTATAAAATTTTAAATTTAACAATCACCAAGTTTGTCAAATATCTACATTGCTACCAAGTTACTGCGCCAAACATTATCACTTTTCTTATTATTATTATTATTAATAGACAGATGAATAGTGTAAGGTGGCACACAAGTCCCAAGTAATTACAAAATATATTAGGTAAAATCAGTCATTAAACAAAAGTACACTTAAAGTAAATTTCAAAACACAAATCTCTTTTACAAAACAAGGCAATCCCCATCTCATTAACATCAATCAATCAGCAAATAAAAGATACATTTTAAAAAATTAAAGCTCTTGCATATAATTTTACACCACACATCAATCAAATTATTACATATATTTCCTTGAATTTGTGGTCAATTCTTCCTACCTTTTTCCTAAGATCTACCCAAGCTTTCTCCCCCTTCAGAATGCGGAACATTCCTCAGTCTGCTTATTTTTCTTCTAGTTCGTAGAAGTTCCCAGATCAGCGTTTTTAACATGTCAGGCACACTCTCCATCCTCATGTGCTTAGATCAAGTGCAATATAGAGCAGTTAGGTCCGTGAAAAGTTGTGGGGTAGAGCATATCAGCGTCAAAATACTAATGGAAGAATTAGCCTGGAAGCCTTTGGTTGACCGTAGAATGAAATAATTGCAGGACCAAAGGTTAAGTTTTTATGTAAATTTGATGCAGGTCCCTTATCCGAGGATGCTAAAGATATATTACATGCTCCGTCTTTCTTTGGATGATCAGATCATTTATATAAAATCAGGGGAATAGGTTATAGCACGAATAGATATAAAAGTTGTTTTTTTCCTCGTACCATTAAAGATAAAAATAGTTATGGTCGCTGGCGCAAAAAGGATAGTTAGTTTTGGTAATGATGTAAGATTTGGGGCTTTCCCGGCGTATCTGCTTGATGAAGTTTTCTCAGGTCTTCCACCGGGTCAGGGGTTCCATGTTGGCCGACGTTTCGATGCTCGACTCGTGCATCGTCTTCAGGGCAGATAAGATCTCATCTCCTCCGAGGACGACGCACAAGTTGGGCATCGCAACTTCGGCCAACATGGAACCCCTGACCCGGTGGAAGACCCGATAAAACTTCATCCAGCATTGGTAGTGTTTATATTTTGTCGTTAACATGTATTCATCTTAAATATACCCTTTTTAAATATTGTTTCTGCATTATTTTATTATTTTCCTATTAATGACTATTTTTGCATGTTAGTATTGTCTTTGCAAGGTGACAGACTTTGCAGACAGACGATCGCATGTTTGAACAAAAATCTATATAGATGTAAATGCAATGATTATACATGCATAGCTGGAGATCAAACTCCCCACTCCATACTTCCTTGCTGCGGCTAGCGGGGTATTGTGCCCATGTATTTATATTTTATTACTGAGAAATAAGGGTTGAACAATGAACCGTTATAGTTTTGAAACGCAGAGTAATCATTTGCGAATAAATAAGTTGTTAAATGTCAAGGTAAACTCTCAAATCTCTTGATCATGCTCAGTCCTAACGCAGTACGTACAGTACAGTTCATTAATATCGTTTTCAAAATTTCGGGAATGAAATTTATTAAAACAAAAAAGATACGAACGCAAGAGATCCAGTCTCAATATCCAGCGCTCTCATTAATTACCATTCTAGTTCTTCTAATCACCCAATTCAATAAATTTATTAATTATGGCATTATAACTATTTTGAAGGTAGGTGTTGGACGGCCCCAAGCAACTATTTATTTCCAAGTACTGAGGGAACTTCCTATTTCTTTCTTCAAACTTTTTTGAGACAGTGAAATTAGTCTCTCTCATAGGACAAAAGTATAAGCCATTTGTCGACTTTTTAATAATGCACCACATATTATGAGACAATTTGGGATAAATAGGTGCAACTCAAATGTTAATTTTAACATTCACTTCTCGAACGGGCGCGAGTAATTGCAGGTGAACACAAATAATTGAGGGAAAACATACTAATGCTCGTACAATATAGAGTTGTAGCTTGTTTTTTTTATTGTTTCGCTAGTTCGTCGTATATCATGAACGCACTCAAATTCTTAGATTGGCCTTATTTACTTCCAGGTTCTTTTGCTTTAGTAAAGGCGTGGTAGCTCACAGAGCTAAGGTTTCCAGTTCAAATATGGGTCAAGTCAGAGGATACTGACTCCCAAATCCGTTAAAACTGTGAATTATCGGACAAAGGTCCTCCCTGGGAAACCGCATGCAAGATGTACTCACCCCGCACTCATCCAACCAACCAGAGGGTTGAATACTGCCGTGCAGTTTCTTCGCGCTCAAATGTCCCGGGCCATTAGGAATAAAAGGAGCCTGTTATGTTGGGGCTGAGCTAAGGGAACCTTCGACCAGAGAAGCTAATCCCCTCCACACTGCACGGGCGCATCTCCAACGGACAGAGTCGCGATTAAATCAATCATCTCCCACGTACGCCTCCCTTTATCTCGTTTGCCTGTCTTTTTTTCGTGGGGAAGACGGGAGGGGGTTGGGCACTCGAGGTTCCTCTCAAGCGCTGCACTGAAGTCGAACGGGGCAGCCGAAGAGCGTACACCCGAGGGTGTGGGAGGGGTATCCCTTGCTCGTAAATCTTTCCGAGCATCGAACACTCGAGAGCCGATGTTCCGAGTCTCGCGAGCCCTGCGCGTTCCGACCCTGATGATGTGCAGAGGGGTC
Source organism: Hetaerina americana (assembly GCF_022747635.1). NCBI lineage: Eukaryota > Metazoa > Arthropoda > Insecta > Odonata > Calopterygidae > Hetaerina > Hetaerina americana. The sequence goes on from NW_027287427.1 coordinate 70,770,109, forward strand.
CCGCGTAAGTTCTCTAATCAAACCTCCTCTCCCTAACTCCCCTCTATTCCTCCACATCTCTTTCTCTCTCCCTAGGGTGACGTAACGAGATTCAAAGCGGGATGCCAAGCGAGAAGGAACGGAGTGCATTAGCGGTTATCGCGGAAGGAGAGGTCCTTCCTTCTCTTTCTCCAGGGCGGAGGGCTTAACGGGCGTTAATAACGACCAAGATAATGCAATTATTTTTTTATCTGTAAAAAGAAATTAATGAGGGGGGGAAAGTTTCGAACCCTTTCTTTGTCACTTCCCTCCCAGTGCGGTCGCTGCTGAACAGTTGTCTGCAATTAAACAGTGTTCTCAATGCAGTGGAAGTCAAGAGAACAAGAGTGTTCGTATGAAATACGGCCGATTCTCTTTTGACTTACGATATGGTCCCTGGAAGAAGGGTATGACCAATGCTGGAGCGATTTACGATCGGCTCCGCATTGCCTGTGCTGTCAAAACTCGATTGAGCCAACTGCTAATCTAACCCTCTGGGGAGAACGTCTTCGGAAGACCGGCGACACAAGGATATGCCTTGGTGAAGTCACTGGTTAGCGCAACTTGACAGTAATAGGGATACTCGGAGTTGTATCCCGGTCGTGTCAAATAATTCTCATGGCTAATATTCTAATTTTTATTTATATCATTTTATTATCCTAAGCATCATTTTGAGATTACACAATCCCTCTTGCCTCACACTTAGTTCAAGGTATGAAGTAATTTATGCATTCAAGGTCATTTCAGGTAACACTCGTTGTTGTTAGAAATGGTAACACTGTCAATGCTACGTAAAAAATGATTTTTGATGTCGTCAAACTGGAGAGTGAGCCTCATATTCCACTTGATTTATTATATTTTCTCGCAATTTTATTGTTTCTAAAAGATTGTCACAATCGTGACGAATTTTGTACCGCCAGTTAAAGGCTAATTTTCTTAATCCTTGAAATTAATAGCTTAAAATATTTGGACATTGGTAGAAAAGGTTCGGAAAACATTACTTTATCCTTTAATTGATGAAGTTTGAGGAATTTTCGTTGGAGCACAATCCATTCGAAAACACCGATTATTCATTCGGTGACAAATAGTGTCAAATACATATATCAGAACCAGCGCTAATCAAAAAAAAATCAGCCCCAAAAGATTAAGCCGAAGGCATATAAGATAACGCTCAATAGAAGTGGTGAAATCTGTTAGAGGTCTCTAACAATTTCAAGGTAAGATAATGCAGATTTCGGGCTTGCAAGCCGATATAAATGGTAGATGTGAACTAAAAGTATCTATTATGGAAGAAATGGTCTTTCAATTCTAAATAAAATAAAACTGCGACTCTAGAAGAAATGTTTGGTGAAAAACACGTAAAAGAGCGAGTAGCACCTTTATGTGCCATCATTCTCTTCTCATCAATTGTATTCTAGCCTCAGTAAAATCCTATTTATTGAGGTTTTTCGCTTAAACACAAACTCAACGTCCACACAAGCCACTAGCACTTATCAACACCGTATCATCTTCCAATTTAGGGCGATGACTAAGACAATTACATAATCTGAGCTTCTCTTTGAACTAAAAAGTTGTTTGTGATCTCTCCCTATTAGCACTCGCATGTTGCAACGTCAAGTTGCACTCCTTAGCGCCGAGCGTTTCCTCCGGCAAGAGCAACGCCATCCTTATAAATCCAAGCAAATACTTTCGAAATCACTTATGTAGCCCGAGCAGTTTTTTTATTGCTGTATTTGGCGATGATTATTCTGATACTGGAATAAAATCTTTGAGACAAAATGTTTTTTTAAAACATAATACATATATTATACCTGTTGCTGACGTCCAACGTCGAAACCTAGGTCATATAAAGTTCGTATTGAATTACCAAGTTACTTCTTTCATTTAAGAAATACATAAGCATATTAACTTGTCATGAAGGAATACGTAGAAACCTTAAATTAATACACTTCAATCTTTATGTACAAAGAGAGAAAATTACTACTTTAACTTTCACAATTTATTTTAGAGCATGAGATGTATTTCAGTGTTTATCGACTTCATCCAGACACACCAATTTCAAAGTGTAAAAATCTTTCGTTTTGGCCGGGATGCATACTAGCGGATGATTCCGCTAAAATTACTCTCACGGAATCTCCCGTAGTTCTTTGAATTTGCTATTCTCTAGGTCGATAACTTAATTATGATATAGAGTAAAATATGGCCACTATATGTAAGTTTTATAATAGACCCTGAATCAAGCCAAAAATTATGATGGACGAATTTAATTATTGCCACAATTTCTTAAGTCGAAGATTTGTTTGAGTTTAAATATAAGATTATAAAAATTCATTAAACATTTGGAATTCTCTTTCATCATGGATTTATGTTTTTTCAAGGTGAGCAAACACGCAATGGTATGTAATAGAAACCACGGTAGGCATTATTATTTTTAGGATATAGAGATCAAATAAAATTCCGGGTAAAAGATAAAAGCCCAGCAGCATAAAACAATATAAATGATTGCCCTGTTAGGAGAAATTTCTAAGTGTATATGTTATGGGTAATATAACCAGGGGCGTATTTACCTGTACGCCAACTACGCCATGGCGTAGGGGGGCAGCTTCCAGGGGGCGGCACAAGACCCGGGATTTTTATTTCATCAGTTTTTTCAATTTTTTTTAATGCGAACATATTGATTCAAAATCCCGCGCGTTTCTTTTTTAGAAAAAAGTTTCCACCATTGGCCGCCAGGAGCGCGAATTCTGTGTTTACATTAGCCATTGTCTTGCGAATGATCACGCTATTCCTTTTTTCGCTAGTCCCTGCTGTTAGGCGCGAGGACCTTGTGGACACATTGAATTTGGTTCGCATTATGTAGAAAATTAATTCCTTAAGGGGGCGGCAGACATTGACTATAGCATAGGGCGGCAAATGGGGTTAATACGCCCCTGAATATAACAAAGACCGGTAAACAGACCGGTTTACAGAGGGTAAAACTAATTCCATTGTGACGACACCTACATGTTGACCTTGTTTCGAAAGGTTTGTCGGCATTCGTCATAAAACAAGAAAGTTCGAATAAGATATCATAGCAATAGCATGGCAGTACGAAGTAATCACTTTTCAATTCAGAGGCGTTTTTACCATACAGTTCTTCCATATATTCCCTCCATCTCTCTTTGATTGTAAATCATATGAAGGGTGAAATATAATATAGGAAATTTCCTCATACAGAGTTATGGCAAAAGAGAAGAGGACACAACTATTCAAATTTGCATATCACAGAATGAATACAAAAAGAAAAAGAAAATAATCAACACTAAGGAAGAAATTATGTAGGATATAGTTGAAGACACTCCCACAGATAAATACTTTGTTAGTTTATTTAAAAATCGTGTCAAGAATATGAACTCATTTTATGTCGCAAAGTAGATTCCTGCATAAAGTAAGTCTGGTATCAAATTTCTTCATCGTATTGTCTTACTGAGAGTAGGTGTCAACATATATATATATATATATATATATATATATATATATATATATATATATATATATATATATATATATATATTGTTCTAATGGCAGTTTTTTTCTCTTCACCGCAATTTATCCAAACGACTGCCTAGACCAAATTGCTGAATAGAAACGTCGTGCAATTTCACACGTCTACTCACAGTCGTGCCACCATGAAAGAAAAAAATTATATGGGTAACAATGGGCGAGGCCTAGAACTTTTCAGGACATCGTTGTAAATAAGATTGCCAATGGTAAAGTATCAAATAAATGGTTACGTTAGACGTGGATTAAGTAAAGTAATAATTTTTTGAAAATCAGAGAAGAAACACAATCCTCTGGCCTGAGTTATAGCGTCTAATTTCTGACCAGATTCAACCGACTATTCTTCACTATCAAGGCAAACGAAATGAATATTACGCTCGCAGTATTTACTCAATTTTTAAGTACGATAGCGTAGCGTAAGGCACAACGACGTACATCCCATTTAATGCACAAACATAAGATATATATTCGTGACTCTTTCTAACGTCTCCGGCGCATAGTGTCAGTTAGAATTTCAAACGGTGAATATGGAACCAACTGTTGCCGAGGGGTACTTGTAGCCCGGGTATGCTCATGGCCTGTGGTTGAGCTCGCCTTCTAGTCCCAGAATTATGTTACATAAATGAAGACCGTTTAGGCGAACAACTCGACCATTCGGACTTCTCACGCTGCACTTCCTATGAGTGCCGCCAGCAGTTTTTAACCCTCCCCCCCCCCTAAAGAGTCTTTTTTAGGTATTCTTGGATACGAAAGAGAAGAGACCTTCACTCCAGCCCAGTGGGCGTCAATGCGTCGTTTCGGGAGATGCGTCGTTAGGATGATGGCCAGCGTATACGTAAACACACGCCATTTTGCTGTCGCCGCTCCATGTAGCCGATTATCTAACCTGCTAACTTCTATTTACGCCTCATGCACTAAATTCCACAAAGAGCTAGGAAGTCACCTCTGCCCATTACTGCAACCGAGAGTGAGTCAAGGACGGCATCATAAGAACTTCCGCTTTGATGGTATTCCCAAAACTGTACCACCAACCAACGACATGATTCGTATCGATGCTTTTGCTACTTAATTCCTCATCCACCTGAAGATGTCATAGCAAATGGGCGAGTATTTTGCGTCGCTAAGCTTTCTACATATAGGACGGAAAATAACCCGGGACGTGAGATAGAATACAGCCATAAAAAACCTATTTTTTCCACTTTCGTAAACATTAAGACATCACGATTGATCTAATTATTGGCAGAAGGATTTCGGCGGCACTGTCTTTCAAAAATTTACAAATTACCTGCTATTTTGAGTTGTATTTAAAAAAGTATATTCCAGCTATATTTAAAAAAATAAATATATTTACCATGTATCCATTCAATATAAAATAAAATTTCTCCTTTTAGGAACCCTTTGAACCTGTAGCTACATGCGTCACGACCGACGAGTTATTTATATGAAGCAATCAGTACATGTACTCGTACTGTATATAGTTGAAGATATTATTAAAATATACTTTTAATAGCTTAAAGAAAAAGTATTCGCTTGGATTTGGTGATATAAACACCAATAGCGTCAATAAAATACATATAGATGAGTGTACTTTGATTGATTGCTAGATTGATTTTCCTCTACTTCCAGTGGGTAAAAACGGAATAACACGTCGCGGTGAGAGTGCCTGTTACTCCACGGGTGTCTCGTTAGCACTGTGTTCATCCGATCCCAAGCCCTGGCAAGGCGCCTGGCCGCACGTTACATAACAATATACGGGCTTCCTCGTCAGTATTAAGCTTTGCCGGAGCTGGAAGAGAGAGTAAATCCGTGTTTGCAAACGAATCTATCCGGTGGGTGGATTATAGAACAGAGAGACATTGAAGGCTGCTTGGATAGAGGACCAGAAATGTTATAAGTGCTGGTCAGGGAGTCTTTACAAACTGGAAGGAAGAGAAATAGGATGTGTGGAATTTTCCGAGTACTAGAGGGAGAAAAAGCATGGGGAGATCGAACGGAAGCCGTGGAAAAAAAATCATTGGGAGGTATGACCTTTCATGCTGGATGGGAGCCACTGTACATACCCTGAATTACTATGGTGGATCAGATAACGTAGGTGATAGACAGTGAAAGTAATAGATTTGAAATGTTTTTCCCGCTGACCATCAGAGATCGAAATATAGTAGATACGACAGTAACCGCGTAGGAGAAAATTAGCAATGGCAGTAACGTACACACACACACACATACACACACACACATATATATGTATATGTGTATATATATATATATAATATATATATATATATATATACTCATTTATATAGAAACAGTTATAAGGAAAAGTGATAGGAACACACAAAGGACGAACACAATAGAGGCGGGGAAGGCGGAATCGAATATATATATATATATATATATATATATATATATATATATATATATATATATATATATATATATATATATATATATATATACATTCAAACACGAAATCCCGCCAAACGGCGAATAAATACTCAATTATATAGAAACGGATATCCCTTTTCCTTATATCTGTTTCTATATAAATGAGTATGTATGTATGTATCCCGAATGTTCTTTTTTATTTAATATTTAATATATCTATCTTTTTAACAGTTCTCCCGCATGATTTGAATATGCGTAATCTGTTATTGAATGTTGTCGCATGTCAGCAGCACCTTCTTTCGTGTGATTAACTTTCTTTTAGTGAATAGTCATACAAATATTTGTGTACAGGTGCCATGATTGGGATTGTGGATGTAGTGATCTACGGTATTTACATGAATGCATACGCCACCATGGGTTTACGTTTGCATAAATATGTTGATTTTGCAAGTGGTTAAGTTGTCTTTCATGGGTTATGGCCTTACACGCCCTTGCGGCGGCTTGCGGGGTATTATTTAGATGCAGATGACGATCAACACAAGATGAAATGCTGGTCACAGAACGTATTAATAAAAAAAATCCATGACTCAATAAAAGCATCGTAGATTGGACGTCTACTTGGAGAGCTATTTAAGCCCATTCAAAAAAATGTAAATGTTTTTCAGAAACGCAGAAAGTTCCACACATCTTACTTCTTTTCCTCTCGCGAAACACAAAATCAATTATTTTTTGCAAAACATTTTTAATTACTTAAATGCAAAATATCTGTAATATGAAATTTCGCATATCGTTTGATTTAAAAATAAATATTAGCGGCCTCGTACAAAATAAGGCCAATAGATTACTACTGATAACGAAAACAGGTGAACCCCAATCTCTAAACCAGTTAGTCAAGCAGTCGATTCATTAAACGGCTGAAATTTATTGTTCTCTCAATTTAGGTGACCAAAGAAATTGCCTCCCTTGATACCACTCTGCCACATATAGCTTTTGTCGTCCCATTCTAAATAATTTCGCCGCAGGTTTGACTGCCCTCTTGGAAAACTTGGTTCCTCATCTGTCGTACTTCATCTAACATTTACCTAAGCCCATCAAATATTTGAATTGGTAATGAGATGCAATAATAATATAAATTTATCTCCAAGAGGAACATGACTTCTGATAAAACTTGTACTGAATTTTGTAATAGTTTTGTATGTGCCTTGTGATATGAAACATCTCTCGCTACAGGGGCTAGGCATTTTGGACAAACATGCAACATCAATTAAGAACAAAATATCCTGAAAATCTATACTTTAATAAAGGTCGTTCAATGAAATATATTTCTCTTCGATATTATTTATTTCAAAAGTTTCTAGTTATAAGAGAATATTGGAATCTGTGGCACGCTTCTATGCCAAATCGTTTCACTGATCAACCCAGAGTCCCAATAGCCTATGGTGCTATAATAGTATATCCAAGAGTAAATGCGAGTTTAGTAACAGGGCTCAATTCGGACGCTTCCTTCTGTGTTGGAGTTTTTAGCCAAGGGATTGGCAGCAACGCCAGGCGGATTCACGGAGAGATTTTCCAAACGTCCGCTACATTGTGCCATCTGTTAGCAACTATTAAAACTACATCATGGAACCTCTTGGATCTCTCAACCCGCCGAGATTTTGAATTCGTATATTCTGAATAATATCGTCACTCGAACAATGTAAGTTTCTTATTTTTTCTGAAGACATAAATACAACTTTATATATTGATCTGAAAAATGCACATTTACTGAGGTTGTATATGGATCATCAATATGTCTTTCCATGAATGAATTCTTCCTGCTTTCCCATAAAAATAATAGCATTTTGTCGCTAGCGTCCATGCATCATAGAACTCGAAACAATTTCATGGCGTTAGATATTTTACAGTTAAAATGAAAATAATGTTTTATGCACAACAGATCAATTGTGTAAAAGTTACATAAAATAACATTGTCACGATTGATCAAAAAATAATGGAATACTTCTAGTCTGATATGGGGATTATTGCTCAAAAAATTCAACTGAACACCAGCAACCCACTTTAAGCTAATTATAACTAAATAGATAACTTAAACAAACATATAACTAACATAAATTTTATAATTTTTTACAATCAAGCTTTCTCTTTCTTATATCTCCAGGTAATTTCGTAGAAGAATTTTCAAAGTTCAATATCCTAAACATTTATTTTAAACATGAAGTAATGAACTAAGTGAATATTCATATTACTAAATGTGAAAATACAAAAGGACAGTAGGGCAAAAGCTGCTTCATTCACACTTAATATACTCTTTTTAAAAACGATATCAAAAGGGATGTAGCTGTTTAGATTTCTTCCAAAAATGAAATCCATATAATGTCTTGAAGAACCGAAGTGGAAGCGATTAGAAAATTTACTAAATATTTATTGGCTATCATATATAGTAAGCCTCTCTGGGCACCCTCAGCTCCACAAAAGCAGTGTGATTTTTTGGGAACCAGGTCTTCCTTGGGAACCGTAACCTGCACAAGAAAAGGAACTGGCTGAACCTAACTTGAAGTGTGAATTTCATATGCCATCAGGCTTAGTACTAGGAGAACTCTATCATCGCCTACCAAACCAACGCGAAGGTTGGTTTGGTAGGCGATGATAGAGTTCACCCAGTATATATGGGTATGTCAAGATAAAAAAATACTTATCAGTTGAAAACACTTAATGGCTCACACTAGAGATATTATAAATTATATACCCATTTCAAACTGCAACAAAGAGCTTGGTTGTAGTATTATATATTTTTCACCAAGACGAAAATCATATTTCACATCTGTATAACATTATATGCCAAGGGGCAAAGGTGAAGGCACTATAAGGAAGTCAGAAGGGAAAATCTATGCAAAAAATCAAAAATAATAAACTAATAATGAATTTTATAGGCGTGGATATTATGCATACAGTGGAAATAACTTTAATCTCAATATTCTGATTGCAACCAAAGAACTTGGTCATTGTCCTGATCCATGTGCCACCAAGCAATCATGGGGAGGAAGAAGTAGATAGGGTATATAATCCATCAGAAGACACAATTGTGGGTATTCAAGGAGAAAAACATTTGAAAGTGATAGGAGATTGATAATAGGCAAAGGAAGAGATGTAATAAGGAAGCAGACTATTTTTTAGGAACATAAAAAAACCAAGGGGAAAATGAAATAGAGTTCTGCAAGGAGTCAGTGGTTAATCATAAGGAGAACTTGGTGTAGACAACACAAAAGGTGGTTGCATATGTACGTATATGGAAAATGGCCTGGAATTCAGAAAGATATCAGTCAGATTAAACCATAGTTAGGCGCAGATTTAAAAATAGCATGACTGAATTGCAGTTTATGAAGGGTGGATTTGGTTTCAGATCATAATTTAGTGCTAAGTCAGATTCAGAGAGTTAAAATAGGGAAGAGGGTTGAGGAAATGGAATGAGAGGCATTAACCAGAAAAATGGCATGTCAGCTGACTCTAGAGAAAACTGAATTCTGTTAAGTGAGTGAGAAAAGGGATCTGGGGACAATGAGTGTCCAGTTTAAATATTGAAAGCACTGAATAAGAAAGGAAAGAAATAATAAACAAACATAAGAAATGAGATTCACAAGGGACAAAGGTCTAAAGACTTCAAGGAAACTAATGATTCCTATGGAATAGAAGAAATAATCAATTAAATGTGAGGAAATCAATAAGCCTGATACCACATGTTGCTAAAATATATGTTGAAAAACACTCAATAGAAAATAGTATGCGAAACCAAAAAGTATGATGGGAGAAAAACAATGAAAATTCGGACTAGGTATATGCACAATAGACACAATAGGGCTGTTGATAGTTATTGATGAAAGAAACAGTGAAGAGAGCAAAAAATATATCTTGTATACTTGTTCATGGACTTAGAGAAAGCTTTTGATATTGTCAGATGAGAAAAATGTGTGGCGGTTCTGAAAAAGCATGGATTGATTGGAGAGGAAGAAGACTGTTAGAACTGCATCACAGTCAGAATGTCAGATTAAGGATAGGAGGCCAGTTGACAGAGTAGATTGGAATAGGATGAGGTGTCAGACAAAGGTCCTTACTGTCATCAACCCTATTTAACATATATTTGGGAGAATTAATAATAGACTGCTTGGATGGAAGTTTAGAAGTGAACATTGGGGGTGTAAGAGTTGAAAGTATAGGTTTGCTGATGATATGGTTGTAGAGGAAGATAGTAAACAGAAAGTTATAGAGATCCTAACAGACCTTAACAGCAAGGAATATCGAATTTTAATAAGCAAAAAAAAACTAAGAGTATGTTAATAGAAGGTAAAGGTGAAAGATTCAGCAGCACTTTGGAAGTTGAAGTGATTGGAAAAGGAGAGAGCTTTTGGTATTCATGAAGTGTCATCACTGAAGAGATATCCTTTTCCTAATCAAGATTAGCTATGGCAAAAGATGGATTTGATAATAAGAAGAAACTACTGTGCAGACCCTTGAAAAAGGAATCGAGAAAGAGAAATTTAACATCTGGAGAGTGATGTTCCATGCAGCAGAGATATGGGGGTGGAAAGATTAAATGAAAAGAATAGAGGGCTTTGAAATGTAGATTTGGAGGAGGAAGGAGGGAATGAAATAGGAATATGTAGTACAAAATTAGGCGATGCTACAAATAACTGGATAGGAGAGAGAATTGGTAAAGAAAATCAAGGAAAGAAATATTAATTTGTTAGGGCATTGTATGGGAAAGGAGTATCCCTTGAAGAGTGTCTTAAAGGGGATGATAGAGGGAAACAGAGGATGTGGGACAAAAAGTTAAATGATGTTGGACATGGTTGAGATTGGGAGAAGATATGTGGAAATGACAATCATTGCTTAGGACAGGAAGACATGGAGGTCCACCATAAGTGAACCTGCCATGCAGCAGAACAACCAAAGATGATAGATGAATTAAGGCAGTTTTTAAAAGGGAACGGACTGTACACTCCTACATTTCTGAGCCTCACCTAACAAGACAAAACCTCCATGCTAAAGGCCCCAACACTCCCCACTACAAAAAATTGTTCTTCATTTCCCAAAATATTCTTTTCAAAATCCAGCATCCAACTCTATATCAGGTCCTTCTTCATCTCTGAGTACTTTCTTCCTCCCTTCATTCTGTCAAAAATATCCCTATCCTTTTCCTCCCCCTTCCTCATTTGCCTAACATTCACCCATCTATCACAGTCATCACCATTCCATTGTCAATCCAAATGCTCTGGATCCATAAAAATGCTTGCCTTCCAGAAAGTACGGAGATTAAAAAATTTGACCATTGTAGGGTATTAGGTATGAGCCTAGAAATGTAGTGATGCAGAGTAACTGCATCCCTTAAGATCTTACCTTGACCAGTAAACTAACAGTTATAATAATACCAACTATCATTTAGAATGGATGTAATTCTCTCTTTTTCTTCTCCATTTTCAATACTCATGTTGTTTCAATACTCTCCCTTGTTCTGAATCATATTTATCATCCGTTGCAGAGTTCTCTTTGAATTAAATATTTTATCCATCCAGTTTGACTTGGAAATGATCTCAGAATTATGTGAAGGACCTGGTTCTAAAGGTTTCAGAATACCTGCAATAGGACTCCTTCCCTTCTATCTCCCTTTATAACTTGTTTTTAAATGAACCACTTTTGTTTCTATTGTCAAAATATTTTGCTGTATATCAATGTAAAATTTTATTTGATTTAACTTTTTCCATCATTGTGTGTTTTTTTATATGCAAAACAGAATAGTTTGTTAAAATGTTTACAGGGATCGCGGCAGTCTAGGAATAAGAGATACAGAGCATTGGAAAAGTGACCCGGGAATAATGTAAGGTATAAAAAAATATGCTTGAGGAGAATGCTGAAGATTAAGTGGATAGACTAAGTGGGGAAGAAAGAAGTATGGAGAAGAGCATAAGAGGTAAGGGTTATAAGGATAACTCTAGGGCAAAGAAGTTCAAGCTATGTAGATGGATTGAACATACTTTTAAGCACAATGGATGAGATGGAAATATAAAAGAAGGAAAAAACCCATTATGGAAGAGAGAGATATAGTACATAGGACAGGTTAAGAACAGAAAATATTTCAGGGGGTTATGGAATCCATACTAAGCAGAGAAACACGGAGGCCTTCTGTGAACAAACCTTCAGTTTTCCTATTGATTACGTTGCACATACGAATATTATATGTATATATAACTTGGAAATCAACAAACAATATACAACACACAGAAGTAGTACTGTTTCTTCTGAGGAAGACGGAGCTGAATTCCGTTGAAATTATTAAGAAATAGCATGTGGGTGTTCTATTTATGTGTTCTTATATTGTTTGTTGCCGTCCAAGTTTTTTATTCAACACTATATATATACATACATACATGCATATGCATAATAAATCCATCATCTAGCGATAGAAAGTAAAGGGTGTATGATGCCATATACTTATATTTATAATTGGGAAAATGGGATTATTATACCTCTCAGTGATGTCATCTCTTCAGATGTTTTTCTGAACATAATCGCCGCACAATGAGAGGAGTCATCCATTGGCCACCCACTCTAATGATCTTTTTTTTAGTTTACTTCGATGGTTTCTCCCCTCGTTTTTCCCAGTTTTTTGCCGGTTGCGATAAACGTTGGAATTTTTCGTCTCTCAAGGTGAAACGCCAGCGAGAAGCGCCTCTGTTCGCCAATCGCTTAACTATCATGCCAGCGGTTCTCTCGAGCGCGGCGATTCCAAGCTATAACTTTTCATTTTATTGATTTAATCACGTGCGCAATTTAAAATAATGAATAGTCAAGAGAGAAGCCCTCAAGGCAATGGAACGAGGTTTTCTGAAAAGTAAGTTCATATCGTCGTACTAACATATCTTAATATTTCGAGCAAATATACAAAAAAAATAATAATTATGTAAATAAAAATGTATGTACCATTTGATATTATCCGTTAAATTCATCAAAAATTATAATTTGTTCTCCGTTTTTCTCGAAATATTTCAAATACTTTTACAATAATTACGTACTGATCTAGCGGACCGGGTGCCGACCAAAGTATTAAGACTTGTCGTATTTAATTAGCCTACTTATTTTACTACGAGTAATTATATATCCACGGAAATACATAACTCATTCTTGATCATGAGAAATTTCATTGAACAAAGACAGAAATTATAATTAATCTTTTTTCTATTGCAATAATAGTTTATTTTTTATTATTTCCCAACACCTACTCAAAAGAATACCTGTTTATCTTCTTTTTTATCCAACTTTAGCGTAAGAAAATGGCTTTTTATAAGAGAAATTGTTTAATTTCATTTTCATTTCAAATATTAAGTGTAACGATACTTATTCTACCTAAATTTATCTCTCTTGCTACGAGTTATAATACCGAAAAGCTTTAATTCCAGTTTAATTCTCTTAACTAATGAAAAACCTGTTAAAAGGATATACATATATATATGCATATATATATATATATATATATATATATATATATATATATATATATATATATATATATATATATATATATATATATATATATGTGGGTCGCGGTAGTCCAGTGGGTAGAGCGTTGGGCTGCTGACCACAGGGTCCCGTGTTCGATTCCCGGGCAAGGCACTCTGGGCACCTGCAGCTCCACCCAAGCTAAAGTGATTTTTCGGGTACCAGGTCTTCCTGGGGAACCATAACCGGCACAGGGAAAGGAACTGGCCCCCCTACCCTGATGTGTGAATTTTCACACGCCGTATAGGGCTTAGTACTGGGTGATCTCTACTATCACCTACTAAACCGACCTTCGGGTTGATTACTGTGTTTATGGTTTATATATATATATATATATATATATATATATATATATATATATATATATAAAATATCTTCGAAATGGAACGCTCTTCGGCGACACACAAATATATAAAAAACACAGATGTAGATTTTTAGAATATAGAGACACAAAGAAAGGACACTCACAATTTGTTATTTTACGTTTCGACAGCACGGCTGTCGTCTTCTGTGTGTTTTTTATATATTTGTATATATATATATATAATTAAAACGTATACACTTGAATTGCGCAAAATAATTTTCGCATTTAATGTCTCCATTGCGCCTCAAGCATTCCCATATCCATTGTACTAGAAGTTGGCCGTGTCGCTGTTGACACTTTTTTTCTCCTTTTGCAAGATGAATATGCAGCACTCTAAAATTAAAACGCACTGTTTTGCGTCATGGATGAATGAACAGTTCAATATTAGCGGTAACCATGCAATGATGGAATAAAAAAGTGTTTCATCATTCCATGAACTTGTACTTTTATACGCACCAGTGCTTACCTTTCCAAATTGCTGTTATCAAATCTCTGAAAAATATTTGGCGCCATAATTTCCCGAATCGATAAACTTGAGGGTAATCCAGTGCAAGATCTTTGGAGTTTATTCAGAGATTTATGATGCTTACGAAGAATCATAGAGGACATCAGTAGAAAACGAGGGTTAACACGAGGGTCATCATAGGAATATGCTTTACTTATCTGCACTTTACCTTCACTTCTCCTGGAGCATCTTCAACCTAAGCCTCTTTCCCTATATTTATTAACCCAGCCTTGTCCGACAATTTTCCCAAAATGACCCATCCATGAAATCGAAACGGGTTATTTTATAACCACGCAGTTTGCATACCTGTAGATGACATTTATCACCACTGAAAATATTTTTGTTTAAGAAATACTCTTTTACCGGGTAGCTTTACTCTTATTCGGCTAAATATGGCAGGTATTAAACACTAATGGTACTGGAAACTAAGAATAAAATGAATGGACAGACGTGTGTGAGAATTAAGGGAATTTTAACTCGAAGGCTTTTATGGTAACGGTAGAGAGGGAAAAGGATGCGGAAGATGGGAGGCTGAAAATCTTAAACTACGCAAAGAGGTGGATGTAAATAGACATACATGCATGATCAGGCCTGATTCAAAATCGGATCGAAAAACCAGTAGAGAGCGAAAACTTCAACGCGTCAGAAAACCTGATCATTATTATGCCTCAATATTTTTTATATTGCCAAGTGTAGTTATGTACCTAATTATTACCATTACGTCGACATGTAATATGCTAACTCGATATTTCATTCCCTATTGGCTTTCGAAGCGGAAAATGCACAACACAAAGGTCTGGCTGCATTAATTATAAGTAATACGTTTTTCAATATCACTGTTTGAACATTTCAGAAATCATTAAGTTCCTATCTCATTGCTAGAACGACCTTCATTTTAATTAGTATTTATGGGTCAGTCGTAGGACGAGTTCTTTAATCTCGCTTCCTGCTATCTATTGCAGTAATAAGTTTCGATTCTATCAAAAGTTAACCTCAAGAAAGAGTTGGAGGCTTAAGAATCAACTTGATTTGTAACCCAGCGTTTTTCTCACCAACAATAATAAGCGATCTTGCTCCATTAGTCTCGTGATAATATCAAACACTATTTCCACATTTTTACATAATTGCGCAAGCAGAAATTACATAGATTAGGACACCATGTGCCTTAATGTTTTATAGCCTCAATACGTCCGTTATACGATATTCTCCGAGAGTGTGGAGAATACTAGTTTCACGACTTGGAATGCACAGCGCGTACTTCCCATTCCGATGGCCACGCTGCGCAAGCTTGTGCCTGGAAAAAGTAGACACGACTGTTTTCTCAGAATCGAGTCATATGCACACAGAATTTTAATTTATTTAGGTGAAAAGAAAATCATTCTCCTCTACGTGGGGTGGAATATTTCGACGCACATATTGAGAATAGATTCATTTAATGCCATAAAATAAACAAAGTAACGTTGCAGAGGCATTAGTGATGTGGTGGATGTCGAACATAATGAATAACTGATTGATGCACTTTTCCACTTGATAAAATAAAATTTACCGTAAAATAAAAAGTTTATCAAGTGCTTCAATCAGTTATTAATTATTCGAAGGCATTAGTGTTTCAATGTTTTTGCAGAAAATGTTTCAAGTAAGAAACTGGCTGCAATTGAGATAGATCGGACCAATCTGGTGAAAATAGAACCCCCCCCCCAAATTATAGCCCCCAAAAAAATGATGACCCCGTTAAGAGTTCCTCATGCATTGTCAAAGGCATACCGACAACCAGGATAAATTAATCTTAAATTTCTAATGATTTTATAACCCTACGTTAATGACATGTTAATATGCAAATTACGTGGGTCGCGGTAGTCCAGGGGGTAGAGCATTGGACTGCTGACCGGAGGGGCCCGGGCTCGATTCCCAGGCGAGGCACTCGGGGCACCTGCAGCTCCACCCAAGCTACAGTGATTTTTCGGGTGCCAGATTTTCCTGGGAAACCATAACCGGCACAGGGAAAGGAACTGCCCCCCCTACCCTGATGTGTGAATTTTCACATGCCGTATAGGAATTAGTACGGCGGTGATCTCTACCATCACCTACTAAACCGACCTTCGGGTTAATTACTGTGTTTATGGGTTTTTAATTGAAATTACATTGTTTTTTAAGGGTGTGTTTATCGAAATATCCGTCATACGAAGAATAATATATGAAAACTTATAAAAATTATGTATTATCTTTAGAAACACATTTTTAGAGTTTATTTTCTTTCTTTTAAGGTGGAAATTCTTCCACAACTATAGATAGTACAAATGAAATGGAATACCTCCTTTCAAGACAGATGGCAGAGTCAAAGCATACAATTCTTAATATTCCCGAAGTTTTAAAAATAATTATCCTGCTGCTTTATGATTATCTTATTAGTCTATGGAATCATTTGGATATATACGATAAATGGTCGCATTCTAAAAGTTACGGGATAGGAATTTGTTTTTTATCATAAAGTAATGAGCTGAACTTTATTTTTTCAATTTGGAAATTAAACAAATGTTGCAGAGCAACGGAAGTGGAAATTCAGAAGAAGTCATAATGTCGTTATTTTGAAAAAACTTTACTTTCACTCTTACACCTGAGTCTCCCAAATATTATGGTAAGACCTGATCTGTCGTTGCTATGATTTTTCTTCCCTATAATCTTCTATTTATTCCTGAAGATGCTCAAAAATAGCATAAATTAATGTAATACGGATACATCGCCATGCAACATTCAAACTCTCATCTTAACTCACCTAATGTAAGTGATTTAATTTCACGATACCATTTACTTCCAAATGAACTTAAGAACTCCACCTTAAAATTGTATCCACATCACCACTTTCGAATTTTACCACAACTCAAGTGCTCTTCATCAATTTCTAAAAAGCCATTGATCGCTTCAACTTTAACTGACTCTCGCCGCAATGATTTGGATATAATACTAGCTTTCCCAAAAATGTTGCTCGCAATCACAATCAGGAAAATATTCACCAACAAAATTTAAAATTTCAATTTTCTTACCTTCTACAGTTTTCTCATTCTCATTATAGATTTCTTCGCGAAAGTTTTGCGATTTAAGGATGATATCTCATCAACTTCTCTTCCAAAACAATGCCTTACGACATAAGAGCTGTATGGAATTTTTCATCGATATTTTGTAGCTGTTTTAAATATGGTTCATCAGGGCAACTTTCCTCAACTCTTTTAATGTGTTTAAAATAAATATAAAGCGTTTATTCAAAGCGTCCCAAAGGTCTGAGCTCAATACTTCGATTCAATCTTGAACGATTGACTCTCCTTGAAACTCAGTGCAAAGGATCATGTAACATATTCTATAACTTTTCATTGTGTCGACATGCATTATTCATTGGCTGGAACATACTAATACGACTATTATTTGCAAATTATAATGGCTGTTGAATTAGTTCAATATCACTCTGTTTTAGTGCTCTAAAGCGATAATAATTGTCAAATAGAATTTCCTTCGTTATATTCATTTCAAGAAGAATTGCCACTGGACTTGGTTATCAGCTCAAATCCGAGCGTGAGATCTTTGAAGGTTAAAATAGGATTGAAAAAATTTCTTTTCATGCATCATATACCTGATACCACATAAACAAGGAGGTAAATTAATTGGTAATTTCATATCATATCAAAAAAATTGATGTACTAAATGAGTCTGGTCGACTATTCGTGAGTAAATACGTACGCAAGTCGTGATTTCCGAAGTATAAGGAAGTGTTGTCACTGTTGCTACGAGACACATATCTTCCCATCATTAAAGCGTTTTAATCGATTTTTTTTCAACCAGTGCTTCATCCGTGTTCCATATTGCTTCTTAGTCACTTATAGCCACTTTTTATTATATGCAGTTGTTTCCTTATTGGCTGCATATCTGTCTTCAGTTATGATCATCCTTTAAATCCTCAACTAACATTCATTAATATTCGTTGTTCATTTTCATAGAGTTTTTCCGCCCTACGGCAAATCTTCATTTACACTTCTGGATTAATTTGGCTCAAATCAGCACTTCACCATTACCAAATTGTGGTCTCCATTGATATTCAAAAGTAGATAGGTGTTTTAATATATTAACTAGCTCCAAAATCTCCGACTCACTATGATAAGGTCGATTGGAAATAATTCTTTGGCCTTCGAGGACCAGATATTCTCCTAATTTACTCGCAAAAACTGTTCATCACAATGCCGGGTCTTGTAGTTTTGTATATTAATTCCTTCTGTCACTCTCTTACCGAATTTATAACTATTAATTGCCTCTACTCGGCTCTCTACGATAACGTTTTATAAAAGCCAGATGAAAGATAATTCTCGCATCACCTATTCCTCAGTGAGGTGACTCAAAAGGCGTCTGACTCTCAGTAGGGCGGCCATTTTCGTAAATTTGTCACGTTAAAAACACTATTGAGGAATGGAAAGGGAAACCACCTCTATTTTTTTCTGTGACAATGATGGAAACAGACATGAGTACAATAATAGTTAATTTGTAATGTTGAATACACACTGACCTCTCTCGGTAACATTTCTTCTCCAGTAGTTTCCAGTTCGTGAAAATCACACGAAATCCATGGAATTGTTTATTTAACGCTTTAAGAGAAAGCCCTTATCTTGTCTACTATTTAAGAGACGTCCCGGGTTCGATTCCCGGGCAACTCTGGGCCCCTGCAGCTCCACCCAAGCTATGTGATTTTTCGGATATCAGACCTTCCTGGGAAACCATAACCGGCACAGGGAAAGGAACTGGCCCCCTTATCCTGACGTGCGAATTTCACACGCCGTCGGGCTTAGTACTGGGTGAACTCTACCATCACCTACCAAACCGACCCTCTGGTTGATTACTGTGTGTATGATTTTTTTTATATACACGATTGTATATATAATACACATAATTGTATGTATGTAGGTATGATCGAGGGAGTATATATTTAAGTGTATGAATTTGAATACATGCATCTGTGTGTGCATGTCTAGCTATAAACATGTATGCCTACACATATTTAAAGTGGTTGAGGTTATATTTAACAGTAAACACATGTTTTATTATTTTACCAGAATTGGTTGTGGTACGCGCCCTCTGAAATCCTCTTGAGCTCAATAAGTGGTTGCAAGTTCATTCGCATGTCGGAATTGTATCATGTAGTTATGTATCATGCATGGTGCGTGTCTTCGTCCGTTTGTGTACTGTGCATGCCTGGTACGGACACACCCACTGCCACACGCCTTCCCGGTGGATTGCAGGGTATTATGTAGAGGTAAACGTAGAAAACGAATAAACACCCTCAAACTGGCTGAAGACTGGAAGGATTTTTCAATGCGGAAGGGAGAGAGAAAAATATTTTGAGTGCACTTTTAAGCAACTTTACTTATATTTTATTTCATGTCCCTTGCCATAGACAATTGTAGTTCTTTATCTGATATTGGTTGATTGATTCAAGTTCCTCTATGAGCAGCTGGTTCCTTGAGAAATGCATTAAAATAAAAAAGATATGCACATGGTCTATCTTTTCCATTAATAAAAGTCCTGTTATTTTTTACACGATTATTTTTCCATAAAATTTTCGTCAAACAAAATTGATGCAAGGTGATATTTACCCCAGATAGAGTAAATTTTGGAAGAGTTTCGTAAAAAAACGCTCCCGCTAGAATCAAATACGCTTGAGAAAACCTGTTTAATGGGGGAAATATTAATTTGAGTGTGTGTTACTCGCTATTAAGTGGATGAATCCAAGGTCTTTCCGAAGGGATTTAAACCATGGAAAATTGTTTAAGATTCTCGTTTTTATGACTTCTATATGGACTTGGCCAGCTCTCGTCGATTACCTGTGAGCCCGTAATCCGATGGGAATAGTCTCGGAAGAGAGAGCATTAAAAACAGTAGGAGAGCACTTGCTTCATCCTCAGACTGCGTGCTATCCTCCAATACGTAACGATGGGAATACGACAACGACGCTCACCTTCTAATCCATCCCTACCTATGGGAAGAATAATTCTTATACCTCCACGTATTATTTCAATTTAAACATTAGCCTAAGGGCAGAGTAGTCAACTCAGCCTCACGAAGGAAGGTATTTCCCTAAGCATTGGCATTGTTTTGTAATCGAATGAAAACTCGAATAGCGAGGATCGCACGCGAAGCGTAATTCCGTCTTCACTGCGAGGACCGAAACCAAGGGAATGAAGCGAAAAGGGCGCACTGCATGGGACAGGATTTGCTGCACATTCATGGAAGCGATAGAGGTCAAGTAAAACTTCTTAGTTAGCTCAGGCTATCCGGTAAAATCACGTCTCTTTGGTCATTTAACCGTAATCGTTATGGGAAACAAGATAACGAAAATGACGAAAGAAGTGCCCAATAAAGAACAGTAGATAATTACTGAAATCGAATTCACCTTCCGAAGGCTCAACCAATTCGAAGATATTAGAATAAATGTAAATTTTTTGCATGCATTTGCAAATACCAAGCATAGCATTAATAAAGCCAAAGGCTGGTTCGAAATGTGAGGGGAAATCTTATGCTATCTCTATTATTACTCCCTATTAAAAATAGGGAAGTTTAATGCACGCATCAAGCTAGGGGGGCCCGAGCCTTTTCTTATACCACCGGCGGTTTCCCAGGAAGATCGATGCTTGATCCATGGCCAGTAGTGTACCGGCGTAGGTTTTTGATACACCCTGGCACTAAACACTACAGTGCTCCTAAGCTATAACTAATAAGACACTAAATATCCTAAAACCACTCATTGAATATTGCAACAACCCATTCTTTAGCCCCGAACACATATATTAAAACTGTCTCAAAAAGTCCATCTAATATTCATGTCCTTTTCCTCCTTCTACCTAGCTCTCCAAGCGATCTCCTGTTTATTACGACCACTTTCAGCAACTCAATGACTCACTGTATCTATCCCCGAGGCTATGTTTAATAGCCAATACTCTACTCAATTGGGAATCTGGTTTTCTCTGAATAAAGTATATTGTAAAATTTTTTTTAGATTGTTGGAATTATAATTGAAATTTTTTGAAATCCCGAGAGGCACCATTGACATTTATTCTATATAGATTCGTGCCCACGTATGTGCCAAAACTGGCGGGACAGTTCCAAGAAGGCCGTCCTTCGATATCAAATCTATGGAGGCTTGACCACAATCCAGCCGGTTTTTCCAGTAAATAGCAGGGAACCCTACAGAACCGTCTACAGGGTTAAACGGAGAAATATCTAAATTGACGACGTCATGATGTAAGTAGTAGGTCTGTAAAAAATTAGAAGACTAAAATCTGAAAGCACCTAATATTTTATCAGGGATTTGTTCCGGTACCTTGGTCCCGAGAATACCTTGAGTTATTTATCTAGATACCAGTACTGAGGAAGTGGTATCTAGTATTATTTCTTGAGATCTTGGTACCGCGGCACCGGGAGCCACCGCGTTTTTTTGAATATGTATCAATCTCGTAATAACACATGATCATGCTGCCTACGATTAAAGGTATTGGCGTTATAATGAGCTTAATTGACGACCGATGTACAATCAAACATCTTTAGGCTCTCGAAATGGACACCGCTTATTAAAATTCATTCCTTTCCTGAAATATAACGTCTTCTGTTAATGTAATGATAAGGTGCGAGGCATGATGTAAACACGAAAATATTACGCACAAAATTGACAAGTTACCCACTGACGGTAATATTCTTTAGATGTATGGAAGGACAAAAACGTCATTTTGGCAATAGAATTTTTATGACATACCCGGAATTCGAGAAATATTCCCGCAAATTGATATCCATTGCGATTAAATTACTCTGAGGTCATTAATGAGAGCTAAGATTCGTTCTTCGTCATGGAAATTTCAAAATCATTAAGTGAGAAATACAATAAATATAGATTTATAAAATAAAACTTCGCACATTTAAAAAGGCTTATATCGGAAGAAGTTTTTATACGCTTAGTTTATCGAACGTGATTAAATATGAGCTAACCTTTAGAAAAAGAACGGGGGTCATTAACCGCGTGCTCACTCGTGTATGATAATCATCGCCGGACACGAGACTTCCGAACTCGGTTTTAATTGGTTGCAGGAGGAAATCGGATTACAGGGTGATCCCGCTGTGTGTCTTTGTTATTATAATTACTAATCCCCTCCGCAATCACGCTTTTGGCTGACATGAAGAAATGTATTACATCCACAGATCATTCCGCAAACTATGTCGAGGGAGCGTCGAAGGGTTAAATTTATAAAAATGTAAACGGAAGTACATTAATCAAGTTCGTATTCCAAGCTTTTCACCCAACTGGCAACATCAGTGATTCATTAAAAAATATAAGCGTTACGATACATGTAAACACCCCACCCCACACACACACACACATATATATATATATATATATATATATATATATATATATATATATATATATATATATATATATATATATATATATATATATATGTATATATACATATATATATACATACACATATATATATATATATATATATATATATATATATATATATATATATATATATATATATATATATGTATATATACATATATATATACATACACACATATATATATATATACTATATATATATATATATATATATATATATATATATATATATATATATATATATATATATATATATATAGTTATATATATATATATATATATACATACACATATATATATATATATATATAGTTATATATATATATATATATACATACACATATATATATATATATATATATATATATATGTATATATATATATATATATATATATATATATATATATGTGTGTGTGTGTATGTATATATATATATATAACTATATATATATATATATGTATATATACATATATATATACATACACATATATATATACATACATACATGTTTTTATGTATATATACCAGTATATATACATGTATATACAACTGTATTACTACTATCCCTTCCCTTGTATGTCTTGTCTATTTCTACTTTGGTGGGTGAAACGGCTCCCTAACGCCATCTCTTGGCCAAAGAATCGGGGCACTTGGTTGATTGAAGCATGACAGATCTCAGTGTAAATTAAGTTTCCTGGATGGCTCAAGTGGTTAAGAGTCTCCTCCCGGCAAGTGGAAAGATCCGAAGTTCAAATCCCCGGCCTAGGAAATATTTTTGCATTCGTGATCTGCTGGATTCCGCCTTCCCCACCTCTCCTGTGTTCGTCCTTTATGTGTTTTCCTATCCCATTTCCTTTTATCTGTTTCTATATAAATGAGTATTTGTTCGCCATTTGGCGGGATTTCGTGTTTGAATGAATATATATATATATATATATATATATATATATATATATATATAACACATATGTAGATTTTTAAACCATAGAGACACAAAGAAAGGGCACTCCCAATATGTTGTTGATTCTCGAGACGACGGCCGAGCCGTCGAAACGTCAAAACAACATATTGTGATTAACAAGAATTTAATCAATAATTGTGTATTAATAACAATAACCACCGCGCCTCGTGCAATCCCTCCTCCCCGTCCGCGGGTCTCCCCATCCCTAAACATGCTTCCCATCATAATACCCCCTTCAACCAGTGTTACAATGTTTCCGTCCTAGCGTCCCTTCCCACATCCGATAACCCTATAGAATTAAAAACCCTTGAATTGGCATTCATTTACATCTGTATGGCCTATCAGCATCCGGGCCTCAATGTCGTTCACTGATGGGAGTGGCCTAAAATTGTTACTTCCACCCCATCCCTCTCCCTTTCCTCTCCCCAACCATTCCTTCCACCCCTCCGTCGCCTCCCGTTCTCCCCTTCCCCTGGCCCCCTTCCCTTTCTCTCGCACCCCTCACCTCAACAATTCCAGCAGTCATTACTTCTATATCTTCAGAGGAAGACGGATTGTTTCCGTCGAAATATCAAGAAAATACGTGTGAGTGTTCTCCTTTTTTTTTGTGTTTCTATATTATGTGTTACTGTGTATTGTACTATTCGGCACTTCCGTGTTACGTCTATGAAAGCATATATATATATATATATATATATATATATATATATATATATATATATATATATATATATATATATATATATATAGACTTGGATAGCAAAAAGCAATAGAAGAACACATAAAAAGAACACACACACGTTATTTCTTAATCATTTCGACGGACTTAAGCTTCGTCTTCCTCAGAAGATACGATAGAATTGCCTGCTGGTATGGGGGAGGTGAGGTATGCGAGAGGAAAAGCAGGGGGACGACGGGGGAAGGGAAGAACGGGAGGCGGGGGAGGGCTGAAAGAAAGGGCTAGTATTTTCATAACATTATCGCCGAATTTTTTAATCAATTTAAGATCAATTACAAAGTGTTTTAAACCACCCAAGGGGGTAAAACGGATGATCACGATTTTCTTGCTCAGTAAACATCATTTTAAGTATTCAAAAACGCTTCCCAGCACTAGGAGCAGCCATACAAATGCTGTACAGAATGCGATATAAATTTCTATGACGTTAATGAATTAAGAGTTCCCCTCTGTCATGAGTTCTTCCATATCTTCCGTTTACCACATTCCCGAGTGAAAAATTAGACAATCTTAGAACCTGAGATTACATCGGATAAATAGCATGGATAATTTTTTACATGTTGGTCATAATGCTTGAACGGGTAGGGTAACACCCGGGGGTGAGGGACACGGGAAGAATTTATGATCTAAAGGACGTTTTAAGAGAAATATATGGAGGAAATATTATTTTAGAATTTTTTTGCCACAACGGCGCTAAACATTATTATTCTAAGCTTTTCTCTATGCCTCCGTACCTTTAGCGACATCTTTAATGGATGCATTATATTCATATATTATTTTTTTCTCTCTTCTTTTGCGTTGACTGAAAAAGCAGAGCTAATCATAAAATGAAAAAATAGCAGAAGTATTAGAATAGTGACTGGTATCGGTGACTTATACTAATCGAAGGCTTTAGGCATTGCAAAAAACGGAGTTAGTAACCATATACAAAGAAATTCTACAGTCCTCTGGTCACTAAAACTGCCATGAAGCTAAAAACATAATTTTAAAAATGTGCCACCCATGAAGTACTTTAACATATTATTATTTTCTATAATGCTTCGAAGCCTATTCATACAATACAGAATGTAATTGGACGATATAATTCATTTGGTTTTTAAAAATCCCACTCTCGTGATTGTGTTAATACAACTTCGCTAGAACTAACATAGAGCCAAAATTACTCTTTATCTACTTCATTGCACGCCCTACAAAGGTAACATCGATTAATTATTAAGGAGACTGAAATGATTTAAAACCAAATTTTGATTCTTAAAAATTTGAACTCAAAGAAATACCAAAACGAATCTTATTAAATTCAGTGAACATCGACTTGATCCCTTTATTTATCCATTACACGAACAATAAATTCGCTGCCAAGTGCATAACGCCAAAGAGAATTCTTTCTTGCTTACTATTATCCTCACTTGACAATGTATGCTTATTGCATATAATGTTACGCTCAAACGCATTCTCGTCCTGATTTATGTGCACAATGAATTATTAATAAAAATAAATTATGAGCATCACTTTCCTCCCATCGCAAGCGTGGAAGGAATACCGCAAAGATAGAAGCCAAGCGTTGCTTGAGAAAAATATTTTTCCTGCGCCTAAAAATAAATATTTTGAAAAATAAACTGGCTTGCCATAAAAAAAACTTTGTCTCCCTATTTGCTTTCATTCAACCAACGCTCGGTTTTGAATCCTTCGAGAAGGTCACCATTCTGCTCGAGAGAGATGATTACCTTTCAGTTCCTGAGGACGTAAATAAATCAACAAGACTCCTGTAGACTGTGATATTTCCGAGGAGAAGGTTTCTACTGCTTAAGCAAGGAACGGAACAAATTAAGGTTAACCTCGTTACTAACGAATTAACTGAAAGTTTAATCATTAAGGTCTGAAAGACAAATTTGACACTCTTTACGATTGGCTCTTAGAGTACCATTATAAGAGTCTCAATAACTCAATGACTTGTGAGGATTTTGATGATTATATTTGGTAAATCAATGGAGGACATTAATGATAAATAATTAATAAAATTTTTCCCTGCAAATTCTGAATGAGGAAATGTTGTCCGCCAAATGGAACTTTTTAAAAACTTCTTTTGTTCTGACAAATGCTTTATTGCATACACAAGTACTTCGACGTTTCTGGTAAAAATATTTAATATTTGGTGGAAATTTTCCTGAAGATGTCTTTGATGATCTGCATCAGCTACTATGCAATCGAAAGGTCACTGAGTTACGCAGCAGCTTAACCAATACTGAACATTCTGGCCTGGAGAATTCTTCCTCATGGAGAAATACTCGAAAAAGTGAAAGATACTTTATGTTAATAAATATGCATGAATTAATCAATTGAGGCCTTTAATAGTGTAAACCGACCATATTTTTTAATCATTGGTATTTTGCTAGTGTATGAATATGAGGGTAATTCCAAAATTAGTCTCTATTTTTTTAGAAATACAAAACAGCATCTATTTTCATTCATTAATAACTATTTTTAAACCTTAAAACTTCTCTATATTTTACACTATTGCCATTCCAGTGAATGTATTTATGTATGTACTGAAGCTGTTTTGTATGCCAATACCATATCAGTTCGTTTGTTTCCTTGTCATACCTAAACGGTTCTTTCTATTTCTAATAAATAATCGAAATTTCCATTTTGTGATTACTCTCACAGAATGAAGACATACATTATGGAAAGCGCATTAAAGTTCGCTCTTACAGCCGAACACATTAATAATTACGTAAACGATTCATTGCTTGAGGCGTGTAAGGATTAAAATAAGTTTATGCCGAATGTGGATTATGAGCATAACGCATTTCGTGTTTCCGAAACCTGGTCCATGACAACAGTGAATAAATGTACCCGAAAAGGTGTTAGCGTGGAGGCCTTAACTACGCCGGATGTTAAAAATGGGTAAACAAAAAAGTGTGCGGAATGGAAGCGAAAGAAATAATTTTGACAGGGAAATGCGAAGAAGGCAGAAGTGGATGCCTCCATCCACTTCTTCCACCTTATTCGAAGGTCGCGATAGAAGGTGAGCGATGGAAGAACAAGAAGGAAAACGACGTGATCTTGGACGGCACGAAAGGAGGTTAGAAAGTATTGCAAACGGAATTGATAAATAATTCAAAGTAAAATATTTTTATTGAAAGAGGAAGGGCTAGAGAATACCATAGATCTCAGCAACAGTCGTCAGGGACGATCCATAAAATCCATGAGCTCTTAATGAACGCATGAATTTGAATTTTATGGATCGATGGATGGGCTTTTAGTTAAAAATTACCTGCGGAAAACTAAGTTACCGGTGTGAATGTAACCTATGGCCCCAATGCGGCACCGCTGTAATTCACTATTTTGGAACGCTGGATAACGCCAAATAGGCCGTGACGAGGTGCCACGAAGCGTACCGTAACCGGCAGAGACGCTGGTGTCGGTGTGTCGATTCAGAAGAGTGCTATTTTAAAGAATTGTAGCAATTTTTACTTTGATCTGGACTAATTTTTTTACCAGATCAATCCTACTAATTTTTAGAACAAACAATATCTAAAAACATGACAAACCGAATCACCCTTTAAAACTTTTATTTAGTTTATCTTGTAGAGGATAACGTAAATAAAATTTCTTAAATTAGGTCGAAAACAAAATCCATAAGGCACAATGGGTATTGAATTCTTTTTGGGCGTCAATCAACTCTGCGGTTGGAGAGCCTTAAGTTCCCTGCCTGACCAACGATAAACAGTCGTACAGGATAACACAGCGGAGTGAAAATTGGAATGTTTTTTAAATCATTTTTTTTTCTTAGGCATTTATTTGAATCTTTTTAGTAAGATGTAAGAAAGAGAGGGAGGGGGAGAGAGAGAGAGTATGCGAGGTTGTTAGCATTTGTGGCACACGTGTCATTCACAAATAACGGTTACGAGATTTTATCGGCCAGTAATGGCACGTTTTCACCCGCATAGCATGAACGTGGCCAAAGTACGGTAATGCCTGTCTCACTTTCACTATTCTAAAGCAGCTAGTATCCATTCTGAATGGACCAAGTTAATAGCAGCACACCGTCACCAATGCTCGAACACTAGAAAGTAAATGCAGTGTAATGACCCAGTAGGACGCTGGTGGTATGTTGAGAGTCTGGATGGGAGTCGAATCACCAAAGAGATATATGAGATAACAGTAAACGGTTTAAGAGGCGTGAGTACATGAGAAAGTAAAATGTGAATTTAGCTGAACAGACCACACTTAGGAGTATGAAGAGTGTCCAGAATACATGGACATGTACGAGGGTGGTCTGAAAAGTTTCTGGCCTAACAAAGATACGAGACATTTTTTCTGAAATTTTCGATTTTCGACCACCCATGTATTTATATGAGACGATCTATCAGTGCAACACGTGCGGAATAAATAGGAAATAATTAGGTAATATTTCACACTAGATATCTTTCTCTTTGAGGTCAGTTGATGCTTCCACTTGCCTTCATTGGAAAACTCCAATCTTAATATCTAAAAAAAAATTGTTTATTCATATGAACTCTTCATAATTTCCCTTTAGCACCACATTTCTTCTCCAACTTATTCTTTTTCTGATCCTATTATTTTCAATTCATGTTTTTAGAATGATAGATGGTTCCCACTTTCTAATCATTAGGTTCCATTTTTTTTAGTCGCAATATCTTCCTTGATTCCAGGCTAGCTAGCTTATAGTGATGTTTTATGGTTACGAAACCGCTAACATTACGCTGAGCTATTTCTTAACTGCATATTCTTGCTTCATTGCCCAACATGACCTCTTTTTATTCTTTTTTATTCCAATACTTTCCCTCACACTACTCCGTTTACCTAGGTTCTTCCTTTTTGCCCCATTTTTTAATATCCAATATACTTTCATTATCTCCCTCCAAATTGTTCTGTTTGCTTTGAATTTTTAATAAAAACATTATCTTATCATTCCTAGGATGTCTTTTTTTATTTTCTAGTCCGTCGATTTTATTTTCTCAATTCTTTCCTATTCTCACATTTCAAGTTTCTCCACTTTATGCTTATCTTCTTTGCATAAGGATAATGTTTTGAGCCATAAAACTCAACCATAGTTACTCAATTGATAGATATGCACAAGCCGACCTGTTCAAAGAAATCTTATATATTAATAGTTGAATAAGGGAAATAATACAAGTTTGATGACTACTAAGTGGCATATATCAATGAAAATAATTTAAATATTGATTTTTACAAATTCAATGCGTTGACTTACCAAACACTAGAATATTCCTTCTTATTTTCGTAAAACTTTACCATTTTACAAGTTTACATCGATCAAAACGTAATCAGTGATTCCAAATTATGAATATATTAGTTTAATTGTTGCATTGATATATTAATTTTATATATTTTGACACAATCAATTATATGGCACATAATTCGACCCCCAATATCATCACCCAGTCAATGCCGGAACAAAATAGTTCCTTATCCTGAACGCCTTTCGTTTATTCTTGTTGATTTAACTTAAACAATCCTTCTTTAAATGTCCTTTGTGATAACCCATTTCTATTTTTAATACATATAAAGATCAGTTTGATTCTGATATAATTAGTTATTACTACCATTTATAGTCTAACATTTGAGGTGTTTTTTTAATGGCCACAAACTAGACACGCCTACATTTCTTAGACTCACTCAATCAGGCACAAATGACACCCCAAATGCAATAAAAAATTTTTCAACTCCGTATTCTCCTTTCCTCGTCGCATTTCGGCCAAAATGAATGGCTTTTTCAACTCTCTATCTCGGCTATCTAACGTTCACTCATATACCAATCTATAACGTTCCATCCCCAATTAAAATGCTTGAAATTCACCTTTTCCATCCTCTCAACTGGCTCGTTGGTCTAGGGGTATGATTCTCGCTTAGGGTGCGAGAGGTCCCGGGTTCAAATCCCAGACGAGCCCAATTTTTTTAGGGGACAGGTGGTAGAAAAGATTCAATCTCGCCACAAACTATAGACATTGAATCCACTGGAATTATCCCAAAAATCCTCTATCCTTCTCCACCATTCCTAGTGATTCTCGTTTGCTTTCCTTCACCTCCATTTTATCCATCCTTACGGCAAAATTTTACCCGAAAATCAACGTCCCAACTTCGGTCTGGCTGACATTGATCTCATTCTTATCATGGAGCCTTTTCGCTATGGTTCCTCACACTCATAACTCAGGAAGAATTCGTCAAGTGTTAGCCGCACCTTGACGCGACGTCTCCACTCTCGGAAGACACAAAACACTCCCGCGCCCCCCGTCCGCATTCTTGCCCAAAGTACCACGACTCCCCCATCCACTCTCAGCCCTCTGCCGCCGTCACCTTTCACGAACGCGGTGAGTTCCGACTCTCGCCTTTTCAAGTTCGCGCACGGCAAACTTCCGCGCTCGACCCAAGGACGAAATGAACTCGCGTCCCCTTTTCCTTCCTCTTCCTATCCGACCTCCCTCCACCGCTTTCTTCCGATTATCCTCCGCTCGGTGTGCATGACGGGAAAGAAGATGACTACCCACCCCACGTCAATCAGCGTAATCAACAGCAATCAAGTGCAATCGAGAATTTTGCTCTGCGGGAGCTAACTCTATGATGATACACTACCTCTGTGATGAAATAAGAGAGAAATAGCGCCGTTTTAGGAAACTAAATAAATAAAATTGTTTCCTCATCATTTCTTGGCGAGCAGTAGCTGATATAGGAAACCTCTATTGTGGGGAGGAAATTTTCATATTTTTGTTGGAATTCTATATGTAAATGTGTATTTTTGATGGAGACAAGACTACGAGGTGGTCTGAAAAGTTTCCGACCTTTAAAATTTCAGAAAAATTATCTTGTATCTTTGTTAGATCGGAAACTTTTCATACCACCCATGTATAAAACGGTAAAACGATGCATTTTAATTGCATCTCCTAGCAAAATCCAACCAGGAATCCGAGACTAAAATAGACCCCTCTTCAGTTCCTGCGTACTTCCTTTCTCCCTTCTTTCCGTCCAAAATACCTATTTCTATTCCCCTTCCTCGTTTTCCAAACATTCTCCACGAACTCCACTCTCCGCACACTCTCCAACATCACATCAACAATCAAAGTGCTCCGGATCTACCTTTTTTTACCTACTTCGGCTTTTTCGCGAAAATTCCCTCTCTGCCTCCACCATACATAGTACTTCTTACTTTTCATTAGTCTTTTCTGAAAATTAATACTCAGCGTCCGTGTCTCCAATTCCCTTCTCCTTGTGAAAGCTTCTTAGCTAAACGCATTTCCTCTTTTTCTTCTGCGTACATTGCCCTTCCCCTACCCAAACTGGTCATTTCCTACGTAATCATTTGCCCTGCTTTCCATTCTCTTATCGTACCACTTTAGCTGCATGTAATATCAAACTAATTGCTCACTAGTTCTTACATATGGCTTCCTTTCCCATTTTTGGGACAGGACTACCACTCATCTGCCCATATCTTTCGGTCAAATTCCTCTCCCGTATATGCTATGAATTAGTCCGTTAAAGTTCTCCCAGCTACGTTTTCCTAAAGCCTTAATTAGTTCCGCGGGAATGTTGTCTACCTCCTCTGACTTATTTGATTTCATTGTCTTAAATGCTCTTTACATCTCACCTTCAAGTATACCCAAACCTAAGCTACACTTATCTATGCTATATGCATTATCTTACTATGTCTAATATTACTTGTATAATACCTTTACCATATTATTTCCGTCTCTTTTGCATCTTTTCTGGTTTAGTGAATAATTTTCCTGACTTACTTTGTATGAATTTTTTCCTCCTATTTCCTGACAGTGCTTTCAAAATCTGCAGAGCTTTAATTTATTCCTTCATTTTTAGACTTTCCATATCCATGTCTTTCACCACGCTTCTATCGCCTCATTAGTTTCCAGCCTAAGGTAATTATTTTACTTTTTAGCTTTCTTCTACCTGTTTGCTTATATACTTCTGTTGCCTTCCCTCAAATATATTTTTAAACATATCCTCTATAATTCACTGTTTTCTTTCCTCTTCCTGTAGACTCTTCCTCTGGTTTTGTTTGCGGCTTTCCATATCGCTTTAATATGTTCCCATTTGTCTTATTTTGTACATTCCCTCCTGTCCCCACTCGTAATTTTCTCTGCAGACTGCTGATACGAGGTATTAGACCTTTCTATTCGTCCAGGTTAATGCTTTTAAAATCCATTTCCTCGAACAACTTTCCTGTTTTAACATTTTGAATACGTCGTTACGCTAAATTATTATAAAATTAAGAAACATGTGCGAATTGGTAACGCCTTTCCTAAATCTTTGTCTAACCATGATATAGCCTAACTGATATCTTACTTAATCCCCGGGCATATTTCATGAACATCTACACCTGTTGTGGTGCTTAAACTAAGTTTTCGTTATGATTAAGTTTCATCTTCTACAGAACTCTATTGCTTTCTTCCCGCGGCCACTTCTTGCTCCTAAACTGTTGTCCCCTGACTCACCAACATCTCTTCCTTCGCTGATCCTACCAGGAGCAATCATCGGTGGTCTCACCGGCACGTGCAATGGGTCATCAGAATACTCAAGTCCATCCACCACCTCAAAGTTGTAGCCCACGGGGATGGTATTTTCATACATAAAATACAAATAATTTTACAAGTTATTCTCCGTAAAGAAAAGTTGAAAATCGTGAAACATGTGTCTTACTAATTTGGATACAACGAGGCACTACACAGAATATGTTTTATGCTCACGAGAAAACAAGTATTCATAAGTAGTATCCGCCATATAAATAGTTATAAGCTGTAGCCCTATTATATTCATAAATATTTCGCACGTTGGGGACTGTGGTCCCCAGGGTCGTAGTCCCTTTTTTGCTTGGGTCTACCACTGATGGTGACTAGCTTATTATGAATAGCAATATAATTTGGGGGAAATTCCTGCTATCTGCAACGTTGGGTCGCATTCCCTGCCTTTTATAGACTCTTTGGGGGTAGAGTGTTTCGTGGTACATTTTCATGTGGTAGTGATGTTTCAATTTATTGCTTGTTGTGTCCTGGATTCCGTGTTGTAGGATTGCTTTCGTGCTGCATCATGGGGTGCAGTTTTTTAGTTGTTTTGCGGTATATGTGTCTGCATGAGTATTGGATGAAGGGATTTTTGCATGAGTGTGTGCGCTGCTGTGGGTGTAATTTTCCGTGTTGTTTCTTTTGCATGTGGTATTTTTCCTTTTTACGGTTGGTTACCTAACACCCCCCGCCACACGCCCTTGCGGCGGCTTGCGGGGTATTATGTAGATGTAGATGAATAGCTTACCAGTAAAAATAGGTATTTGATCACTCAAAGATCTCTGTACTGTCGTGCTTTTAATTTTCACCGATCACTAAAATTAACACCGTACATTACCATAAACTATTTTCAACTATTCTTTTTCAGCCTCTTTTGGTCATGGAAGAATGACTGATCTTTTGCTTAACCCCAACAGTCTCCCCTTTATCTCTGAGTTCAAGCTTACCATCCTCTGCATCCAAGTTTCCTGCCGTGTTTAAATTATTGCCAGCATTCTTTCCTCAATGTAGTTTGCAATCTACTGTTCTTTGATCACCCTTTCCGCTCCTCCTTCTTTATTCTTCCTCTTGGTTGCGACACATAATGTTGCTTTCCTGAGGCGTTTCCGTTTCCATTTCTTCAATATTCCCGTTATTTTTACCTCTCCCTTCATCAAAAATATATCCTTTTGGCCTGGATTACAGCCTTCCACAATGGTGCATGCTGTAATATAGGGAATAACGTAAATCTGGTAATGTATTCTAGCACTGCTGAATTTGATTGCCAAAAGTGATCCCTCCTGAGAACTAATTTGTCAAATTTTCATTTTCATGACTTTGACGATACATAAGTGTAAATTTGCTGATGGCGATTTAACATAAAGAAAAAGATTTCTTACTAGTTCAAAAAATGAATAAGATTAACTAGAATCTTCAACCTGTAAATATAATTCTTCACATGGCATATTTGTGATCTAAATTAAATATAACAGTTTCGGGCTTAACTAGGTGGAATTCCTTCATGATGAGGGTAGAGAAAAAAGGCTTTGCTATTCCACATAATAAGGTTTAATATGTTACTCGACCATGGTTTCAATCCTGCGCATCATCACCACCTGACGATGATTGAAACCATGGTCGCGTAAAATAATAAACCTTATTATGTGGAATAGCAAAGTTTTTTTCTCTACCCTAATCAAGTAAATTAAACTCAAAATAAAAGTGATCAACCAAAATTTTGATTCATGGTTGATGTTAGAGTTCACATTATTCGAACAGGAATGTGAAATAAATACATTTCGGGGAAAGAGAAGGCAGTTCCTTTTCTTATACCGCTTGCGGTTTCACTAGAAGATTTGCTACTTAAAAAATTACACGGGCTGTATTTAACCCAAGTTACAAGAGATATGAACCTGGCATGACCCGAAGACTCTCCATTCAGTATCCGCAAGGCTGGAAGAGGTTATGCCAATTTAAATAAATATTCATAAAATCCAATGAATAATTTCATCTGCTACTTCTCTGTTCATTAGAGTATGCAGAAAGAAAGGGTACTAAAATCGAAAGGCAGGAGCTGGCCAAAGCCAATCTATAGTCCAGCATATATTTTATTCCTGAAGATCTGAACTTGATAACAGAAACAACAGTTCCACAGAATAATTTTTATTGACTATATTTTCGACGCTGTGTCATCATCAGGTGATGATGATGCTTCATCGTCGAAACCATGGCTTCAAGTCAATAAAAGGCAGTCTGTGGAGTTATAGTTTCCGTTATCAAGTTTAAGATGGAATGCCGCATACTAAAGCCAGAAATTGTTTATATCCTGAAGACCTCCAACTTTTACCGCAAATAGTGTTCCACCTACACACTATTCCGTAAGCCACCACAAGGGCGTGTGACGGTGGGCTTTAGGATCCAAGGCTTATCAGTATTAATATTCCCTCATACATAAATATGTATTTGCACACACATAAAAACACGTTCGCTCACAACCACACACACGTATGCCTATCTACGCCACGCATATAATCGGTTAGGTTCGAGCAAATTTTGATCTTTTTCATTTTGAGTATGGAAAAGAGCCGTAGCGTTACATCAGATTATAATATTACACATCGTTCATGAGAAGAACGAGATGGTGTGGGTGGAATTATTCTTTGCGGCTTACTAAAACACTTCGTCTGTGTGTGTGTGTAGGTACACTTTGGCACCTCGTACGCTGAGGTGATACCGAGCGTGGTCCACTCGGGTGAGAGTGACGGTGGAATAGGAATGGGAGTCAAAGAAAGAACGGTGAAAGTTTATAGCCTCCCGAGCGTAGGCAGGCAGATAGAGGACGGGCGGTTCTCGTGTCAGTCGCATGCGTGGGGCTGCGTAGCGGGCCGAGGAGGTTCGCTCGCGCACAGGTGCAAGTCGTTTCGCTTGACCTTGGCCACATTGCACTCGGCCTCCTCCCCGAAGACGGGAGAGACCACTCATTGAGTCACATGTGAGCTAGCAAACATCGACTCGCTCGCCCCCTTTCCATTCTATAGACACCTTTGCATTCGCATCGAGAGCGCGAATACGACTCCGGTAACGCGCAATGTTACCATCCACGCAAAAAGTGAAAGAGAATAGGTACACGAGCGGAACACTGTAGAAAAAGATTATTCAGCATAAAATATGTAAAAAACGACTACTGCTATTGTTTTAAAAATGGGTACGAACCAGTATCCAAGGGTGTTGAAAACCACTTTCAATGTGTACTGCAAAAGTTTTGTTCACACTTATTTTAAATAGAATTGAAATCTTCATTTTATATTGAAGTGTTGCGTCCTTCATGAAATACTCTGCCCGATTACTTGAAGGTAAGTCTCACATTTCCTTCTTGATTGCTTTGAAAGATCATTTGAAACTTCCATAGAAATTATTTTGAAAAACTAATCACATATGCATTAAAATCACTCTTTTATAACTGAACTTTA
This sequence comes from Hetaerina americana, assembly GCF_022747635.1. Taxonomy (NCBI): domain Eukaryota; kingdom Metazoa; phylum Arthropoda; class Insecta; order Odonata; family Calopterygidae; genus Hetaerina; species Hetaerina americana. The sequence continues at coordinate 70,806,602 of NW_027287427.1, forward strand.
GTTGCATAGCAACGAAATAGTATTGTCTACTGCATGGAATCACCTGAGATGTACACTCAAGACGGACGAATTTGCTGAACATTTTTAAAGCTATTATCCCGTGAATTACCTTTCCAGATCTCGAGAAATCTGATCAATTTATTGGTAGTAGTTTTTAGGGGAGGCGACCGACAGCTGAGGTCATTTGGGCAATAGGGGATGGACAGGGAAGGATGAAGGGTGGAGAGAAACCCGTCGTCGGCATTAGCCTACTCTTTATGAAAGGCGCGAAGGAGTCTGTAATTTAACGTCCCATCCGACGGACGTCGTAATCACTCAAAGTGCTCTCCACAAAGCACAAGTAGGGATCGAGATACCTCTGAAAAATATTCAACACCGTCGGGATTTGAACCCGCGCCCTCTGGGTGGGAAGCCAGTACGACAAACGCTTCCCCTAAACACTACTACTATCTGTTTATTTCGTGAAGCCCAACGCTCGGATGAATGTGAAGTAATCAGGCTCCACCAAATTGAGGCTAACCCCATCCCTGCCAGGGATCTGGAAAGAGTTGCATCTCAACCGAGGGTGATTAATTCGTATCAGCATAAGTTTTCTGAGCGGAAGGAGGTTCAGAATAAAGATTTTAAGTTTATACCTGCTCTTTCCCCAACCATAAAAGGGAGCCATTAACTGGTTTGGTGTTTGATACGTAATTACGAAAAGAGTTACTAGGTATAAGACGACTGTTAACACTATTCCAATTAATCCTCATCTCTTCCTTAAAAGAAATATTTTTTTTCCCGAAAATATACCAGTTAGGGTGATTAAACATTTAGCTTCTAACATCGCCGCGTATCTCGGAGTTATATTTAGCAAGTCCATCACAGAGTTCAAAGTCCCTAAAAATTGGAAAACCGCGCAAATAACGCCTATTTTCAAAAGTGATAACAGGGTGGACCCCAGTAATTACAGAACCATTTCTCTTACTTCTTCATGCTGAAAAATTTTGGTGCACAATTGTGAGTTCTATTATGAGATGCCTTGATAACGTTAACGTTTTTAGTGACAATCAACTAGGGTTCAGGAAAACCCGCTCATGCGAAACCCGATTAGGATTATTCACGCATGACTTACTTTTTTCGGGTGAAAGCGGTATGCAAGTGGTTGCGATCTTTTTAGATTTTCAAAAGGCATTTGATAACGTTCCACATGGTAAACTCATTCATAAATTAAAGGGCTCAGGTAAAAACAAGGGCGCAATAAATTGGGTTGAAGACTTTCTTTCAGAGCGGGAACAGAGGGTAGTCCTTGACGGTGCTAGTTCCGACAGCATACGAGTCATCTCGGGGGTACCTCAGGGAAGTGTAATCGGGCCATTGCTTTTACAGATTTTTATTAATGATTTGGACGGCGAAGTAAAAACTAAGATTAGGATGTTCGTGAATGATACGGTTATTTATCGGGAGATATCTGGGGATGAGGATCATTTAATTTTAGCACAAGATCTAGATTGCATCACTAAATAGTGTTTAAAATGGGTATTGTTTAATAAATGTTCAGTGGTAAATTTTTTCAGAGATAAATGGGGTTTGTTTATAAATGAGCTGGAATTGACCTAGAAGTAGTTGATACGGTAAAATACCTAGGTGCAATAATCACTTAAGACTTGGGGCACATACGTGAAGTCTGCGGGCAAGTACACAAAAAAATTAGGATTTATTAGACGCCCTGTTGGCAGAAGTGACTCTAAGACCAAGGAACGTTTTACCATGCTTTTGAGAGGCCTCATCAATAATATGCATCAAGTGTATGGGATCCGAGTGAAAAAGACCACATTCGGAAAATTGAGGAGTTTCAACGTCGGCTAGCCCGTTTCGTTAAAAACTCTTACGATAAAGCGAAAAGCGTCACTGAAATGCTTCTGGAGTTGGGGCGGGTATCACTAGAAGATACATGATTTAATGCTAGGTTGAACTTACCAAATGAATTCAGATCCGAATATTTCAGCGCCGAGGTCTCGCAAATTATTCGCACTCTAAAATACATTGGTCGCTTGGATCATGTATGTAAAATTCGCAAAAAAGATGCCAGAACTAGCAGACTCAAGACTCCTTCTTCTCACGGACAATATGGGATCTGACCTAGCAACTGTAGGATTATAGATAGCAAAAATTCCACTTATCATCCTCAGCATTTAAGGAATAATTAAGCCTACTAAATTGCATGTACTATCACTAACCTAATGTGTTTTGTTGTCAAACCTTTCTCGCAAGATCGCATTAGAATGCTATTAAATAATATTGTTATCTTTACAGTATTGCTTGATCTGTTCTTAAGTTTCAGCTTTCATCCCCCGTCTCTCTCCGAGGGGGGGCACTCCCGCTACCTGCAGTGTTGGGTCTCATTCCCTGCCTGTCCTTGGGGGAGTAGACCGTTGTATGTTACATGTCCATGTGGTAGTAGAATTTCACCTTCTTCCTTACTTTTCAAATTCTAGCTTGCACGTCATCGGATAAATTTTTACTGCATTATAAGGTGCAAGTGTTTGTTAGTCGATAGTATATGTTTGCATGCTTTTAGGTTGAAAGGTTTTTTTAATGAATGTATACACCTCTGTGGGTGTAGCTTTGCATTTATGTGTTGAGTTTGCATGTGGTTTTATTCTCTTTTACGGGTGGTGAACTAACATCCTCCCCCACACGCCTTCGCGGCCAATTGCGGGGTATTATGTAGAAAAGAACCTCAATCTTAGTGCTGCTAGGCACATTATTCGGTAAAGAAACATTATTTGATTGCAAAAAGAAGCAGATAAAGGAAACAGTGTCGGGATTCTAGACAAGTGATTTTAGTGATAAGTGTTATACCATGGTAATTGCCGATAATTACTTCTTGACATTACAGAGTGACCCCAGGATTGCCTTTTAAAAATACACACAGGCTTCCCTCCAAAGTTGTTCTAATTTGTTCGCCGTACGCGACTGATGGACCCTAATTCGTATGAATCCCCTCCCTCAAGAAGTAATACGGTAGCCCCATGTGGTATCTATTTGCCGCGTCGCGTCGTCGCCCGCTACATTTCCCAGAGTCATCTCCTGGCTTAGGTTTTAAATGTACTCGTGCGTATCTTTTTTGACCTCTAACCGACCCGTGGTGTCAGAAACTCAATGGAATTAACCCAAAAATTAATTTTAATTAATAAAATCCCTTTCTAAATGTAAACTCATATAATATGGTGACAAAAATCAAAAGATTCAGTTCAGGTCGATGATGCTCCAGCAATATCTGTTGAGTTCTTAAAAACAGCATTACATTCACATAGGACTTCACTTTCTCCCGGCGGATGATGGCAGTGAATTCTTCTCGGGATTTCATCCGGGTAATGTCCTCCATCTCCATCGCTGCCGACGTTTCGATGAAATCCTTTTCCATCGTCATCAGGGCCGATGATGCCAGTCTGTAGGTGCCGGTTTATATATCCTCGGTGGTCATGTTGGGTCCCTTCTGATTGGCGGAGGCCGAGCACGTTTTCCCGCCATTTTCAGAATCGGGTTCCATGTCCTGCTTAGGCTGAAACCCTCGTCTCTGTTAAAGTTTTTCTCAGAGAGCCGTATTTCAATTGCCTCCTTGGTGAGGCGGTCCCAGTAGCCTTTGGAATGGTGGAGCATGCTCCACCATGCTATGCTCCATAGAACATTTTGAATCCTAAATTTGGAATATTATTAATGTTACTAACACGGTAACAGTAATTCGAACGTCGCGAAACATTTAGTTAAACAGTGATATTATTCTGGTTTTACTCTAATGTGGCAAAAGCACTAAAGTGGATTTTTTTGGACAGTTCAAAATTGTAAATCGAACAAAAAAATTATGTCATTAGATTATCCAATAGCTTCGTACAATTGTCCTCTCATTTGCGATTCCCTGCAGTTTTACTTTAATTGAGTCCACATAAGTGCCTTTCATTTCAATGGCTTTTCTCTTCAAACTATTTTCACTTATGTAAATGATGAAACCATCCCTCGCACTTCTTACCCGCGCTCTCACTCATCCTCACCTATTTAAACAGGAGGTCATAATAACCGGTGTCATTTTAATCCAATGGATTATGATGCGTTATCATCCAAACATCATTGTCATTAAATTAAATAGTATAAGATGTAAAAATGATTATTAATTAAGGATAAACTCTGGTCATACTTTTGACTAGTAAGAATTTGAATAGAATGGGGTAATTTTAGGTGCTGGACAGCTACTTACATTTTTCTAGACTTTGGGAACACTCAACGCGGGGGAGCGTTACAATTCCTTTCAAAATTTCGTTGTTTTATTTTTAAAAAATATATTCAGGCAGGTCATTCTTGGGTAACTGATCAATGGCAGTGGTTTTTGGGTTTTAATCTCAGAAAGCAGTTGATTAAATAATATACTTACACGAACGTAAATATATGACACTCATCACTCGTCCTTTTTTAGATCTTGATGCATCAAATGACCCTGGCTCATTTTATCGTTTTAATCCAAGATATGTTAACACATTATTGAACCTTTTGGATATGCATTCATCAGTAATAGACTATTTGAACAGGCCCTAGGTATTTTTCTCCAATTTTGCCTATCCTCAGACATGTTTTCTCCCATTATATAATTTGCAGGTTTTTTAAAAATACCTATGACCCATAAAAAATGCTCTCGCATAAAAATTATCAGGCAAGTAAAAATTATATTGTTCATGCTGTTTCTTCGTAAATGTTCGCAGAATTTAATAATATCTATGAGTTAGATAGATAGATAGTCATCTTTATGATAGGGCGAGAACGGAACCTACTTAAGACTTGAGAATGGACTTAAATTAGGGTCGGAAACAACAGGAACAGAAAACTGGACTATAGATTTCAGTCTTTTATGAGTTACGTTATCGTGAAGCAAATGGAATGGAATACCGCCAAAATGATAAATATTAGCACATTAATGCAAAATCATAGTTTAATGGGTCTTCGGTTGAAGATAAATACAAACGTCACAATAGTTTGAAAAACTAACGGCATTTTTATGTTTTCAACATATCGGTCAGGGCACTTACCTTGACGCTTGAATTAAAATTCGACACCAAATTTCCTTTCATCCAGACGCATGTTAACCCTAATTAAAGAAAAATGAATATGCATTTATTAACACCGTCTTGCGACGCAGGGAGTTCGGAGGACTTAAAACATTTACAGGAAGAGCGCGAGATGATGATCCAAAAGGGCAAGCCGCAGTTCGAAGCCGTGTAAGCTCCGTGTTGGATTCCATTTTACTACCCGTGAAGTCGAAGGAATAAGCCGGAAGTTCGCTTCCAACTGACCGACGAGAGTGGAACAAGATCCGCATTGAGTGGAGTGATTGATGAAATCATCAGTCCTCGGGAGTGCCCATGAGAGCGCGTCCCTGGAGACTCACTGTCACCTCTCCCCACGCGACCGAGTGGATTTGAATCTTATACTCACTGATAACCTTAGAGACGAGATGGACTGGTGAGGTCCACCACTCATGAAACTCGATCCGAAGGCTGACGAAGATTGGAAGAGTATAGTTTCTCACGAGCCTCGTGGAGAATTCAAACGCTGAGGAGAGAGTTGCTTTCGGCACGGGGGGTTTACAAAAATGCTCCGGATGTCTATCACGGGACTTTAATATTTATGAACTTTGTTTTGAAGACACGTTCACCGTCTTATAATTTTCTACAAAATGGACTTTTCTGGAGGAGTACTTAATATTATAGGATGGCTTAATAAACGATTGGGTCCAACCTATACATTTCGGGCAAAAATTTGCGTAACACAAACTCTGTTAAAAAGAAAATCGCCCTTGTAGATTATAGCTAGTCTTCCCAATTTGATCCTCGGACTTCCCGGTTTACAACCGAACAGGCCACCACGCTGCAAAGAAAGTAGTATTACGCAGAGTACACATATAAATCGTGGCATGGTGGCGTTACGAGCACGCGACTTAAGACGCTATACGTCCAGCAGCTAATTGGAGGTTAGTTTGATAAATTCAGACCTGTGAGGAGAGGAAGGCAATCTAAATTCGACGTCTGAATTGTCACATTAATGTCTGTTAGCAACTGTGGTGCACCTTATGGCCTTACTGGTTATTTATAACAACGGCAAAAATGAAAATATCACAATCCATCAAAAAAACAGTAAGGTAAGTGAAATATAATGAAGATTAAGGAAGAGGCGTCCCTTATCGCCCTTGTTATTTAATCTATGCATCAGAAGGCGATGAACGAGGTCAAGGAATGGTAGAAGGTAGTGTATGAACATATAGAATACGGATGCTGCAATTAACGAACGGCATATTTGTACCTGAGCAGAAGAAAGAAGACCTGACAAGGACACTGGTCTACATAAACAAAGAGGGGTGCACTTAAGGTCCTATAAATGCGTTACGTGAACCAAGCTTTCGTACAATTCTCATCAAAGAACGACTCGCGCGAGAATTTAAATGGAAATTGTATCGCAATATTGTTAATTTGTACGAGATACTCTTCATGCGATTTTTATTTCTACCAACCAACTACCAATGAGAAGCGAGCAGAGAAGGAAAGTGTGATTAGTAATAACAAAGGAGTCCTGATGCCCAAACTGTAAACAAGGTGACAATGGTTTACAGTACCACCCAAACATAAATAGCAGCCTGGGCTGAAGGCGCCATGGGTATTTAAATTGCCGATTGTGAAGGAATATCCTGTCTTTCCTACGGAAAATATGAGAACTAATACAATTAGTCCTTCCGAATCTCCAATTACGATTTTCTCGAAGTTGTGAATGATTTAAGGACACTACGGGAAAAGTACAACATGAGTATTATACGAACTTTTCTCGATCGCAATGTTGCACGGAAACATGGTCTTGGTGATTAGGCCATTTATTATCACCGGTTGGAATTGTGTTTTCACTCGACTATTTCATGACGGGAAATCCAAATGAGAGACTGGTTTACCTTCGAATTGCTCATTCTAGTGTGTTCCATAATGTCTGTTACTATATCGTAAGTGAAACCGAAAAAAGAAGAGACGGTGAATTGCAGCTCCGTGATGTGTTAATGTGGTGGTTTCCCGTTGCTTTCCACACGGCAGTAATAATATCGCAGCTGTTAAAGTAGTTTTTACCTAGTCTGCAGTCTTTGGCAATGCTCCAATTACTGCAGTCTCCACCATAGCCCTGAATGAAGAGCTGACAGCTTCTTCTTTAAGATTACTGATGGCCTACTCTTTAGTGTGATCCACTCGCTATTTTGTCTATTTTACTAATCTCTGAGCCGTTCAACTACCGCTGTTTATAGTAAATAACTTACCTTTCGTCGAGTACACCCTTTTAATTCACAACTGACACCTAAAAACCAACTTTATATTAAAGAAATAAGACCTCATTAAGGAAGTAATGATAAATAATTTGCCGGCTACAGTGCATTATGCAAGGACGTATGAATTATCGCTGATGTGGAACTGCTTTTTTGGAATTAAGGTAGAGATCGAATATCTCCAATGAATGGGAATTCCATTTTTAATTTGAATTTTGCCAACTATTGCCCGCAATGAAATCAAGACTTCTGGTTTTTCTACTTTCTTTCTTTCCGAGTGTTCCTCATTTTCTCCCCATCTGCTTGTTCTTGTCTTTCAGTCCACACCCTATTTGTTCTTTGCTTTGGTTGGTCTTCAATAAATCTTGTGCTATCAACCTATTTTCTTCATGTCTCATATACCTGATTACTTATTCTACTATTGAAAACATTTTAGTTTCGTTTTTGGTGTTTCCCAACACGCTACTGCGTATTTTAGTTTTCACATATATTTGAATATTTTTTGTTCAATCGATTATCACGTAATGGATCTAGTGGGTTAGATTTATACGAGATTGTTGATACGCGTAGTGATGACACTTCTGCAGAAAAAGACAGGTTACACAATTCAACGCATAAAATAGAAGGGATAGGATTAGTAATTCGAAAAAAGCCAAGCTTTTAAGCGCCATTGTATCATCCAATCCATCTTGTAGTAAGTAAACTAGAAAAATGTGGAGTTACGCCTCAAGGAAACTTGTTTTCAAAAGGATTGATAGTGGGAATATGCTATGAGAAAGTTAATGGGGGATATTATTTAACATTGGTGGCACTGTATTTGGAATATGCGGCAAGTATGTATCAGCCTTAAAAATTATATATATCGAGGAAATTTATCAAATTCAAAAATCGGTAGTTCGATTTCTTAAATTTGTTTCCGAAACGAAAAAGTAAGTGTCAAGAAATTAAGGGGAAAAATTAGAACGAAAATACCTCCAAACACAAAAAGAACAAAGTGAGACAAGACTTTTATAAAGTTGAAACACAAAAAAAGTATACTTCTCATACTGCGGGAGTTTTTGGATTCACACACCTCATCAAACCCAAAAACCGGATTAAACAAATGAAATAGACTCCAGTATGGTCAGATTCAGATACTCATTCCTCCCTAACTCAATCCGGATTCAAACGGGAGCAAGGTTAGGTATCCCAGCAACAATGATCAGAAATCGTAACCAAAATCGGATACCTTTTTTACAGAAAATCGCATTCACCTGAATTTACTTGTTAATGGATGGCGTCGTAACGCACCCCCTGCCACACGTCCCCTTGGTGATTCGCAGGGCATTACGTTTCTTTAAATACAGGTGATACCATACACTGCTAAATTGTTACTCTTAGTGCTATGCCTTCGTTATCTATTATCCATCCCACCCACCGTCGACCCAGCAGTCGTAGCCCGGTGAATGAACTAGACAGCTAATGACCATTATCTCGACTAAATATGTTTTTTGTCTGTTGATCTTCTAGTTAGCCTTTTAGTCAACCCTCCCTTAACTAGTAAATTACATTCTGATGACCCAAAATACCGACGGTCTGTTATATATTTTGCTCTTCACGTAGACACACAACTCTCTCCATTCCCATCATCATTTCCATCTGATTCCAAATTAATTGACCATTCGTTATCTTTTACTGCTTGAAAATTGATCTATTCAACATTGAAATGGTTCCATAGACACCCATCCTCACCTGATATCCAAGTAAACGATAGGTCTCCGTGAATAACCATTCCATTTTACTCCTATATTTCTCCCTGTTTCTCCAGTAACGACAATTTAAAACGCCCATAATTAGTCTTATACCTTTCCGTCAAACACCTGAGGTCCTATTACCCAACAATAATTTTGATGAAATGGGATGATTTTGGAAAGAGGATTCAAGACCTAAGAAGGAAATACGAGCAATTAGAGAATTAACTAAGACATATGAGACATTTTCCTGGCATAAAAGTATATTAATACCCGGACACATTCATCTGAAAGTAATGAAGAAAATCATGAAACATATGTGCAGCATAATATTATTTTATTGGGCTATATATATATATATATATATATATATATATATATATATATATATATATATATATATTGATTGTGGCGGAGAGAAAACAACTGGAAGTAGTAGACATTCAGGAAATACAGGGTAGTGATTATGACCAAAGGATGGGAAAGCGTGGTATGCTCACAAAGAATTTAAGGTCCTATAGTAAGACCCTGCTTTTACGAGGACAAAAAACAGCGCCAGATATTAATTAAAACTAACGGCATGGCTTAATGGCATCAATTTTACTCAATTGAAACTTTGAAAAAATACCTAGTGTTGCGTCTCATAAAATCGCACAATTTCAAATAACGCAATAATTTGTATTTACTTACGCTCAATTTGGACCTAATATTACCATTTAGTCGAATAAGACCTGGCTATCGTTCCCAGTGAAGTCGGAGTAACGTCCTCACCTATAAACCCAGAGGTCGTGGTTTCAATGCCCCCCATAGGCTTTCCTCCACCTGGGGCTTGGGTGTGTGCATTGCCTCTAAGATAATGAATAGGGATTATGTGGAAGAAGGGACTATAAAGTCTCAATCTCGCCTCAATCGATCCGTTAAATACAAAATAAAAAAATATTCTATCACCAAGAGTGACTAATTTGAATGCTGAGTAACCACATTTGCATAACAATAATAGTTAAGGTTATTAAAGCTGATGACGGGAAAAACAAATTCTGTTAATTAAATAAAATGCAGGTTAAAGGCAAAAGGTAGAGGAATACGAGTACTATGTGGTAATCGAGTGTTGTTTATTTATTGCCACCCTGGCTACCACGGTGCGTGTTGCGTAGCAATGCAATTGCGCATTCCTCCGTTCAATTTGACGGCCGGAGAAGTGAATGAGGGCGTGCGAGGCGAGTTGACCGATGGCACCCGTCTTCTTCCTTGCAGTCGGAGTGTCGCGTGTCTCGGAGACGACCGAGGTGCATCGAGCGTGACGCGTGACCCGAGTGACCCAGCATGCGGGTGCTCACCCAAGCGAGACCACGCGACGGGCGGAGAATAGTGAAGCTGTGGCTCACGTGGGAAAGTTTTCCAAAGCATGGTGCGTAGATAAATAAATTCAATGTAGGCTAGGCTGGGATTATAAAATTTTCCACTGGAACCTAGGCTGAGGTGACAGGACTTTATCGCAATTTCAAGACAGTCCTTGATTTCAACTTCACGTCCCCGTATCTATGTAAAATTCTTCGGAACACATTTGCATCTTATTATTCAATGCTGAATAATATAGAAACATTAAATTATAACTAAAATATATTCCTCTCGATAAATTGTCTGATGATTGCATTAATGACGAATATTCTTCATACATAAATCCAGCCATTATTCATAATATGAGTGTTTTATGCTTTATTTGTTATGATAACCTTTGTTTAAAAATATGTTTTCATCTATTCAGCGGCCATACTTTGTTGGATAATAAATAACTATAGGAACGAAGAATTTTTGGTTTAAACAGTTCCGGATATTTTTTCCAGTTGCGGCAAATTTCTCAGTAGTAGTTGACACAAATTGTAGCAAGTTGACGTATATAATAATATGGATGAGTAAAGTACATACGGCTCTGAGTGAAGAAGATATCATTCCGTTTAAAACGGTAGGTCCTTCAAAATTTAATAATAAAAGGGGAAGTTGCAGCGAGAAATTGTCAAATTAACGAAATCTTTAAATTTTTCAAATTAACTTTGAATAGGATGGAAAATATCCATAGGCCTATACGTAACCAAATTCATCATTGACAAATATCACTAGCAATTCATCAGCACAAATGAAATCTTCTGGCATTAATATTCTAAAATTAAAAAAAAATTAATTTTTGAAAAAATTAATTTTTTTAAATATGGTGATGATTTGATGAATTTGATTAGATGAATTCGGTTACTCATCAATTGATTGAAAATAAATCTAATAGGAATCGATTTGATGTACTGTATTGGTTCAAAAATTACGGAATGCATTTTCTTACCTTCATGTTCTGTACAGGTAGATTATATTAAAGCCTCTCATTTCAAAAAGGGATTTTCGACGTTGTTGATCATAGGTTACATTTTTTAGCTGCAGTGACATGAAACAAACTCAAAGATACCCATCATTCATACTCTAAGGAGGTACTCACAATCATGCCTTTTGAATGACCAATAAGAGATTGATGATTCGTTTTTGAGCCGTTTTCGTACAGTTTCCGCGCCTTTATTACCGGATGTTAACTTCCTTACACTGTCTTTCTTTGCAGGCATTAAAGTCTCCGCTGCTTTTCTATCGTCCATGAAGTAACAACTTTCTGCACTGTTCACGCGGAACTCGACTCTTACATTTTCAATCGTTGCTCCTCCCGCTTTTGAAAAATTTGTTTCCACGGGCTATGGTCGCATGCCAAAGCGCCCATCCTGCATCCCATCCTGCGACACGAAAAGGCTTGAAAGGAGGACTGCAAATTTATCTTTTGGTAATTTCTCCAAGATTTTTCAGAACTTCCGTGTCTTTAGGTTTTTGGCGGTGAAAATTCATTAAAATATGTTTAATATTTAGCAAAATTCATTTAGACTGGAAAATCATAGTTTCAATTCAAATGTTTACAAAATATGACGAATAATCATTCGCGTTTACTTAAAATTGCTTAAGAATATCTAAATCCTCTAGTCTATTTAATATGAACAGTCGCGTCAACGTCTTAAGTGAAAATACGGGTCAGACTAATCAAAATAAATGGAATTTCTCCCGCAAAATATGTAACACAATGAGAGATTATTTTTTATTACCTTTAATTGCCAGCACAGATTTGAACGATAAATTTTCCCTCAGGAAGTGATATGGAGTAAGTTTATCTTTTGCAAAATCTAGCGAACGATCAAAAAGTATATATTAATTAATAACGTAACAGTTTCATTTTACAAATACGCATCAAAATTGCATGAAAGTTTTATTTTGTCTTACGAAGACGTTTTTGGGACTCGGTCACTATCCGAAAGATGGGTCTTTCCATTTTTATTGCTTGAAATTCCCAAGCACATCAAATGAATCCTATAGAAACATGCACACACTTTTACGTTGAAATTCTGTCATTCCAATAAAATGACGTATATTTTACGTGCCACAAGAAACACACCATGTGAATCCATATCCTTTCTCCTTTTTACAGATCCGCAAAGAAAAAGCTACCATAAATCTCCTTCCCATCATAAATTATCCTTACTTCTTTCTCATTATGCCACAAATCGACGAGCCTTGCGACTACAAAACACAGGCTATAGCTGATTATTATTGTCTGACATGACCTAGGTCGTTTATCAAGTCCTATGTAAAGAACTGGTCAAATCATATGAAATTAATTGCGTTACACTGTAACACGTCAATTAATTGTGATATACTATCCCATGTACTTGAAAAAATACATTTATACAACGTCTAATACCTCGAATCAACATAAAATAATCCTCCAATAGAGTATAGTTTATGGAATTGCTAAAACAAAATCTATTATTAAAATCTGCTATTACTAAAATATTGACATGCGTATCGTACCTGGGGTGTCATTTTATTATTATTCTTAGAGAATCTGGCTTCTGATGACGCAAGGTCAGCGTTTTGCTTAAAAGTGGCTACCTACCTGGGGATTTACAAGGATTGTATTCTAGGAGAAGTAAATTAAATGAGATTTGAGATGAATCACGAATGTTGATGAAACTTTTTGCGTTGCAGTGAATACATTTGGTTTTCAATTTATTATATATATATATATATATATATATAATTTCCACCTACCCCCACCTTCCCTACCAACACCAGGAATTCCACCGAGCCGTTGCTACCAACAAAACCCTTCTCAATCCGTCCCTTCCCCGCCGGTCGACCAAACAATAGATACTGCCGAACACGTGCTGAACCTTTCTAGCACCACGCTGAACGAGCACCAAACCTCACTTCTGGGAAAAGGCCTCTCATTCTCCCCCACCCCCAAGGTTAATCACGTGAACATCCTCGCAGACGTCATAAATTTCGCCAGAAATCTTAGATGGCGACATTTCTGGGCCATGCAACCCGCCACTCTTCAATCCCCCGCACACACACACAGCGCCCTCACCAAGTTCCGGCCGCCTTCCCACCTTGAACCTCCACCGCTCCCTCCCAATCACCCGGTCGAAATCTTCATCAATCTTCTCCTGTCCAAAACATCTAGTCCTTCTTTCCTTAAATCTCTAAACCCCAACACTAATCTCTCCCCGGCCGAATTAACTGAGTTAAAAAAACTCACACACAACCCCAACCTAGTCATCACTTCTGCCGATAAAGGTTCGACAGTTGTAATCCTAAACACGGCAGACTACCTTCAAGAATGCAACAGACTACTCTCCGACACTTCATCCTATCAAAATATTCCCGCTGACCCTAACCCCGCATTCCAAAAAGAAATTATCGCTTTCCTCCGAGACAACGGTCCTAAGGAGAATCTTTCCCCCAGTGACATCTCCCTCCTTTCCCCTTCCCAATCTCACACCCCTCACTTCTACATCCTTCCTAAGATCCACAAACCCAACAACCCAGGCCGCCCTATAGTCTCCTCTCGTAGCTCTCCTACCGAAAGAATTTCCGCCTTCGTGGACTACTATCTCCAACCTTTAGTTCACTCCCTACCCTCGTTTATAAAAGACACCTACCACTTCCTCAGATTGCTTCACTCAACTTCCCTCCCTCCTGATACCCATATTACTATGGCTACTATCGATGTCACCTCCCTATACACTTCCATTCCTCACCAAGAAGGCCTTTCTTCCCTACGTTACTTCCTCTCCAAACGCCCTACCCCTCAAATCCCCAGTACCGATTTTCTCATTGACCTTTCCGATTTCATTCTCACCCGCAACTCCTTTTCTTTTAACAATAACCATTACCTCCAGATAAAGGGCTGTGCCATGGGCAGCAGATTCAGCCCTTCATATGCAAACCTCCACCTTGGTGTCCTAGAAGAGAATTTCCTTTCAAACTATCCTCTGCAACCCCTCCTGTGGCTCCGATACATTGACGACATCTTTCTACTATGGCCACACAGCATAGATTCCCTCAATTCCTTCATCTCCCAACTCAACAATTCCTCATCTCTGTCTTTCACCTCGACCATTTCATCCTCTCAGATTACCTTCCTCGATGTTAATATTACCCTCAGCAATAACAAATTCCTTACCTCTGTTCACACCAAACCCACTAATAAGCAGCAAAACCTTCATTACAGCAGTTGTCACCCCTCCCATACCAAGCGCTCCCTCCCTTACTCCCTCTCTATCCGCGGTCACCGCATTTGCAACCATCCCGAATCCCTTAAGAAATACCTCAACAACCTTCACCACTCCCTCCTCCAACGAGGATACCCTGATTCCCTCCTCCATAAAAAAATACTTAAACATTCCTACACCCCCAAGCCTGCTTCAACCACAGACTCCCAGCCTCTCTCAATCTGTACTACCTACTTCCCAGGCATTCAGTCTCTCAAATTCATCCTCAAAGACCTATTCCCCATCCTCAAAAATCACAACACTTCCTCCAACCTTCTTCCCAAATGCCCCTCTGTCACCTTCAAACGTCCCGCCAACCTAGCAGATATCCTCAAATCCACCAGGCCGCTCTCAAAATCCCCTCACACCCCCAGAGCCATACCCACTCCATGTCATCGAGCAAGATGCAAAACCTGCCCTATTTTCACCACTCCACCCCACTCCATCCCACCATTCAACTCTCTCCCGCCCTTCCCCTATTCCTCTTGCACTTCCAAGAATGTTGTTTATCTTCTTACCTGTAAACTCTGCCCGTCATTTTACATAGGCCAATGTTCCACACCACTTAACATTAGGATTAATAACCACCGCGCCTCGTGCAATCCCTCCTCCCCGTCCGCGGGTCTCCCCATCCCTAAACATGCTTCCCATCATAATACCCCTTTCAACCTGTGCTACAATGTTTCCGTCCTGGCCTCCCTTCCCACATCCGATAACCCTATACAATTAAAAACACTTGAAATGGCATTCATTTACATCTGTATGGCCTATCAGCATCCGGGCCTCAATGTCGTTCACTGATGGGAGTGGCCTAAAATTGTTACTTTGTGGAAGCCCACCCTCACCCCTCCTTCGCCTCCCGTTCTCCCCTTCTCCTGGCCCCCTTCCCTTTCTCTCGCACCCCTCACCTCAACAACTCCAGCAGTCATTACTTCTATATCTTCAGAGGAAGACGGATTGTTTCCGTCGAAATATCAAGAAATAACGTGTGAGTGTTCTTCTTTTTTTGTGTTTCTATATTGTGTGTTTCTATATTGTGTGTTACTATGTATTGTACTATATATATATATATATATATATATATATATATATATATATATATATATATATATATATATATATATATATATATATATATATATATATATATATTATATATATATATATATATAATATATATATATATTCAAAGTATTTTTCATCACCTACATTTTACACAAAGGGTAGTTAAAATTTTGGTAATACATCTCAGTTAGCTAATTGGAACAATTAGAATTTTCCCTTTTGCCATTGAGGTTTCATCAGATATATTTTTAATGAATGCTAATCACTCCACTAATAGTTTTCTTTGACCAAACGTTTGCTATCTTTAACTTTCAAAATATTTCGATTTTTTACTCAACTGTTGTTGCTTGAAAAACTCAAGGCAGCTTATATTTTTTTAATTTTAAAGCTTAATATGCTTTAAGTGTTGCTCATATAATGTACAAATACTTCATTATTTTTGTTTTTTCCTAAGATATTAATTTCTTTAAATAGTCAAATTTATTTCTTCAATATTGAATTAATTTGTGGAAAAGCCCTTTGTTATGACATTAATAATATTCCAAAATATTTTAATGACGATGTACTTAGGACTTTAATTATTATTTTTAATATTCTATCATTTAAACTCAGATTCGGAGGTTCATAGAATATACAACGATACATCTCTCCTAACAAAACTTCCCTAACAAAATAGCTTGCTATCCAACCTTAGAAACAACCTCTTTCCAATTTCGCATGCTTTCCTCCTCTCTTCACTCCATCCAACATGCTTATCCTATTCCTACTCTTTCCTCGCTTGCCAAACAAATGATAAGGTTAGCCAGTTAGGCAGTTGATATAATACAATGCTCAGCGCATTACAAGACCAGTGTTGAATGGGACGAAAATCAATGACATGAAAACGAGGTTATAATGGTTCTCGGGAAAAGAAAAGGTTATACGTTAAGCAACAAAATAAATAAATAAAGGCGTATACTTTAATATTGGTGCACAACTTGCGATCTTCCAAACGACCCACAATCACTGATGCTGATTTTTCTAAAATTAAAAGATGAATAAAAGAGTAGATTAAAATTTTGTTATTTCAAGATAATTTTACTGATTTAGTCATTATATTTCATTAAAATTCCCTTTTATATATCACTGTATGTGCCTACTAGCAGAGTAAAATGATTCAAAATCACCAAGTATTTTGTATCTTTATTGCATGTTTTTAATTCCAGCTCGAACTATTTTGTTGTTCTACCCGCTCATAGAGAAGGGTCGGAACCACAGAAATGGAGAAAACTGAACGTTTCAATTACATAGGAATTCCTTTAGACAAAGATGAATATGGTAGTATGGAAGTTAAAAAAAATTCCTTTGGAAATGATGACTATTGGGACGGCGGTGCTTACAAGGATCTTAGATGAAGACGTAAAGAAAGATTAATGGGGATTTTTATATAAAGCGTATTTTTATATGGCGGGGAAACTTGGTCTTTGAGGCTATAGAATAAGAGCCTTTCGAGATTTGTAACCATGTCAGGGTAGAATGTAGATATGGATGTAGATGATCACAGTAGATAAATAATACGATTACCAAAAATCGTCTAATATATTCTAAGAAAATACCGAGGTAGGTCGGTACATTCTTAAATTTCAAATCGAAATGTCATCTACATGTATAAAGAAAGCTCGGGAAGGAAATAGTTCTTAAGGCGTGATTTTGTGGGTGGTTCAGACACACTCACTCTCCGGCACTTTTTCGCAATATCTCGATGGGTGGCGATACGTACTCTCATCTCCCACGATAAGGCGTGCAACGCTCATGAATGGGAGAAGACACCTTTCACGATGCGCTAACAACGATGGTGTTACACCCTATCAGAACGTGCAAATAGAGGATTATTTACCTGGATGTGAAGGATAGGTTTGCTATTCCCCTTACTGTTAATCAGAAACTATCCTCGAATGAAATTCTCGGGATCGAGGTAATGGAAAAAGATAACTATCCACTTCGTAAGTAAAGTACTTACTTCGTCTTAAACGAGATGTCACAACATTATCTCGTATGAAAATAACATGGGATGTGGACTCATCTTGAATTCAAACGACGAGCTCATCGTGTGCTTGAGGATACCGTGCGCTCCTATTGAACCGGTCTATCAATACAATAACTCGTGGGGGAAATTTCATCAACCCTGTCTCCACAGACGTGGAAAATCATTACGAAATAGTGAAAATAGTTGCACAATTACATTGGTGGATAGAACTAATAGAAGCAGAAAAATTTCATACGCTCCTTGAAAAGTTAGGTGGATACGAGATACGCAAAAATCAAACGTATTCAATGCTGAGTCCGAGGGTTAGATTCCAACCCCGTATTAATTGGTAGGCGAGAACGAATTGAGAATTTAAACGTCACGTAAATTGAATGCCATGCATTCCGATTTAAGGAATACGAGGTATTCAAATTTTAAGAACAACCGATTTTTCCCTGGGGCCTAGGAGTATATAGATATATGAGGTTGAACTTATCATAACATGTGTCGGCACTTCTTTCAATTACAATACATAGTAGGAAGAACCGTAAAGCACACAGGGTTTGGATAGCTGTTACTAGGGAGAGAAGCGGTTGCAATACTCAAAATAGCTTCGTTCAGTGATCGAGAATAGTATGTCATCTATTTTTCCACTTACGTGGTATAACTGCCATAAAAATAATTTGGAAACTGAGTGAGACGTGCGTTGATGATGTTATGGATGCATAGAAATTTGCGTTTGTGGTTGTGAGGAAGTTACGAGCGCAGAACGTCGTGTGAATAGCAGAAGCCCCGACCACGGAACCGCTGGGTTTTCCAGGGGGCACAAGGGACCCCTACTGAAGCGTGCTTGGCGGCCATGAAATCATGAAGTTCACGATGAAGTAACGTGAAAAATATCTTCATCTACAGAGAGAAGCAACAAAAGTTTCAACTTTCTGGTAAAAGTAGGCTGTTAAAAAAAGTTAGGATATTTTAAACTTCGAATACATCTCGCAATTTCCCTTCGTACGAGTACAGTTCATGACCAGAGCATTAGGAAATATGACGCAAAATGATTCGAACCTCCCGTAAATAAAACCATACTAAATGGTAATAGCTATCAATCGCCCTGTCTGTGATCATCGATTATTTGTATCAGCACAGCTCCTCGTGGCAGCTTGTAGTATAAGATATAGAAAGAAACCGCGGAGAAAACCTCGGGTATGACAGGGTATCCGAGAAATCTGGATATCTCATTGTCCCTAATAATCTTTTTCTGGGCATAATTCGAGCGATATCAAATAGAATCTCCTTATAGACTCTTCTAAAGCAAAATAATCAATTACTAACGAAGTTCACTGGATGCAGTGTAGAAACGACTAGTCCATTGCTAGCAATGAGTAACGCTAAGATACTATACGGTAGCTAGGGCGATAATCTAGCAAAAAACCCATTTTAAGATCATCCCTAGAGACCTATCGACAATTGTCCCCTTTGAGTTTTGTCCTGATATATACGGCACGATGCTGAGAATTCAATATCGCAGATATACCTCATCTCATCATCATAACAATGATAATTAATGTTCAAAATATGGCATAAAGTTATAAATTATTAACGTAGAGCTCCTAGGATGGAATGAATAATCGTACAAGCAACATTCATCCTAGAAAATTGTCAAGTCACTCAATAGTGAAGCCTTTATTTCTTCACACATGCAAACAAAAACTGTCAATTAAAAGTATCCAATTCATTGTATTTATGTAACACTATTAACAGTTAATGATTTTGATTCCATTTTACTTCACAAAATTCTTAATAATTTCTTTTTGTCAGTGTGTTATTTCTCTTTCTGTCTTCGTGTGATGGGCGTTTTCTCAGAAACCAGAGATTCATGCGCAGGGGCCATGCTAACCTTCTCTGTATCGTTCCACTTTTAGTTTATGTACCGCCGAAGCGATACTTGGGAAATTTGTTATTTAAATCTTATATAAAATATTTATTTGAGTGGGCAAACAAGTTAATGTAATCAACTCTCTGATTTGGGGGTCGATTGCAGGAGTAATCGTTTTTGCACAAGGAAAACTGGAGGTAGGACTGAAAGGTTCTCATCTACTGCTACATAATATCTAATTCCTATAAAAATATAAACATATACTGCATCGTCTAAATCATCACAACCAGATCGAAAAGCGTAAATGTTTTGATGACTTATTTGATGAAATACTCCACTTAGGGATGTTCAAAACTATTTCATGAAAATGTTGCTGAAAATTTCTTAATACGTAAGGCATCGAGTAAAAACCTTTTGTGTGGTCCGCCAATAACTTGGAAGAAACAAAATGGTCACCTTCATAAAATCCATCTTATCAAAGGTGTAATGGTATTAAACGTTAAAACTCTACAATTATTCTAATTACAGGTAACCTACCAACCCAATGCCTCCATGATAAATAAATTTTCAGGGAAAGATGCAGATGCCAGTGGAAAAAATATTGACTTTTGTGGAGCGCTTAAGGAAAGTTACATATTCCTAAAATTCAGAAGCATAAATATCCTACACACATCATTTAAATTAATGACTACATCTGACCGTAAACTTTTAATTTTTAAAAAGCACAACGTCCCTTTAGATGTCATTTTTAGGAGGTGCCTACAGGCCATATTTGAGGGCGTCGACGTTTAAAAATGCATAGAATGTGACAGAGGAAAGGGTCTATTGAAAGTTTCTGCGTCGACCACGAGACTGAGCTCAATAACTAATTATGAATTACACCCAGGCATCGATGGACCCAACGCAGTTGGTATTAGGAATAATTTAGAAAAAACGCAGCCTTAAGATTGGCGTCTCCTCCACCTAACTTAGAGTTGCAATTGCTTGCTATATAGCAGAGGCTTCCTTGGCATTTCAAGAACACGAAGGAAAGAAGGGAGAGGCATTCGTGCGGCTTCCGGAAAGACATTCAATTTTTCACTCGCGGCAATCGGGATTCGCGGCAACATCATCACGATCTCCGTGAGCATGCCGTCGGCACGTAAGGCAAACACCGCGAGCCCAGATAATTCCTTATCGTATGCTAAAATACTCACGTCACGAATGTTCCCAGTTGTTGCGGCGTCTCATCCGCGGACCTCCGTAGGTATTTGTCCGAGTGGCGACGCGACCGTCTGTTTGTCCTCTGGCGTCAAACTCCTCTGGTGCCGTGAGTTGTTGCCAACAGGGCCGGTGGGGAGGTGAAGCTGCCACGGCATTTTCATCCCAAGGATCGCTGCTTTCCTGATTTTCGCGAACAGCCGGGAAATCTCTTCGGGCGACGCAAGGGATCAATCTCTCACGGTATCCTGACGGAGTGGAAAATGATCGTAAGCGGAAACGGAAGCTGTGACGCCTTTACTTTCTCGTCATTGGTTTCACCAAACGAGGAAAGAGATAAAGTTAGCGAGATAAATTTGTCAACAGACGCAGTGAGCTTGTTGATGGGGCATCGAGAGGTGGCGTGGCGTCGGAGGTAGCGGTCATTGGGTGGAGTTCGGCTGGAGTAAAATACAATGGGTATCTTCATAACTTTTTGGTCGGTGTTGAATTATTTCGAGTCCTGTGCGGCGACATTTTTACCTACCTGAATATTCTGATCCCCACGCGGAAGGTGAAAAAATTTAAGAATTCACAACAATCGATTGGGTTTGTGTCAAACAAAATGGAACTCATCGTTGCCATCCATATTTATTTGGATCTGATTATTCTGCTTCTTTGGATATAAGCCGAAACGTAGAATTTTTTTCGACAGTTATATTTTTCACTCAAAACGAAAGGGCCTGAAAAAGATCGGGATCGAGGGCCATGGAGATGAAGATGCCAAGTTCTAAGGTTTAAAAGTTCGCATTTTAATTGAAATATCTTTCGAGCCCAGAAGTATACCAGTTGCTCCTCTGGGTGCGATGATTCTCATTCATGGCTGAGGTTATTATTTTCATTCATGGAAGAAGTTATTATTTTCTATGAATGCGAGTAACGGCTCTTTACCCGAACATCCCTGGATTATCGAAAGGAGCCGAGTCAAAAGGGCTCCGCTAGTCAACCGACCCAAACCTGGCTCATCGAATCCAACCATTGAAAGTATCCAAGTGGAAAATTTTGTAATAGTCTTATTTTTACAAGCTCCCTTCATGACGTCTCGAAACAAAGAGAAGACTGAACTACGAACGGATCTAGTATTTTTAAGCGTTCCTTTTTGTTGTTTGGTTATTTTTTGTCATGTCTTTAAGAGAAAGTAATAATTTTCATGGACATCTAAATCCTAACCCCTCAAGGTAGATAAAATAAAGTAATATTTTCATGCACGAAATATGTCTAATATACATATGGGTAAAACTTAGATGGAAATACGAGTAGCGGTAAAAATAAATCGCCATTTCTGGGCCGTATTGTTATTTTCTTTTTTATTAAATTATCAATATTCTGAAAACATTCTTTATCACCTTTCACACTGAATCTTTAATTTGTGAAATTACCAAGAAATACATTTAAAAACACCCTAGGACTAGATGAAAGAATTAAGCTAGCATTGACCCCATGACCTTTGAATCAGCAGAGGATGTTATCCCAGCGTCACCAGGGCCTGCAAGAGCTTCCAATTACTGAGAAAATGAGAAATAAATGTTTTAATCAAATAACATTCGATAACATTTCATGATTTACTTATACTTGATAACCTCGAGTTCCCCCCATAACACAGTAGTGGAACTTTTAAGTAAAATAATGGTTACATGAAGGTAATATATGAATGGCCGTTTCACTACCATTTATTCTTTATAGGCACACAAACAAATATCTACTTAAATATTTCAATTTAAATCGTAAATTTTCAAATTAAATCAAAAATTCAGAAGCGGACATCTGGATCTCACGAATAGCATTTGAAACCCTAGTTAAAGGTAGACATGGGATTACGAAACTAAATCTAAAAACACCATCTAGGATCAGTAAAATTGTTTATCTATCAATATCATTTCTGCCAGCAACCTATTGTGCGATTATCTCCAAATTTAATTAATCTCAATATATAATTTACTTCCGCAAAATTTGAACGATTTAAAGGTCACAGTTTTACCAGCAATACTGATTTTATGAAAATGACCCAGATCGAGATGATAACAAATAAACCTAAAAATTAAAATATTTTCACTTTGATCAGTTTAAAAATAAAATTCTAAGATTTTCCAGAATTTAAGAATTTAAACATATAGTTTATTAATGGCAAAGAGGACAATTTTCTTCAAATACAATATAATTTCGACTCGAAATCTTCCAGTTCCAGATATGAGCAGTTCGTACACAGGGTGATAGAGGCAGAGTTACACTTCAAGCCGTTTAAATCGAGCAATTGGAGCCGTAGTACCCATCCCAAGCCTCACCCCGCACTTCACTGATCCGCAAATTGCAAATATATTTCCTCATGCGCTTCAAGTAATAAATCACCAATGGCGTCCTGATGGAAGGGAATAGGGACATAAAAATTATTATAACAATTTTCTCACTCAGTTCATCCTACATATAGAAGATGGGGAGTTTGTAAAATAATATCTAAAAATAGACATACTAAGATCATCGATAGGTCATGTGCCCTCAAAGGAAGCGTTCAATAGTAGAACGCTTGGCAAGAGTTAAAGATATAAGTTTCGCCCACAGTTATGTATCGACGCGGAATCTAGTCAGGATTGTGACTGAGAAGCGCCAAACCAGCCTCCGAATCGACCACACAATTGCGTTTATTCTCCGCTGAGAGAAAACGCCGTAACCATTTTGTCGAGATTTTTTTCATACCCAATTTTTCGTGCAAAATTGACAAAACTGTATCATGCGATATGCATGTGGTATCAACTGTTTCGCGAACTCTGATTCGACGATCACTCGAAACCACATCGTGGATATTGGCAATCATTTCGGAGAAAGCCACTTCCACTAGACGTCCCGAACGATGTTCATCATTTTTGGATGTACGGCCACGTTTAAACTCATTCGCCAAATTGTAATGTCGCAAACAAAGGAGCAGATGTGCCATCCAACTCGATAATGATCTCTGTCGGGTTCAACCTTTTAAATAGAAGTGTTTAATCAACGCACAAAACTCATGTTTTCCATTTTTCTAAATGAACAACCGTTTGTTGCTTCCATTGACTATGAACATTAAACCACGCGATAAATAGGGTTGAATCATTCCATAGAAACAAGTTATTTTTTGAATGAATCAACCCTTATTTTGAATTAAATTTTCCTCCGGTATATGTACAAGTGAACGTGTTGTTTGATAATTTTTTTAGTGAATGTATTTCTCTTTTTAATTCCTCTCCAATATCTTTCCTGATTATTTACCCCTCCCACCTGGTGCATGGACCCCTTGCCATACACCTTTTCGGTGGATCGCGAGATATTGATGTCGATGTCATAAACTTCAGCAGCAGTATATTGAGAGATGAGGGTTATTAAAATCAAATCTCCGATCTTTCGAGCGCCATTCCTTGGATTATTTAAGGTGTTATTGAACGGCCCACGCATTTGGTCCCCGATTCCATAACTTTTCGATCGATCGATTTATGGTGAATTGAAGTCGCTTTGGTCGTATTTATTCACCGGGTAAAAATGGAAATTTGCAAGAATTGGATATGTAATTACGTTTTTCCTTCGAAACGGACTGGTCGAAAAGTGCCAAAATCAAGATCTATGAGATGGTGATGGGAAACTATTAGGGGGAAAAGTTCGTATTTTTCCCATGAATGTCTAAAGATTTTGAATTAATTTTCTGGGAATTATAATTCCAGTACCTAGGCGATGAAGATATCCAAGTCGATTATTTTTTATTGATTATAAGCTATAATAGTTTTTTTATGAAAGCAGGAAAGTTAGCGGATGAACTTGGAAAATATGCATTAGGTCCATGAAGGCGACAGCGAGAGGTAATGGTTAGAACACACCAAAGCTAACTTGGACACTTAATATACTTTTCTCCACCTCCTCCTTACTTTGATTACACCTCCTATTTACACGTACTTTGATCACACCTTTCTTACGTGATTTCTGTTCTAAAAACCTCACATGTTCTTGAGCATGACAATAGGGCGGTAATCGTTAACTCCAAATGCAGAAAGAACACATAAACGTATCTTTCCTAATGCCAAGAACACACGAGCGAATATTCTGGCACGGCAGAAAACACAAGCATAAAATTTTGCTGGGGAGATTTCCCGGAATTCTTCCGAGAAGCAATTCACACGAGGATGAAGAAACTTTCACGCAACACGATAATTTTGGTCCAGTACCTTCCACAGAAATGGAATATTGTGGAAGAAATCATATTGGTTTTTAGTATGCGTAATATGAAACAAACTGCCTATTACGACATGCATGCATTTTACCAACATATCTGTGAGTTAGTGTCATTGAGTACAAAGTTTAGGCACACGTTGCTGTCAGGGTCGGTGCCTTTACCATATAATTCGAATGTGCTAAAAAGTTTTGCAGGTATTGAATAAGTCATTGGCATATGTATCAAAACATAATCATTGATGTTTTAATTTCTGTGAGAAATTATTTTTATTTGTGAGCCATGTTAAGAAAACACAAATTTTGGTTTTTCACACTGAATTAATAAAAAAATAAAAACGAGGAAAAACACAAATACATAAGCCCTAGATGGAGGAAATCTCCGCGGGAATTTAACGTACGACCAATGAATTATCGGGTGAAGACGTCATCTTGCCTCTAGCAGGGCCCGCAGATTCAATCATTTTATTAGATCAAAAAGGTAAACGAAGTTGATTTCAAAGCCGCATGCACTAATATAGACATGCAAGAAGAAGGCCCAACTAAGTGCAAATTCCTCTTAACATATTTCTACATTTTCACCAAGTGTTTATTCCTGCAGTTAATGTTTCCCTAAATAATTGATTTTTGTTCTCCAAATATCATTGATTCATAATGTGGGGAGAGAAACAGCTGGGAAAAATAACGGCCCATTCCTTATCAAGTAATTCTGTACCAAAAGAAAGAAAACTAATTTATTTTTCACTTATTCCGCTCAACGACCATTCACGGCAAAGCCCTAAAAATAAAGGCCTGGTTTCAGACACTTAGATGGACTGAGCCTGAGTGCCACTCCGCATTGGGATTCGATACGTTCGCGCGTATTTTATCGCTTGGAAAGATACGTTCCGACAAACTAATGCGAAAGGATTGAACGTTGAAACGAAGAGCTCGTTAAGGACTAGTACATTAAGTAACCGGAATGGAGTCCGTCGAAAAAGGTCTTGAAAAGGAAACATTTTGGTGAGATTTATTAATTGTCTATCCCTATTTGCCGGATTTAATTGGAATTTTCGGCGCAGTCGAGGATTAGAGTGAATTTTCTCCAAATTTGGCGAGGATGGAAACTTGCGAAATCGCAAACAAACGAAACGAGCTTTATGCGTGATGGAGTGGAAGAAAGGAAGTGAAAGTGGTAATGCTTATTGCTTCGTGAAGCATTGATCTTATGGCGACAACTTAAAAGATGATCATTTTCGATACGACTAGGAGTAATAAATGTATTGTAAGCATACTACATTTGTAAGTCAGGCCTTTTAATCTTGTGAGCAAATTAAATGAATGAAAGATCAAAAATAGGTAAAATAATGCCCAGGTAATAGGTAAAAAAGTCCCAGGAGTCCCATATTATAACTTTTAGCGATGTTTTTAGGACTAAGTGTCTCACCAAAGAATATTTAAAAATTAAACTAACTCAAGTGACGAAAAATATTGATATTCAACATTGAAAAAAAATTACAAACAGGCATTTATTTCGTTAATATTATTTTATGAGAGTTGAAATTTTAATAAGATTACCTATCTCCTTCAGGTGACATTTTTTGTCTGAAATTTTAAAAGTCATCGTAAAGGTTTAACAACTGAGGGCACATTTTCTTATTACGTAAATGGCGCTCACATAATTTCGTTTTGTAGGGTTGGTAAAATCAAGAAGCTTGATTTTGAGTATTCACAGGAAAAAATATATTATTTCCCGTTACCAAACTCTATCATTCTGCAATAATATGGTAAAATTATTTCTTCTATTTCATATTCAGACGTTATTTCATACAGGCTTCCTGAGACTTTAAATGAAGTATCTTTTACAAATTCCAAAGAAACTGCGGGAGATGCCGCAACAGTAACTTTTAACGGAGTCATCCGCTAATGTGCATTTCAATGCAACAATTTCAGAGCGTAAAAATCATTCGCCTTGACCAGTCAAGGGGAATGATTTTTACGCTCTGAAATTGTTGCATTGAAATGCACATTAGCGGATGACTCCGTTAAAAGTTACTGTTGCGGCATCTCCCGCAGTTTCTTTGGAATTTGTCAAAGGGAAAACACCATACGTGTTTAAAGTTGGCTTTAACCTCGTGGACAGTGGCGCCTCGCGCACGACTACGAATACATGTGACATTGTATGTACGGTATTTCGTCATAACATCTAGTTCCTTTAAAAGCCCCAAAATTTCAGAGTTTAAGAGGACGCCTCGGTAGCTTAAGTGGCTAAAGCACTCGACCGGATATTGAGGGATCTGGGTTCGAGTCCCAGTCAAGGCGAATGATTTTTACGCTCTGAAATTGTTGCATTGAAGTATCTTTTATCACACTCGCCCATGAATTTCTCACTCCACTCCTTACTCTCAATTCATTTGCACTTCTATCAAATATGCATGTTTTCAAGGATTCGACTCTCATCGATTATCCCAAGACCAAACCAGCAGAGCACACTGCTTCGAACTTTGTCTTTTGTGGGCTCGGCCAATTAACGTTCTTTGAAATCCACTAATTCCCCATCCCTTCTCTTCTAATGCGCCGCTAGCATTCCTCAACTACACTCGTACCCATCGAATTCAATAAGAATCAATGCTTTTCTTTTCAAATAAAATTTTCCATTCAATAAAAAATGGGGAAAAGATTTTATTCATTGTTATTTTGTTATCTTATTTACCAATTATTATATCACATTTAAAAAAAACTGTCAATTTGGCTTCCTTATATAATCACTCACCTATTGCATTTCCTTATTGATCAAAACCTACTGAGGAAACGCAGGAATGAAATATAAACTAATTCCTAAGGAAAAAATGCTTTCTTAAGAGTATTAAGAGTATACAGTTTTAAGAGTACTAAATGTATTGATGATATACCGTAATAATTGATGTACCGAAGTTTTTGCACGCACAAATGTACAACCTCAGTGACACTAAGCTACATAATGAATGTATTACTATTTCCTCAGTATTTTATTGCAATATAATGACTACAATATAAGAAATACTTCTGAAAATTGTGAAAAGTAAACATGTTTTTAACCGAAAAGACGAAAAAGTATGAATAGCAGTAGTGCTTTTGACGAGGACATGGTCTCCCGCTGCGGTATGTTACATACTGAAAGGAATAGTCAATGTCGTCGTATGTGTCAGGGAATTGATGTTCTTAGAAGATATTCAAGGTAATGTGAAATCCCTTAAGACTAAATTATTCAGCACATAAAAAATAGAAGGGGGCAAACATCGCGTGTTTAACTCAAGTCCTTAATCTCTTTTGATGTCAAAGATTAGAAGGAGAGATTCGATACACAAATGTACACCCTACAATCCAGTGAATCAGAAAATATGGCCTAAACTGATTCCAGATGAAACTGGTAAAGACGACAATTGATCTTCACCAGCTAAAGGGGAGTCTTCGCCAAAATCACGAAATGTAAATGAACAAGATGATTCATGAGCCGAATTGGCGCACTAGTATGGCTTGAGGGCTAATTTTATTCATAATTACTTAGTCGACGTTTGTTTGGACTTCCTACGGCGAGGATGCCTCGACCATAAATATTAATTAGCATGCTATCGAATGCGTACACTTGGAGCCACCTGGGACGAGGGCAGAAGCAAAGTAAACAACCCCTTATCTCGATGAAATTTTTTTCTGTTATTGTTATTTGTTTTAGGTAATGTCCCAAATAATTAGGATATTCAACCTAAAAACAGCCAATGCACAATTAGCTCGCAAACCAATATTATTTCACGGATGCTGATATTCGGCGTATTTCCATCCTTTTATTTTATTAGATTAAATCCATGAAAGTGTTTATTAACACAATATATAATTGCAGAGTCTCTCTTAAAATATTCGTTCAATTATATAAATTATTTGTGCATCCTTCTACGACACCTATCGATGCAAAAAAAACAAGTCTAGTTTTTCTAACAAAAGATAAATGGCACGTATTCATCAAAACTTTTTCATTAAAACGACAATCACCTAATAGACATATGTCCTAAATAGTGAGTGATATGATAGGAAGAGTTATGTTGAGAAAATCGGTGGAAGAATGCAGCCACTGGAAAACAAATAATCTCAACATATTTAGTATTTAGATGCCGAGCAACAGAATAGGTTAATTAAACAATGTATTGTCGTAAGACAGAGTTGAATATAGTATGTAAGGACAGCCAAAAGTTTGGGAGAGACTACTAAATTGAAATCATTTTCCTCAAAAGACCTAAAATTAGATCTGGAAGTCGAATTTCTTGACAGTAGAGGAACTTTAGGTGGGAGGGTTATGAGTATATTATTAAAGAAGGATTGTGAAAAGGTGCCCTGAGGCTGTAATTGAGCTACTACCATCTTAGTAATTGAAGCAATAAAAATCCGTTGCTTCCTTCGTTTCTAATTTTTGAAATGGGTTATTTCCGTAGGGGATATGTCGACAGATGATTGGAACTTTCCTTGAAATTCTTGAACTGTGCAGATGCATTAAAAAACAAAGAATTCTGCCAAACACAGTCTCTTTGGAGGCAGAGAATGTTATAATTGAGAGCATTTCCATTCAAGGTCGAAGGAAGTTAGGGACCAAAGGACGAATGGCGTACGAGGTGCATCCAAGTTCCAAGGTCACCCAATTTTTTTCTCTAATCTGGAAGTAGATCCGGGATAAAGATGTGGTTAAGTTCAGAATAGTAGGGTGCTCCTTATAAATGCAAGGCATACAGGTATACAGGTGATACAGCTACATGACAGTAGCTAGACAGCAGAACCATCCAGTGTATCGGTTTTCATAAAACCGGTAACTGAAAAGCGTTTTCCATTCTTAAAATAACATTGTTTGGTGTGTAAAATTAGACACACACACACACACACACACA
Source organism: Hetaerina americana (assembly GCF_022747635.1). Lineage (NCBI taxonomy): Eukaryota > Metazoa > Arthropoda > Insecta > Odonata > Calopterygidae > Hetaerina > Hetaerina americana. The sequence goes on from NW_027287427.1 coordinate 70,836,554, forward strand.
TATATATATATATATATATATATATATATATATATATATATATACACATATATATATATATATATACATATATATATACATACACATATATATATATATATACATATATATATATATAGTATATATATATATATATATATATATATATATATATATATATATATATATATATATATATATATATATATATATATATATATATATATATATATATAGTCCATTTTCTCCTCTTTTTTGTTTTAAAAGCCATTGATATTTTACGTCAATTTAGTGAGGTATGCAATACAAGAATTACATTCTATAATTACGTTACAGCATTATAATACTAAATCGCATTAGTGTGATGGAGGTTCTAATAAAGTGTCAAATCAATCTCAGGTAACTCTTTCGCAGACATTATTTGATTTTGTATTCCTAACTGAACTAAATGACACTGATGAGTGTACTAAACTAAATATAAATAATTAATTCCCATAATTCAAAATAAATTCGTCCTCCCTATGATGAAGGCCCAAAAGGACTTTATTATAGGGAGGACGAAATAAAATGTTTGGTCAATTAGAGAGAATAGTAGTAAATATATCTGGAAGGAAATATTTGATTGTGATGGGAGATTAGAAGGTGGTTTCAGTGAAGGAAGAGACGGTGGTCAGGTAGGAAACTACGGTTTGGGAAAAATGGCACGACCGTGTTGAGAAAGCAATAGAGTTCCGCAAAAGACAAGACTTAATCACAACGACCACTTGATTTGAACGCCACATTAAGCGTGAATACACTAGATTGTGAGACTATTCACTGTGAGACTATATTATGTATAGGCACAGCTTTAGGAACAGCGTCGTTAATTTGCACAGTTTCCGTGGAGCTGATTCAGATTAAAATTAAGCACTAATTAAGTTTACTAACTGTCAGATTCAAGAGTGTGGGTACGAGATAAAAAAATTAAAACATATCAAATCGGCATATCCAAAGCTGCAAAAACGAGAGGAAGAGTAAATATGAAAAGAATGAGGAAACCATGGATTACAGACGAGGTGATCAGGACGATAGAGGAGAGCAGGAAACGGAAGATTGTAAATGCAGAATTCGATGGACGAAAGTACAAAGAGTTGAATAATAAACTGAGCCGGGTGACTAATAAGGTCAAAAAGAGACGTCATGGAAGATTCAGTGCGGAGAAATGGAAAATCGTGCGCTATAAAGGGAAGTGAATGCACTCTCATTTAGGGCGAAAAAAATACGGGCACAATATTAAAATTATCTAAGAAAATTATAATTGAACCAGGAACGATTCAAGAGAGTGGAAAAGAATGCATAGAGGATCTTTATTACCAGGCTTTATTAGCAGGATAATATTAGCACTGTAAGTTTCGCAATAAAAAGAAACTGACCTAATTGTTCCTATTCCAGCATAGGGTCAAGCACCTTTTATTGCAATATAGTTAGGCCATTGAGGTAATTGAAAACAAATGAGGCCGTGAGGATACAAAAAAACTCCATAGAACATGTTTTGGGATTAGGAAAAGTGGAAAGAAATTTTTTTATGAGTTTATTTTTATCATTTATGAGATAGATATTTGGTAGTATTAATTTTATTCTTTTAGGTGCCTTGACGACTTGCGTCATTTGTGTGTGTTAATTTGGTCGGAAATATTTCGTAACTTGTATGTAAAATCCCATTCCAAATAAGGGGTAAGGCCGTATGTGAAAACTAATGAACAATAAGTCTGATTTTGCGAGCAGCTGAAGTGCCATTCAGGATCATGAATAAGCAGATGGTGGGGAGGGAAAATGATTAATTAGGAATTATTACAATCACGGAAATGTTCATTGACTGCCCAAATGGGCATGTAATCACCGTCCCGGTGAGTGAAAGCTCAACAATACCGTGCATTTTACATAAGAAACGCATGGTATTGAAAAGAAATAAATACGGGTGAAGTGGAAGTGCGTTTTGTGAAAAGGAAAAGCTAAAACTAGGAATTAAATATGATATCTTAACCAAACAAGAAAGGAAGGCGTACCAGTTAAAAAGTGTAAAAATCATTCGCCTTTAGAGGGATTCAAATCCGGATCCCTCGATAGGGCGGAAATGATAATCATAAGAGTATCTAATAATCTAGAGATGATCAGTTTGGATTTTAGTAATGGGATAGGCATGCATGATGTCACAGTAGTTAAGAGGTAACTACAGAGAGGAGCGTAGTTTACAATCTGGATGAATTTTGTTTCGAAAGAGAGTAATTAATGCTCGCATTTCGTACTCGTATATTTCAAGAAGGAGTTCGACATAGTAAATTTGGTAGGATCAATGCATTCATTACAGTAAATAGAATTATATTGAAGGGACAGGAGACTTATCCAAAACCTGTATACGCCGCAGATTGTTCGGGTGTGTGCGGCAGACGTAGTGCCGGGATTCACTATGTTGCGAAGAGGAGTAAAAGACTTTTTATAGCATTATTGGGGAAAATAGGCAAATCAGCATTGAACTGGAGACAAACAAGAAATTCGATGGAAATTGATAACAATCGGTAGGTTTACGAATGATTAAGCTTTTGTTTGCCAGTCAGTCAAGGGTTTCAATCACTACTGATCCCATGATAAAATTAGTGTACTAAGTTTGGTGTGAGAATTAATATTATTAACATTACAGGATTTACGAGGCTTTCGAAAACAAGGGAAGCTAAGTTGACCGTAACTATGGTAGGTCATTAGCTAGAGCAGTTAGAGCAGGTTATCTATCTTGTAGCAGTTTTTGCACAAAAATGATTGAATGAGCAGGTAAATAAGAAGAAGAATGGCTTAAGAAGACGTACTTCGAAGAGTGGTTGAAGAGAGTCTTTGAAGTGGGAGGAAACTTACAAAGTGAAGACGGAAAATAATTGAACTCATACCCGGGCACGATATATTACGGTAGACTGTTATAAAATGAGACGTGTAGGGGGTAGGGTGAATCACAGAAGATGGGTAAGGATAAATTGCGATAACCGATTGAATACGTTAGCATCTGGAGCCAGGAGGGACTAAAGTTATTGGTGGGAAGCTAGATGGCTGGGAGATCTGGTGCAAGTCGATTCTCACATTGATAACCCGTAATAACAGTAAATATTTTGAAATTAATATATCTCTCCAAGGTAAGCAAGGTGGGCAATTTCAAAATCCACTCTATTGATTTGGTGGGGCCAACGAGAGACAATAATTGTCGGAAACCGCTCATATGATTCTTCTTTTTATAAACGATTAGAAAGCCATTTCCTTAGACAACTGTTGATGAACTATAATTAATGGACGCCTTCTTCCAACAACTTCTATACTATGTAGGTATTTATTTTTCCGAACATAGTAAAATTCCACTGAAGTAACAATTGTTAGGCAATGTGAAACGTCAATTTTTTTACGCAAAAACTTCACAGCATACAAAATCCACCTTGATCGGTATTTGAACTCGAAACAATTGAAAGCTTTCTTAAGTGCTTTGACCAAAAAGGCTACCCGTTGTATTAAGGAATGGATTTCTAGGTACTTTTTAAGTAACGAGTTATTGTGACGAATTTCCTTACCAAAATGTCAAGAAGTATTGTTTGACATGCTGGTTGCGCCACAACCAACGAAATGAAAGCCAAGCCAGCGTTTAAGCACGTAAGTGTTTGTTTACCACTGGCAAGTTCAACTGTCGCAACATTTTCCACAGTTATTTGAAAACAATTGCAATTTGCTTTTCAATTGTGGAGAATTGTCAGAACATTCTCTCGTACTTCCTGTGTCCACTAAATTATTCCGATCAGGAGTTTCTGAATGGGGCCCCAAGGAAAGAACACATCCTTATCCCTGTCATGGAATCGAAAATCAGGCTCTATTCTATGCTAAACCGCAAGATAATGCGCGGAATTAACCAACACTGCAAGACCTTCTGGTGTCTCTGCTGATTCTACCTGATGAAATATTTATTTTCCGCGAACCGGAAATTAATCAAAGCGATTGAGAGGATCCAAACGTACCTTCTTCCGAGTAAGCTCGTGACCTCGGGCTAATGACTCACGTGACCGGCCGAAAGTCAATATTACTCTACTCCAACGACTCAAGGATGTGTCCTCTATCCCTTCCCAAATGCGCGGCCTTCTATTCTTCCGCAGGCGCTGAAACGAATGCTATCATTAAAATTTTTGAATTTCATCATCGACTCACAGATACCAAAAAATAGTAATGTTTTTGGCACCATTATTGTTAGTTGAGTATATATTTCGCCAGTTTCCACGAGCGCTTGCTATTTTCTGGTAGAATTTTAATAATATTTTATCATTGATCGTCTGCATAAAATAAAATTGGTTTGTAAACATAAACTAATTTGTGGCGCTTAGATGATGATTGCGTAATCTTAGAACAAAGGATGAGCGATGCGGACTGGAATTAATGGCAAAAAATTTATTTGAAAACTATTACATGTAAAATTTTCAGTAATGGAGCTTTGAATGGATGGAATGACCTGTAATTAAATAAGGGAACAATGAAAGGTAATTTGTTCCTTCAAGAAAAAGACACGACAAGGTCATTTCTTAAAACAAAAAGGCAATTTACATATCCTCTGATTAAAGTCTCGTAACATAAAATAATGTAAATTCAATGTAAATATCTCAAATTCTCATCTTCTGTAATGTAGGCGGGTCCAAAGTGGTGCCGTATTTAATACTACCAATAGTGACCGGTTGTGTGAAATACGTTTTGAGTCATGAGCTAAGAGTATTAACATATAATATTTAAGGTTAGTTAAAAGCCATAGCAAATGGAAGCGCAGCTGAGTTTTCCACAATGAGTAACCGGGTATGAAAATAGCATGGCTTCTACAAAGAAATATTCGAAAACATGGACTAACCGTAACATTTCACAAACAATGACATCTCTATTATCAAAAATTGAAGTCCTTTGCAATTAATAAGAAGATTAAATTGAGCCTGCTGCTTCTCACACATCGAAAGTACTTACCCAGATAATTAGCAAAAGAATATAAGTAATGATAGCAGAAATCTCTGCGGAAAACTCATTCAAATCTAAAAAAAACCGAGTGGCACGAGGGATAGTAACCAGCTTGAGGGTACTGACGCAAATAGTGATAAACATAATCAAATAGTTATATGTGGCATTCGTGGAATGGAGAAGATCTTCGACTACGTTGAATAAAATAAGATGCTAATATATGTACTAGAAGCGCTTGAAATAGACTAAAATGATAGAAAAATAATCCATCGCATCGCTCCTTGAGTGATTCGCAACCTACGCATACATATTATATTGCTACTAGTAGCTTGCACGTTATTGGATGAATTTCTTACTGCATCCTAAGATACAATTATTTATTAGATGATAGTATATGCATTTGCATGCGTGTAAAATAAAAGGATTTTTGCATGAATGTATGCACCACTAAGGGTATGGGTATGCATGTATGTTTTGGTTTTAATGTGGTTTAGTTCACTTTTACTGGTGATGGCCAAACACCCCCCGCCACACGCCCTTGCGGCCACTTACGGGGTATTATGTAGATGTAGTACATGGGATCCTTATGAAGTTTGATTGATTGCGAATTGAATCGCCTGCAACATAGATGAGCTAGACTTGTTAAACGTTGTTATGACCAGCTGAGTAGCGTATTCAAAATTTAGAGGACCTAGGCTGGGAATCACTCACGAAGCGAAGGCTAAATTACTGATTAAATCCCTTGCATAAATTGAGAGGATGTCTTTTTAGCAATGATGTTGAAAATGTGTTATTACCCCATCGTACTACGGTAGAAGAGATCATATCAATAAAATTATAGAGCTTACTTGTAGAACAGCTATGTGCAATTTTTTCCACGAACGATAAAGGATCAGAATAACATTGTCCGACCAGGGGGGTTGAAATATTCGGGTCAAAATTAGTCTGATAAGTATCACACCACAACCACACATACTTGCGCTGGCTTGCAGATACTCTCAGACAGTCTCACGATCGAATTAAGTATCCAAAGAGGCCACTTATACATATATAATAAGAATGTTCTAGCCTTTGTAGATGTAAATGTCGTTAAAAATGGAGAAAAGAGATTGGATATAGATAAAAATACTCAATTCCTACATATGGTGGTGTAAGAGAGGATTTGGTCGGCGAAATACACATACAATGGATAAGTTTGATGAGGAGGTCCTACACATCCTTAATATTTCACGATAAAAGAGAAATTATTAGGTAAGCGTGGAAGAGGAAGGAAGACAATATGCAATTCGGGTAGAATTAATTGTGATAGAAATTATAAGACTGAAGGTAACAAAAGAGAGTTAGAGGAAGTCCAAGTAAAAGAAGGTACCTAATATATAATAATTATAAGGGAATGTCAAAAACACCTTTTTTTGACAGAATACCAAAAAGGCAATGCTCGAAGCTTAAAATCAATTTATTTGATAAGTAAATCTATGAAAAAAATACGAGTAATATTCGGTATTTTATTTTTATTGAAATCTCGCCAATAAAGAGATAACGTTATTGCCAGCTAAAAATCTCATATCTGTACAGTATTTGCAACGCAGATAAAATAAATCACAATCCAGAAAAGCGTGTTGGTAATTCCCGGTGAATTCCAAGAATTCAAAGCCATGGGGAGCCATGAAAAACGGCACACATCCCCGAAACAAATCAAATCAGCATTAATACAATATTAGGTACATTAAGGTTTGCTAATTTGCAGAATAAATATTATGCAGTATAACTCGGTTAAAACATAGTCATAATTAATTAAAAACGATACCCCCACGTAAATTAGCTGCTCTAGAAATTTTTAATTGAAAGTGGAATATCGAGGATGGCGTTCCCGTGGTTACACTGACACTGAACCGTCCCAGGGGTCGTCCGCTCTCGTAGAGTTCATCTTTAGCTCTCAGGGGTGGTGTTGGTCGAATACTTGTTATGCATACGCCTAATTCGGCACTTTACAGTGTGCCTACCGTATTGCGTTGGGTGGCGTATGACAGGCTGTTTCGTTAAATTCGCGAGTGGAAATATTTGATGAGTAGGATATATATCAGTAATCCATGGGGTACCCTACTTAATTATGTATCGCAAAATCCAGCTTATTCATATGATTTTACATGCTATCGAGAAGACTAAAGGATCTGGGGGAAGGGCTGGATGATTAGAAAAATAGAAAAAAGAATTAGGACCCAAGATAAATTAAATGAAAACCCAAAATTTCTCATCCAGGAGAAATATTGGGTTTTGTATTAGATAGTTCATGACGATAAATTGGTTCATTTGTAAGAGGTATGATACATTCGAGAAATTGTGAGAACTACTTGCAATAGATGACGAAATGATGAAAGAAATTAAAGCTAGAATTGCAAATGTAAACAAGGCTGACTTAATCATATTCCGGCTCCTCAAATCATGAAAACTCTGTCATAATCTGAAGCTAATGGTAAATGAAACTGTAGTATGACCAGTGGTGACAATCCACTAAAAAAATGAGGGCAACGGCATGTATCATATAATATTCAATTTTACCGATTTTTTTATATATGTAATTTTGAAAATGTCACTTTAGTACACACAGCGATTGTTTACACAAATCATTTTGTAAATTGCTTAAATGTAAACATTCTGGGAAAACTCTTGACTACTAACAAATAGGAATTGAAGCCTCAAATTCTATTATCTATATATCTCGCAAAATAATGATGATAATATAACAAAATGAAAATAAGGCATCATCAGACACCAATACTACGTCTGAAGCAATTGTACCCGATGGTATTTTAATGGTCGAAACTGGCTGTTATCTTCTTTTATTAAATTAAGCTATAGATGTTAAGAAAGTTTATTTTAATTTCATTAAAATGTCCCTTATCCACAAATTAACACCAGGTAGGGTTAAGTTTGAAGAAAATCAAACAATGCACTTTCGTCATTAGTAATTTGTAAAAACTAATAACTGTAGACATTAATAGATACATTTATGTTATAAATATCTGAACAAAATTGAAAGGGTACCAGTCACTGCGATACTGAATTTGATTCCATGTCTAAATGGAGACTAGGAGATACACCTACTTGTGCCAGAAAAGCGTTTTAAATGGAGTGGGAAGGTTGAAGTACAGGTTAGTGGGAGTGCGATTCGGTCGCTCCGGAACGGAACACTATTTTATCGTCCTCTCAGTGTCCTTGTCGAGAATATGGTTGGGTCGAATACATTTTCCCGACCTATCCGCACTACTTAATTTCTATCCTCTGTCCCCAATCTATCGTAACGCTATCTCTCATTAGAGGAGAGAAAATTGGTCACGATCTTTGAGTAAAATTCTGTCAACAGAGAGGGACGAACATGGTTTCTCTTTAAGACCGTCTCTTCCCTGGCCATAAGAGGTAAGGGTCAGTTGTAGTTTGGCTATACAAACCAAACAAATCGCAAAAATGTCATCATCCTGAGGAATTTATGCTTTTCTCATAAGAAAAAAGTTCGAAGAACGCGATCAAAAATGACCCCTTATATCTCGTCACGCGCTCTCTTTGCAACTTCGATCCAAGTTTTCTCCACCCCACGTGATATTTCATCAATCAATGAACATTCTTATAAGTTCACGGCCACTCAGGGAGTAGTAAAGTAAGCTAAACAAGTTTTTTTGAAAAGGTTACGGTAAATATTTTACAGATTCAGATTCTTGATTATGTCACGAAGAAAGATTTAGTGATATCATATTTCCAAAGGTTAAGTGATGCCCTTAGTCTCCACGGCACGTAGTTGGAGGTCTATTCTATAGGAACAAAAACTGTGAAAATGTGGACTCGAGAAGTTGCATCATCAGGAGAAGTTTTAAATAGTTCCCAAATTATAGATATTTACGTTAAATACCATTCCGAATGAGAGGACGAATTAATGAATGGTCGTGAGTCCGAAGGGAAAATAACTACTGTCTCAGTATCATTATTACTACATCTCCGTGACTGGGTAGATAAAATCGTGATTTTTTACTGAAAAATATCTTTTATCTTAGGCTACTTTTATATCAATACCGACACAACTGGTATTATTTCCATGGAAGGTCGTGAACGCGAAACGTGATAAGTGATTTAAATTCTTCGTCGACCTATATTTATACATTTCATTCAATGATAATAACATTCGCACTCGATAATCGTATTAAAATCATGATGGTATGATGAAAATTATTTTCCAATACCGGTACTTTTGAAGTGATTCCATATCCATCATCGTATTTTACGTTGCGCGCGAATTATGGCAGAAACCCTACCCATGCCTGAATGTTTCGAAAAGATACTCGTATGGAAGAAAACCCTTTTTTGATTTCTTCAAAATCACTAATTTTGCACAGTTAAATTTGCAACATTGTATGACCACTAAAGTTGAACTAGTATGGGCATTGCAAATAGCAATCTTCCAAATTCAGTTTATCTCTATCTACTTTTTATTTTAAAGCTACTTTCCCTTTTTATTTTTTTAATTATCCGGAGGCAACCGGTCGTTTATGAGACCGATGTGATTCTCATCCCTTCCTTATTTCTTTTCCAAAATTGCTGCTCTTTTTCTCTAACTCATCCTTTCATTGCTTCCTTCATCGCAAAATTTTCTGTTTAATCTCCTACCAATGACATGGTAAAACGATTCGAATACGTCTGTTTCATCCATTTTAAATTAACTCCATTACAGGCACAAAACCATACCGGAATTGCAGTGTTAAATATCTCATTGGACACATCCATCCGCGCATATGAATCTTCTAATAAATACTTGTATCTTATATATATATATATATATATATATATATATATATATATATATATATATATATATATATATACATACGTACATATATATACATACATACATATATATACATATATATATATATTCTATTTACACAAAAAAATAAGTAACTTGCATTTTGACACGCTGACTTTATTCTTTAGTCTTTCTTTTGGAATCGCGAAAAAAGTATTCCGGGAAATATTAGAAAATATGGTAGAAAATGGGAGAAGGAACTGTCTAATATGTCTTTTTTATGTGGAAGTGTGTTTTTTTAAGAAATCACGATTGCGTGACAAGGCCATAGCCCATTGCCCTTTGGCGCCCCGGGCGGTATAACATATTCATATTATCTACGAATATTCCACTCATTTTCCCGTAAAACTCAGAATTTTATTATAGTTTACAAATTATTTATTAAAGTTAAGCTCGGCTACTGTTTTCAAATATCAAATCGTTCCATAAAATTTTGATGTAGTAGTTTACCCCCAAAACAGTCGAGCTTTGACTGCTTTTACTTCCAAAACGGAGTATATGGGTGGTGTGGAATGAGTGGCGCCAGTAGAAGAAAAAGGAATCAAAATAATACGCCATATTCAATAACCTTGAAAAGTTTCGTATCATTGAAAGAAAAAAAACGTAATAAATGGTAAATATCCAGGCATTGGGCATAACTTTACCTTTAAATACCTCTCCAAGCTCCAATTAATTTCCAATCAAAGTACTTAAGATTCAGTTAGCCTTTTACCCATTACCACTGTTGGACGAGGGGATTGGGAGTGATTTTCTTCAAAGAAACCCTATTAATTTTTATACATAACCATTTCAACATAATGATAGACGCGAAAGTTGGTTTTTGATTGGCATGGTTAAGATCTCACTAAAAACTAAGCATGAGAGGGTGTGAAATTCATGCGTGATTACCCTAGGGCTGATTACTTAACTTTCGTTCATTCCTTTCAATATCCAGTCCAAGCATTCGGCTTTCCATAAGGTCTATTTACTAGGGAAACGTACCTCTGGAATTTTGTATGAGGCTACTCAAAGGTGGAAGAGGGAAAAGCTGGTGGAGGAAGTATTGTGAAGTAGCATTTTATTGAAGGTCGCGATACAAGGGATAATATTATAAAAGAGAGGTAGAGGAAGGAAGAGATTTTGCTGTTAAGATATCATGAAGGCAGGTAGGAAATAGGAAGAACTGGAGCAGAATTATTTCGGGGAAACAAGTGATAGGCTATAAGTAACCCAAAAGTTGTTAATAACCGTCAATAAACTATTTTTAATACGACAGGTAGGTTACACATTATGCTGATATCATTGAATATCCAAAGCCCTCAGCCGGGATTTGAACCCATGAATCTTTACCCTGTAGCCTAACACTAACGCTCTATATTCACTATGGCAACATGATAAACTTTTTTCCCTCAAATCAATATGTCAATTCAACAAAGAGTTTCAATGTTGTTTCATTAAATATGGATTAAAAGCTATAAGATATCGCCAATAATTTGTTCAAGATTATAGCTCAGTTGTCACTCTTTTATAGAAAAAGCAGCCAGAGAATTGAAATATATAACGAATGGCCTCAGGAGTTGCAAGCAGCTGGTTTTAGATAATGGATTGATGATAAAAGGAATTTTATGACATAGACTTAAATATGCCTTATATTTGAAATGAATACTTGCTGAATATTTTGGCAAAATGGCTGCTTAATATTAGAATTGAAAAAAATTAGCTATCCATATGTCCTCTAAATATTATAATAACAGTATAACATTCTAATATTTTTTTATGGAGTCCAATATATTCTATGTAAGCCTGAGCATTCATTATCTATTATATTTTTCTATAATATCATTTGCCTTATTATCTAAAACGAGGTGTTCCTTGGCACAGTGGGTCTACAGAAAATGTTATTGGGATAAAATTGAAGAAGCAGTACATTTTTTTATTTTCATTTAGTACCCTACCAGCCACCACTAGGGTGTGTGGCAGGAGGTGAATACACACCAGACTACTTTTGGCCCAAAACACCTTTCCCTCCTAGTTTTCGGACTAACTTCATTTGATCGTTTGTGGGAAACATGACGAGATGATCTCTATACTTAATCTCTCGAATTTCATTGAAACAATGTCTCCTACCGTAGTACAACGGTAATCCCAGGAGTACCCTACCAAAGAAAGAAAACATAAACATTTAGGAAAAAAATGTATTTATTTTTTAACATAATCTCCTTTCAGCTCTGTAAACTTTTCCCAGATATGTTCAATAAGTTTGATACCTTTTTTATAATAAGACATTTCTTGCTCATCAAAATAGCATTTACTACCGACATCACTTCTTCACGGTTGAAAAATCTTTGACTACGGAGCCATTTTTTCAAGTTCTTGATCAGAAAATAATCCGAGGGGGCTAAATCTGGCGAATAGGGTGCATGAGGTAGCAATTCAAACTTTAATTCATACATTTTGGCCATTGCAATAACGGATTTGTGAGCTGGTGCATCCATTGTCTTGATGAAACAACACTTGCTTCTAAGCCAAATGCGGCCACTTCTGCTTGATTTCTTCGCTCAAACATTGCAATAAGTTCACATGGTACTAAATGTTGATAGCTTTTCCTTTTTCAAGATATTCAATGTAAATTATCCCATGTACATCCCAAAAAATCGACGCAATGACCTTGCCTGCGGATGAAACGGTTTTTGCCATCTTTGGACCGGTTCTCCCTTTTGAATCCATTGTTTTGATTGTTCTTTTGTCTCGGGAGTGAAGTAATAGAGCCATGGTTCATCCATGGTTATGAAACGGCGCAAAAATTCTGCTTTGGTGCTGTGCACACAATATTCTAAACACTCAATTGAAACATCTTCACGACACTGATTTTGCTCGAGTGTGAGCCCATCTTGCAAACAGCTTTCTCATGTCCAAATTTTCAGTTAATATGCGATGTACCGGACTTTTTGAAATGCTTACTATGCCTGCTGGCTTGCGCACTTTCAGTCGACGATCATTCAGAATAACTTTTTGGATTTTTTTCACCGTTTCTGGAGTCATCGATCAATGCAATGCTCGTCTTGAAAGCTCGTACGGCCTTGTTTAAACTCTCTCACCCAATATTTCACTGTTGTAAACGAAGTAGCAGGCTCACCCAGAGTAGAATCAGTTCAATATTGATATTGGTTGGGTTGAGGCCTTTCAAATAAAAGTATTGTGTCACATATCGATGACCAATTTTCTCTATTTTCACAACTTAACTGAAAACGTTCACTATTGATGGCTGCCAAACAAATACTAAACAATGTGGCGTCTTCAAACTGGAGACATATACTTTATAGATTGCATACTTTCTTATACAGTGATATTTTTCAAACAACTACCACCATCAGGCGGGGGTCAGATCGGGTACTTCGAGGACCACCCTCGTACAATAGGGTTCATATACATTTCCAAATTCATTGCTAAAGAGACATCATTCCACTTATATGAGAGATTAAATCTGTAATTTAGCCTTCTTTCCTTGAGTGATTCCAAAACTAGATCCAATCATTTTGATACGCTACTCATTTTGTCATAACAACGTCTCACAAATCTAGCTCTTGCTAGTAAAAGTTGACACAGCAGAATGAGTCACCATTTAATGTTGAAAACTGCGTTAGAGGGGAGAATATTGAGTAAGCGAGGCAGACAGTTGAAGAGAATGGACGCGTTTTCACGAAATGAAGGGATGTAGAACGAATATTGACTCCAAAAAAATGCTTTGTTGCAATGCGCATAGTGTCGTTTCAGGTGAAACTCAAAAGTGTGGCAATGCTTAATTCAATGGTCCAGCCAAAACTCCACCTTAAATGGTAGACGAAATCCAATAACAATAATTATATTCTACTAATCGAGCATAAGTATGCATGAGTGGGGAACTATGGGAAGAATGCAGTTGAAAAGAGTGGAACGCCGGAGAAATTAGATAAAATCAGGTCATTTTTGACTGCTCCAATCCCGAACACGCTATGATAAATACTGATCTTCACGCATTGCCACTCCCGCAGTCTTGCATGCGAGGGAGGCTGGGGCAGAGAAGCATTTTGGTGTCTAGATCAACCAATCCCTCCCTCTCCCCACCGTTCCCCCCCCTCACCCTCTACCGCGTCGGTCCGAAAGTATGGATTTCGGGAAAGAGGAGGGTGAGGTGACGAGTTGAGGAGGGGAGGAGTGGTATGGGGTGAGGGGTGGAGTGTCAGGGGAGAGGGGAGGACCACCATTGCAGATTTGGAATACGTGAATAGGAGAGGAGAGAGGACGGGTAGGGAGGAGGAGGAGGAGGGTGGGATATTACGCAAAAGGACTAGAGAATCCGTTTTTGGAACTGAGGTGGAAGGGTTGAGGGGGAATTGAATATCTTACAAGGATCAGATTGAACGTATGTGAGGGTGAGGGAGAGTGAATTTATTATTTTTTGTTAAAGAGATCAAAGTTCGAAATGAAAGTGTACGTCCGAGGTCCTCCCCCGCCCCCTGGGGTGGAAGAAGGAAACCTTTTACTTTTCGCGTGCGAAAATAAAATTGATTTTTCAGGTTTGCGTGCTTCTCAAGTTCAAGGGTGTTGAAATGAGTTTCAAAATCCTGCGGGTGTGTCGTGATCTCGAGTTTGTTGTTGCGGTACGAGAACTGAGCGCTTAATCCATAACTTTTCGTGACTCACTCGCACGTCATAATGTTGGCAACCATGTCGGTGACAATGTTGGCAAAAATTTTGGGGATAATGTTAACGACAGTGTCGACGAAAGTTTTGGTGACATTGTTGTGCGACCATGTTGCGCGACAATGTTGTGGGGCAATATCGGATGAAAGTGACGAACGACAATTACCAAAATAATTTCTGATCATAATTTCAGGCGAAAAGTATTACGACAATGCGGGCGACGTGAACGATATTGGAATTGATTATACAGGCCGAAGCTACGTCGGCGTCTCGTCCCGGGTTGTTTCAAACTGACTCATCCGTGTTCAGGGCGAAGGTCCCCAAAATTTCAGATGTTAAGTGGACGCCTAGATAGCTTAACTGGCTAAAGTACTCGAACGGACATCGAGAGATCCGGGTTCGAATCCCCGTCAAGGCGAATAATTTTTTAACTCTGAAATGGTTGCATTGAATTATTAATATATGCATGCGATTTGAAGCGGGCTCCCGCGGTCCGTATCAGGTCTCGATATAAATTAATCAGTCATGAAGTCCGCGCTTCGAATCGTCTAGCAAATGGTAGTCAACCTAAGAACCCAATCAGTAGTCGGAGCGACCAACTGCAGGGAAAGATGTTAAGGTATCTTAAAGAGAAACATTCGATTCTCCTACCCACGGGCCAAAAGGGAGCGAACCAATCCCGACAGGAGTGGTCATCCTCTCAAATGGCACAGGCGAGGATGGAACTCGCGAACAGATTAAAAGGCGTTGGTTTCACTTGGTGATTCGATGCAGTCGATCGGATGGAACCAAGGGGAAGGGTAGGTGAGAAGAAGAGTATTACTTGAGGAAAGGACCCCATCACATCGCAGAGGTATGTTTAGCTGAATCGAGTAAATCGTAAGAGCGATATGAACTGGGAAGAGTTGTATTTTTTCTTCACTCGTTGGAAAGGTCATTTGGTTACGTGTCTGTCTGTCAGTTCACGAAGATTTGTAACTCAGCTTTTTAAAAATAACACATTCTTTTCCTATATGTTTTTTACGTAGCATTAAGTAAGAGAGCTTGAGACTGAAATGCTCGTCAATTCAAGAAGTGAGGTGGAAACAGCAATACTGGGACTCTAAGCTATTGGATTCAACCCCGTTTACAACTCACCCCGCGATCCACCAGGAGGATTTGTGGCATGTTAGGTCACCATCCATTTGGATTAGAGCAATTGGTGATCGGTAATTAAAATTATGTGAAATTTTTTGTTTAGCTTTATTTACTACTTCCGTGGTCTCAAATTGTTCGAGGTAAATTAAAAAAAAACTCTAGGAAAGAGAGAACAGTAACTTCGGCGGAGTCATTCTCTTCGAGAATTTCACAGTGCTAAAATCAGTTACCATAACTGCCGCAATTTTCCCCGGATAACTCGATTTCCCTTCAAGTTCATTAGCAAATAAATCTGTCTAGACACCTCATTAAAATTTCAGTAGCTTAAAAGGCTTGTAGTTATTCGGGATCCGGGTTCGAATTCCGATCATGGTGATTGATTTTTACACAGTGAAATTATTTCTTTTGCATTTGAGGAAGGTCTTATTCCTTATATCGATCGGCTCTGGATATTCCAGTATCCCTCACGTACTCTCACAGTCCACGTGGTTCCCCTGTGTCCTAAACCAAGCATTTCATGAATAATGAAGTCTGCCTATCCGTGACGACTCTTCACAAAACGATAGCTTTCATTTGTATCCTGTTTAATGCCTAGAGGTTGTCCTTCTGCGAGGAGTCTCAAACATTTGACGTGCATTCAGGGCTAAGTCTATAAACAATACGGCATACACCACTCCTTAACTTGTTCATACTAATATTTTGTCTCTAATCACATATGGAGCCCTTAATTCCCTCTGGCATGGTCATGACATGTTTTTCATATGCTAGGCCAGATGATAGTATGATTCCTATGTACGTATTTCACATAGCTCGCTAATTTTATTTCTACCCATCCGTGTATATAGTTGCAAGAGGGTAAAGTTTATTTTCGCTGAAGTTCATTACTTCCCCTCAATTTGGAGAGCGTAGCGGGTCAAGGGGATACCTACTAGTATTTAAGGAACCTGGGACTAACACCGTTTTTTCGCATACGTTGAAGTTTCTACTTTTTTCTAATATCCGTCCTTGAACGGTAATTATGTATGTAACATGTCATTTAATAAGATATGCATATAATGAGATGTCCTACTTTCATTGTACGAGATAATAAGGCTCTTCTGAGAGAATGAGGAGCTAGATGTTCCAGTGAGTGTAAATCTGGGCTACCATGGGAGATACCAAGTTCGTTTCCGAGCGACGCCACAATCTCACCCTCTCACAAGCTGAGTGATGTTTTGGGTGCCAAATTCTCTTGGAGGATTTGCCACCCGAAAGGGAAATGAATTGCTCCACTCCCCTATTCAGAATGTGTAAATGAGACAATTTGGAATAGAATGACATATCAGAGAAAATATTTCAGGTCAATTAAAATCTTAATACTTGAGTTATTTTTTTTCGTGCGGGTACATTTATCGGAAAACAAATCAGTGGAATATTAAGTTACCACAGTTAAAAAGTAATTCATACTATGTAAAAAAAATTGATTCTACAGGTATTGCCGATGAATTTCAGAAATTTAAAATTGGTGCATGGGCATTACAGGTAGTTACAATTTTTTTTAGCAATAATTAACCTCTATGAATGTCTCGTTTGTACAATTGAATGAATGAAGGAGAAATATTTATTATATCACACCCACAGAGCAGAGGTATTTTTAATGGTAAAATTATAGCAAATATGATTATATCATTATATTATCAAACATCATTTTAATGTAGTTAATACGATCAAAATACAGAGGCCTATTTTAGACTATTGTCTTAAAGTGGGTTGCGGCAGTCCAGTGGTAGAGCGATGGAATACTAAACGGAGGACGCGGCTCCGATTCATGGGCAAGCCTCTTTGGGCACCCTCAGCTCCACCATAGCTGTTTAATTTTTTGGGTATTAGATCTTCCCGAGAAACCATAATCAGCACAGGGAAAGACATTGCCCCCCCCCCCACCCTTATATGAGAGTTTCAAACGACGTCGAGCTTAGTACTGGGGGAACTTAACCATCACCTACTCAATCGACCGGATTGATTACTGTGTTCATGGTTTTTGCCATAAAAATACTGCTTTACTGTATAGAAAAGCAATATAGTGAATAATACCCTGTACGCTTAAAATCTACTTAATCTGACAACTAAATACATTGCATAATTGATGGTAGTTATATAAATATGTAAAAATAAAATTTTTATCTCATTTCTATTGGAAGAAAAATAACGCAAATGGTAATAATCTTTAACTATTTACTGCCGTAATTTTAATGTAAAAATAAGCAGGTTATTTCATTAACTGAAACGGTACTCATAATATTAATGTCGCTATATCTTTGTTTCTTTACGATAGGAATTAACCATAACTATTGTACCTAGAAGGACATATGAAAACAATCAAGAAAGTTACAAAGATCGTACGACGTAAATGAACAAAACGGCAAGTACATAAAATTGACTGATGACGTAATTAAAACTTGGATACAAGCAAATCCTTGAAAAAATGCAAATCCAAATCACCTTTAAATGTCCAATCACGTTTTATCCACCTGTCGTTTTTTAAAATAAAACTCAAAGAGACGCTCCAGATGATTAAATTTTGCAAGGTTAATGAATGATTACCATTAAATTAGTTCAAGGACAATACGAATTAAACTCTACACCTACTAGCTCCTAGAGGCTACCCAAATAGAGCGTTCTCTCTTTATGGGAAATTCGAATCCAAGGCCATCTGCACTTCACTCTGAGATATCTGGAATTTTCCAAATAGTCGTCATTCGACAGTGAAACGCACGTGCCGTTAATGAAATAAAAGATCACTTGCGATGCATAAGTACCACAGATATGATTCAAATAAGCCTAGATAAACGCGCGGAATTATTTGCGATGTAATAAGCAAATGTGGTGGCCAGTGAATTAAGTGAATGTGGTCTCGCCTAATTGGCACATTTTTACTGTTTAGTAACGATCAAAGACTCGCATTGAGTACTTAATAATAGTCAAAGTCGACATCTTTCCCGACAGACTTGAAAGAAACAGCCTTGTAGATTCGACGCCTCGGTTGAAGTTACGCAACAGCCAGAATGTTGAGAAAAGAGAACGTGGTTTAAAAAAACCGAAGCTATTAAGCTTTCCTGGTTTTGCATAGATGATGTGCAATTCTTTATTATTCATGCTCCAATGCCACAAACCAAGGAAAAAAGTGTTTAGTTATGTAATGATTCTCTCCCGCAATTGGGTGAATAATACTGCGTTTCCATGCAAAGAATTCAATATACGTGTGTGATCATAATCCTTGAAAATATTTTTTCACCCTCACCTTGGAACTGATAAATGTATTCCATGTATTGTAAACTCCTATTGAGATAAAACCCGTGGTGAGAGATACAACTTTGTATTAGTTATGCATTCCAAGGTTAATCCAGCATTAAATACTGATAATACTAATAAACAGTAATGAAATCCATAAAACCAATACCAGAGATTACGAGTATATATTTTTAGTGCCCTTTGTGTGGATATTTAATTTAATAATGTAATTTTTTAAATAATCTACTTGAATCGAGTCTTTCACTAATGTCCTCCGTCAAAATTAATTATGAATTAACTGCGTTTATAGATTTTTGCCTAATTTCATAGTCATCATCAAATTAATATTAATGAATGTTTGCACAGGATATTACGCCGTAAATAATATGTGTGTGTGTGTATATATATATATATATATATATATATATATATATATATATATATATATATATATATATATATATATTCTCTGAAGACGACGGCCGAGCCGTCGAAACGTCAAATAACATATTGTGAGTGTCCTTTCATCGTGTATCTATAGTCTAAAAATCTACATCTGTGTTTTTGTATATTTGTCCATTGCCGAAGAGCGTTCCATTTCGAAGATATATATATATATATATATATATATATATATATATATATATATATATATATATATATATATATATATATATATATACATATATATATATACATATATATACATATATATATATATATATACATATATATACATATATATATATATATATATATAATAATGCATGACTGATCACCCAGAATATACTGAAAAAAGTGAAGTCTTTTAATTGCAAACCTTTAACGCCTGGCGGTCCAACGTCGAGGCTAACTTGACACACCTAGGACTATTATCAGGTCCAACATTGGTTAACACTGTGTAATAACGAAATGATAACTTATCTACACGTATATTTGAAAACCAATTGAATGAAACGGAGATGAGTAAAATGATACGAAAATATTGAAGGGCAAAGAACATCTATCAGTAGGGCAAGCATTTTTGGCGTTTTTAGCTTGTTCTATTTTTCGTGTGTTTCGCTTCGTTGTTTCTGAACCGTCTCCAATTTTGTATTTTTTATAAAATATCAAACTCGCACAAAATAAATGTCACGTTAGTACGCATATTTACGCTAACCAATTCGTTTCAGTATTGACTTCTTGTTAAATCTACATTTCAGGATTTATATTTCCACTCATTTGATTAATGACAGACCCCAGAGGCTGATCGATGAATAAATATAATTTACCTCGCGGGCGTTAAAAATTAAATGATGGGAAGTAAAAGGAGCAGGGATGAATTGGGAGAAATATAAGGGAAAGGGAATGAAAAGGTGAGTGGGTGGTAAGAAAAAGAAGGTGCCACTTACCTTCTGAATGTGACGTGGGAAGGAGACAGTAGAGAATCAATACGGTTCATGGATGGAATATATTTTATGGAGTTGAATTAAATTTGGGCGTTAAGAATTGTGTAAGAAGAACTGCTTGAAAAACTTATGGATGACATCTTCAAGAAGCAGTTTGGTTCTCAGTACTGTACCTTCCGTTTTTTTCTCTCCTTCATACTCAACTCTCTATCACATCTCTCCTCCCTTACTCCTGTCTCAATGATTAACAACTATTCCTCAACTCATCTCTTTATATTGAAACTACCATGAGTCAATACAACACAATTTTCAAGGTAGATTTTTACTACAATGATGTTGACTTGTAATAATAGTCTTCGATAGTAACTTTATTGTCTTCAGGAATTGGGTTCCTGATGATGACAGGTAGTGGAAGGAGAAGATGCATGAGAAAAATGTTACTATTGATTACTCAGTAGCTTCAAAAAGCCACCGATGTCAACTCATTTGATTACTTAATTAATTTAAATTTTTGTCATATGCCTACTCATTGTGCTTAGGGTGCAACGTCAAGGCAGTATTCTTATGGGGTCCTACTTGCCGTAAAATCCGCAAATTCTCCTACACCATTCCCCTCTTGGTGCACAGGATAGGACCCACCCCGACCTCCACGTGGGCGTGACGTAATATAATCCCGGCCAGTGATCATTCGCATTCTACGGTCTCTCCGTAGGAATCCCGCCCGAGGCGCTCCTGTTGCTCTAGCGGAAGAAGCGCGCCAATGCGGTATTCCAGCCGACTGCGGGCAGAGATACCGACGCGTCCCATTCTCCCATCTGCCGATTTAATCTCGCCTCAAGGACGACGCGGCCGGCCGACTGGCGAATAAAGATCTGGGCGACAGTGATCCCGTTCGCTAGGGTATCGACTGTCTCGGTTCGATTACCGATTTTTCGCATCGTGATTTTCACCCAACTACGATATTACTTTCACCCATTCAGTTCACTTTGCCTTTTTCTGACTATTATCATCTAATTTACTGTGTATTTTTCGATTTGGGAAGGTGGACGCACACAAAATATTTCTGAACTTATTTTACTTTCATATTTCTGTACTTATTTTACTTTCAAAAATAAAAAAAACAGTTAAAGCGACCGGATTAATTCGCTGAAAAATAGTGATAACTCAACTTATGGAGGTGAAACAAGGTGGACCTTGGATGCACATATTTTTCCAAGAATATTATCGGTGGATAAATTGCACATGTGCAACGTTATAATTAGCGCTTATGCCAGCAAATGACATCTGATGATATATAATAATGCTTATCATATGAAAAAACAGACAAGTTAATATTTAAAAATAAAATGGAGGTGGTGGCCATGTTTATCACGACATATGGATATGTCATGTCAAGCAATAACATCAGCGATATGGGATATATCGAGTATTATCGATAACAAAGTCCATATTGTGGAAAGAATTACAATATTTTCATGATGTATTGTTTGTACTGTCGGTATGTTGGAATTATATCGGCATCATTTTCGGATCCAAAAGCGGCGTATCGAATTTTTCTTTCAAAATGTTTACACCTTTTCGGGTCTAAAATATTCCATGTCACATTTAGATTCAGATTTATAAGACAGGTTTATATCCAGAGTAGACAATTTTCATTAAGTTGGCAATAGTTGTCGAGGGCTGCAATAGCGAGTTACACATTGAATTCTTTTTTAAGCCCAAGACATTATGTAAATAACACTATCTAAAGTTTCGTCGTTTTATTATAATTGCGTGCATATTTTTTGGCTAAGAGCAAATGTATATTTTAGGTATGTATTGCAAACAATCAATGTAAAAACTGTAAATTTCACCGGTATCCTAAAACACGCGGGCTACGATAGATGGGTGGCTAATACACACATCTACATACATCTACTTAATACCCCGCAAGCCGCCGCAAGGGTGAGTGGCGGGGGGCGTTAGGGTACAACTCGTAATAAGAAAAAAAATCATATGCAAAAGCCACAAATTTACACAATCTATAAAAAAACACTGTAGGCATTCATGCAAAAACCCTTATAACCTACTCAAATTCAAACACTCAAACTACCAACTAACATAAGTACACATGCACCTATAAATATACCTAATATCTTTGCAATGTTTAATTTTGTCCCGACTTGTAAATTCAATGTTTTTAATATTTATAAAGAGACTTCGGTTTCTTACTATTATGATTTCTGATTGTTTGAGGGAAAGAATGAGTATTTGTATCTATCTGCACTGAAATCTATCTCCTTTTTTTATCTTTGTGGTCTGATCTACCTAAGTTGTGTGGGGCCATAATAATTCATTTCCTGCCATTGTTAAACTCGTTTGTTCTGAACCTTTCTAAGATTCTAAGTCTCGCTTGTTCTCTTCGTACTTCAAGTGGGTCCTAGCCTAAATCCCCTTCGAGACCTGTCACACTTGTGTTCTTATCATAACAATTTTTAACGAATCTGGCGGACTTTAGCTAACTTTTTTACCGAATTTTCTCCCAAGGATCCCAAATACTTACGGTAAATTCCAAATGAGAGGTAACTAGAGCAAAATAACACCTCTCTTTAACTTTTTCATTACATTTCCTCACCACCCGTTTTATGAAGCCGAGTTTCTTTAAAGCGGATCCGCATATTGTCCTGATATGAGTTCCCCATGAAAGGCGTGGTGTTACAGCTATCCCCAAATATTTAACTTCATTTGCCTTAGTCAGTACTGAACCCTCTATTCCGTATTTTATATCCTGTTCGCCATTTCCTTTATTCCTAAATTTCAAAACTACGCATTTGTCTATATTAAGCATTATTCCCTACTCCTTGCACCAATCCCATAATGTTACTGACAATAATGTGTTCTTATATTTTACAAGAGATCGATGTTAAGGAAATAGGTCACTAATTGGTTGGTTTATCCCTATCGCCGCCTGAATAGATGGAAGAGTTATATGGGGTAGCTTTCAGTCGCGAGGTACTGAGCCTTCTTCTACCGATTTTAGAAAAGCAATTTCTAAAAATGGGGCAATGTCTTATGCTAATTCCTTTAACATTCTAGCAGGTATTTCTTCCGGACCAGGTGCTTTCTTTGCTTTGATTCTACGGAGCAGATGTTTTATTCCCTTCTTCATCAGTGTTATAACGCTCATGTGTTCCCCGGGTGGGTGTGGAGGATCGTTTGTGAGGTGCGTTTGTGTCTTTATTGTAGACGCTCTGGAAAATTGTTTACAATATTTGCCTTTTACACGCTGTCAGTAATGATTTCTCCTTTTCCACATAGGTACCGAATGCAGAGGCTTTTAGCGAACATGGAGTTCCCAAATACTCATAAATATGATGAGAATGTAGCGGATAACCCGCCAGGCGAGCTTTGAAAAAAAACCCGGGTTATAACAACATTCATACAGAAACAATTGGCAGAAATTGGTTATTTGATTTACCACAAAGAAAGATGCAACTCATATATGAATAACCTTTGGGATAAAATAGATTTTTTCGAAATCATACTCGAAAACAGCCTCCCACTAGGAAGACCAGGTGAAAAAAAGCATTAAAAATAAACAGATGTTCAAGACGGAAGAGCAACGAGGACATGGAGAGAAGTAGGATTGGAGGCAAAGGTAAATTAATCATCCACTGTAGCAACAATGGTGAATAACCTCTGAATATTTACGTGACAATACTATTCGAAATGGTTTACCCACAATCGAGTCTACATTAATATTTTCATTGTTTCTCCTCATTGTCCAGCGACAGACTTTTATCCAGTCGAGTATAAAACTGATTCTAATTGACAGACGAACTATGAGTACATGTCCAAAACTATACCGACAAGTCGGGCACTGGGGACAAAATTTGTGAGACACTGCCTAAATAGCTTTACGAGCTCGTATATTTATCATAATGAGGAATGAAACTATTTTACAAACGAGTCGTCAAGATAAACCAAGAGCGGTGTAGATGGACAGGTCGAGCGATTAAACAAAACAGCACTTCTTACATAAAAGACATTTGTTTTAAAATAGTGACCACAATTAAAGAAATAATTGAATTTTTTGTATACTGCCGTCATATGATTATGTTTCTTAAATCTTGATCTTTGGTAGCCAGACATTCTTTGACATAGGGATTATTAATATGACGGCGATAGTAAAAATCACATCACGGGAAACTAGGCTTAAACAATTCACAGATATCACTCCGTGGATAATTTAGTGATTCCGAAACTTATATTATGGAATATTATGCAGAATTCGTCCTACCAACGCTGAACCCATAAAAGTCCACTGGCTTAAACGAAAAAAATTAAACAAAAATTCAGGAAGTTTGCATGAAGAGACGACATTCAATTTATTTATTTATATACATCCTGCAAGTCACCACCAGGGTGTGTGTCAGGGGGTGAATACTCGCCAGAATAATTTCGCCCAATCATGACCCTACCGCGGTCGAACAGTTTTATTATGATCCCCTATCGTTCGTGGAAAAAATGACATTTTAAATCCATGTGTTCTTCCCTTAATCTCGCTAATTTCATTAGCATGTTCCCTCCTACCTTAGCACGATGGGGGTAATAATACAGTTTCAACATCACTGCTAATGAGAACTCTTTCCAATTTATGCAAGAGCTTTAATCTTTAGTTTAACTTTCACTCCAAGAGTGATTTCCAGCCTAGCTGCTCCAATATTTTGGATACACAACTACATTTATCATAACAACGTTTTACAGATCTAACTCCTCAACGCTGCAAACGATCCAATTCGGCAATTAATCCAACTTCGTGAGGATCCCATACCCTTGCAGTATATTCTAAATGAGGCCTAACCAACGACAGATGACATTTCTCTCTGATTTTTTCATCACAATTACCGAGTACTCTTCTAATAAATCCTAATATTTAAATGGATAATATTTAATCTCGACGCATTTCTTTCAGAGATGAAGTTCATTTATTAAGTGTCTATTCCCTGATTCGAAGTAAACATTATCAAAATTAAAATTAAAAACCCTTCCGAAATTGATGAAAATATTTACCTACTCTGCATAGTTTGTCCCTCAAACATTACTGTTTATCTTAGCCTTTCTGTTTCTTGAGAATATCAATACCTTCGTTTTCGTAGGAGTAATTCACAATCAGTGTCCGTTGCAATGATTTTGGAATCCACTCTCTAGCTCACTTTCCATCTCCAATCATCTTCCGCAGTCGAGGTGGGATGTGCCCTCCACCACCTCAGCCTAGGTGCGACTGAGAATGCGGAATGGAATGGCTTTAAATAAAAGTTGTAGTCTCACGAGCGGACGGGGTATGCGAGGCACGCCGACGTGACACCTTCAAGGGAAAGGGTTCGTCCCCCCCCCCCAGGAGTGCCGGCGCCGGCCGATGATCTGACATCTCCCCTTGGGGGACACCTTCTCTCCACCTCCTCTCCAGTCATGGCTCTAATCCAGCGAAGCCGCAGGCGCGTCGCCGCATTACGAAGCCCTTAGGAAGCCATTTCATACCTAATGCATGCAGCCTGAGCTGTGGTCCCGACCTTCAAACATTCGGCATTGATCAACTCATCCGATGCACCTCCCTCGGAGGACTTTTCTCCATTGAAAATGTGGGGCAATTGTTTAATGAAATTAAATGGAAAGGCAAAGGACGAAATCAAGGTGCTTGCAGTTGTATTCCGTGCCTGATATCTCCTGGATTGAGCTGTGTTCACGATCATTCGATTCCCGTTAACGAATCAATCGACTCATTCAATGCAATTGCTTCGAGGGATCTTTCCCAATGAAAATATAATAGATGTTTACTTGAACTAAATGGATCGATGCAATAGAGGTGGGTGCAGAAATTATTTACGTGCACCGAAAAAAATATTTGATTTATTATATGCCTGTCAATTGATAAACCTAGTATGTATGGCGTTTTCCTATTGATCGTGGGATTTGATAATTGGTGCCCTCAGCTTCAACCAATCCGCGTCGTTACTGCAATTGGGGCGTCCTGGGAAAGTGTTGACAAAGGGTAAATAACTGACAGCACTTCCCTGAGTTTGTGAATTTCACTTGCCTCATTACGACGTTAATTCTACCTCCACACGCCATACCAATTTCGGACTGAGTGTTCTTACTGTAAGGTAAAGCTAATTGTTCACGTAATTCATGTTTTTTTTCGTCCTTCAATGAAAAGTAAAAACCGTGATTTACTAATAAGACCAAGTGCTGACCATGAACTTAATTTTGAGCAGGCCTGAATACTGCCGAAACCTGAGTTGTCAAATTGAAATGTTTTCTGGTCTTCTTCAAATTGTTTCTTCTTCTTAGTTCAAACGTTATTGTGTTTATTAGCCTTCCACAGAGTTATGACAGGTTTTTTGTGAACCGAAGCACTGTTCGCAATACTGTACTTCTAGGTCCTGACTAACACGACATGTGCAAAAGCATATTGTATCAATTTGATTTGATACTATAGAATTCCTTATTTTGTTGCATTGTCAATTTTTACCACAACTTCACTGAAACGTGAAATATTATATATTACACTACCACTTTAGATTTGTATTTAGGGCATAGGTCTTATTACTTATTTTGTCCTGAGATTTCAAGCCAGAGAAAAGGCATAGCATCTTGAAGAAATGGATTTTTCGTGTTATTGCTCACACCGGTGGTGAGAAAACAGACCGCTGTTGCCCCAAGAGTGCTTTTCTCATCGACCTTGGGAGTAAAGAGCCCGCTACCACGCCCCTTAAATGGGTCACGCCCCACTGAATCCTCAATCGCGCACTCCCTAGATTTTCTTTCCCACTCTCGTCTATGGCTTCCTCCCCGAGTAGTTCTCACGAACCGCTTCCGAGGGCTCTCCCTTGTCAAGACATTGACTTGCGCGAAAACACAGGGACGTCACAGCCCCTAAGCAATACTTTTAAGACCAATGAAAAAGACAAAGTAATAGCTGAGAGTCAAATTAAGCCGCGAAAGTACGCCTAATCCTAGACGGATAAAACGGATGATGGATAGGCTTCAGCACTGAGGGAACTCTCTCCATTTAAATCAAATAGGATGAAAAAATATCACAGACACGAACAGAAAAGTTTTTTTTAATTTGAAATGAAAGTACGGCATTATTCTTATGAAAGGTAATCTATGGATTAGAGATAGGAATTCAAGGAATCCTCAAACATTACCCCGAAGCCACGTCATCCTAAACCATTGGTAGTTGGAACTACTCACAACTTTCGAATTGTACAAGTAAATTTATCAACTTCACGGATATATACGTATATACACACACAAGATATGGCCCAAAAGAAGTAGGACTTAATTCTTTCCGAATTGACTAACGGACGGGCGGCGGTTTCTCTGACTAGTTCGGAGGGAAGGCAGTCTCAGGAAAGTTGGAAAGTGATGACAGTTGGCTCCCAGCTTTTAGGGAGTGCGGATCGTTAGTTTGCGAAACCTCTGTAACTTGACCTCGTTACGCTCTGTCATAAACCGTTAATTGGAACAGTGCTACGCCATGAAATTTTGCGTGAAACTGGGCAAAACGGTTAAGAGACTCATGGCATGTTCAAGTCAGCTTATGGTGAAAATGCCATAGGTAGATCGGGTACTTTTAAGTAGCACAATTTGTTTCAGGAGAGCAGAGAAGATGTTGAAGATGCCGAACATTCACGTAGCTCTTCGACCTTAAAAAGAGACAAAAATCTTGCCAGAGTGAATGCTTTCTTGGACAGGGATCACAGATTAAGTGTTTGCATGGTTTCTGATGAACTTGGCATCCCTAAAAGTGATTTGTATCGAATTCTGACCAAAACAATGGGCATGAGAAAGGTGTGTGCGAAGTTAATGCACAGAGTGCTCTCGGACGAACAAAAGGAAACTCGCACGCGGATCTGACAAGAGTTTCTCGGTCATGTGAGTGAAGGTCCAAATTTTTTAGACAATACCCCGACAGACTTATTCCTCCTCCCCGTCTCAAATCCGTGCTGGAAGGTAGTAATTACATTAACTATATATATATGTATATATATGGACTGCTGACCGGAGGGTCCCGGGTTCGATTCCCGGGCAAGGCAATCTGGGGACCTGCAGCTCCACCCAAGCTATGTGGTTTATCGGGTACCAGATCTTCCTGGGAAACCATAACCGGCACAGGGAAAGGAACTGGCCCCCCTACTATGATGTGTGAATTTTCACACGCCGTATCTGTAGGGCTTAGTACTGGGTGCACTCTACCATCACCTACTAAACCGACCTTCGGGTTGATTACTGTGTTTATGTTAACATATATATATATATATATTTATATTTATATTTATATATACACATATATATATATATACATATATATATATACATATATATATATATATATATATATATATATATATTATTAGGTAATCTACCGGATAAGGTAGGTTTTTGGATGGACATAATTGCTAATTAAATAATTTGTGACCCCTAGAAAAACACAACATCCTACTCTACATCACGTCCCTCTTCAGCTCTGAGTACTTTCTTCCTCCCTTCATCCCTTCCAACATCCCAATCCTGTTCCTTCCCTTTCCTCGTTTGCCTAACATTCTCCCCTCAATTACAGTCTTCAACATCCCGCTGTCGGTCAATACACCCTCCATCCACTTTTCCTGCCTCCATAGGATTTCTCCCAACAAACCCCTCTCTTCGCCCACCATACCAAGTACTTCCTCATTTGTTGTCTTCTCTGTCCATTTCACCTTCTCCATTCTTCCCCACACCCACATTTCGAAAGCCTCCAGTCTACGTCTATCCTCCTGCTTCAATGACCACGTTTCCGCACCGTACATAGCTACGCTCCATATCAAAGTTTTTACGAGTTTTTTCTTAACATCATTACTCAACTTCCCTATCATCAACTCCCTCCTCCTTGTGAAAGCCTCTTTGCCTAGCGCAATTCTTCTCCTTACGTCCCTACTACTTTGACCGTGTTGGTCCAAAACACTACCGAGATACGTAAACTGTTCTACCTGCTCTAGTTTTTGCCCTCCTAATTTAATGTTTAGCTTAGCCTTTTTCTTTCTAGGAAATCGCATAAACTTTGTTTTATTAATATTGATTCTCATCCCATACCTGTCGCACTGAATTTCCAATTCACTAAGCAATGCTTGCAGCCCCTTGGCTGACTGACAAACTAAAGCTTGGTCATCAGTAAACCTAACTGATTTTACGAATTCCCCGCCCACTTTCATTACTACCTCCAGTTCTTCGCATGCCTTTTTAATCATTTCGTCTGCATACAGGCTGAACAGCAACGGTGATAATGGGCAACCATGCCTTACACCTCTTCTTAACACTGCCCATCCGGACTCCCCGTTCCCCACCCGCACCTGAGCAGTCTGAGACATGTACAGGTTGCGGATTAGCATCCTTCCCCTCCAATCTAATCCTATTTTTTGCAATATACTCATTAGTTTTTCCCACTTCACTCTATCAAACGCTTTTTCGAAATCTACGAAACAGGCGTCAGGGGAAATACCTCCTGGTTGTGTTCTATAGTCCTCTCGGTTAATAATCTCATTACTGCATTGGCATCACGCGTACCTCTCCCCTTCCTAAACCCAAACTGATCATCCCCTAAGTAATCATTTGCCCTACTCTCTATCCTTTTGTTTATGATCCGGAGAACAACTTTAGCTGCGTGGGATATCAAACTTATCGTCCTGTAGTCCTCACAAGATGTAGCCTTTACCTTTTTCGTAATAGGAACTAAAACCTATCTCACAAAGTCGTCCGGCCGGATTCCTTCCTCATAAATACTACGAATCAGCCCATATAGCCTCTTCCTCCCACATTTTCCTAAGCATTTTAAAAGTTCCGCGGGAATGTTATCCACCCCCACGGCCTATTTAGTTTCATCTCCATTAATGCCCTTTCTATCTCATCGTCGAGTATGCCTGGACCTAAGCTATCTTCCTCTATGTCATGTTCCTTTTCTATGCTAACTTTGTTGGTCGAAGTTCATTGCTAGACAGTTCTTTTATATATTCCTTCTATCTCTCTTGGATCATTCCTTCGTCAACTATTACCTTATCCGCCTTATCTCTAACTGTTATCGTTGATTTCCCTGTCTTACTTCCCGATAACGATTTAATTTTGCTGTACAGCGCACCGATTTCACCCTTCCTCTGCAGACTTTCCATATCATCGCACTGCGTCTTCCACCATGTTTCTTTTGCTTTATTTGTTCGCCGCCTCAATTTATTTTTCAATTCTTTGTAATTCATTTTGCCTAATTCTGTATTTATATTCTTCCATTTTCGCTGCTCATCCATCTTTGTAATCATCTCATCCGTGATCCATGGTTTCGTAGTCCTTTTAGCGTTAACGGTTCCAATAGTGTCTTTTGCGGCTTTAGACAACCCTTTCTTGATCCTTTCCCATTTTTTTCGATAGTACTTAGCTCTTTGCCATCCTCCATGATTTCCTCTACAGCCTGTTGGTACTCCTTACTTTTCAAACCATTTAATGCTTCCGCATTGCATTTTCTAACTCACCGCCTCTGCCTTATTTAATTAGTAATTATGTCCATCCAAAAACCTACGTTTACCGGTAGATTACCTAATAATGTATATATATATATATATATATATACATATATATACATATATATATACATATACATACATAAATACATATATATGCATAAATGCAGGATCTGTCCCAAAAATAAGTATAATAAATCCAGGAACTAAGTTATATAAGATAAAAGTACAAATTACCATATACCTCACTTCCTGTGGTTTAAAATTTTTAGTTTCTTCCTTCGTTTTTCACATTTATCTTTTATTAAGAATTTCCACATCCAATTTTCTCCTTTTAGCAATTAAGTATCTCCTCCATCAATGTTTCCTACTTTCTTCAGATGTCTCCCAAGAGTAGCTTTTCTTCCCTTTATTTTTCTTCCGGCCACTATCCCTTCCTCTAGGGATATATTCGTGGCACTTTTTGTTCCCTTCATTTGAAATTAAACCCATTACCCTAGTATATGCTCAATGTATATCCTAATGTATGCTCAAAATCTTACCACAATTGGCAAATATCCAGAACTTAATTAAACGCTTCGCTCAACGTAAATGCATTTGCCCACATTGTGATAACACCCATACTCTAGTGTCCCTATCATTAATTCCCTCCTCTGTCCTAGAGCTATTTAACTAAGGTTCTTTTCTCCCTATTCCTATTCCATCGTGTTATATTTTATCCAAAAACAGCCTTCTTTCATGATTTATCACTGAACATTTATTATCTTTCATTTTGGTACCTACTGGTACCAAAATAGAAGATAATAAATGTTTAGTCTTGGCCTTCGTGCTCCTTTAAAAAGTAATCTTATATTTTGCAATGGTTACTATTTTTCAAATCTATCGCATTTATTTTCTAAGGAGCTCATCAATGAATGCAATTCATTTACTGAGTAGCCTACTAAATCTGACTGTCTGTAAGTCTGACTTAATCAGATCTCATACCTATTCAACCGTTCTCAATGCCATTTCCTCGTAGTATATATTTTAATGTACGGGCGATAACGGATGACCCTGATTTTTTCTCCTACCTCTCTGTTTGCCCATCATTATTCAGCATCCGCTACCCTGACGTATGCAGTCTGGTCACGATCATCACTTCGGACTGTTTAAATATTTGCAACATTATAGAATGTTGTTCAAGGTTGTATAAATGCTTGATCAAATTTTTTTATTTGTCAATTCCATTTCAAAAATTAGCAATAATTATATTTATGCTAATGAAATGTAGCATTAAACGATTTTTTATATCAAATTTTCATAAAAAAACATGTGCAACTTTCACAGGTTAGGAGAAATATGTTACTTTTAAGTTTAATCTTTTACTTTTCTTCAAAGTCATCCGCTAACATAGGGTTCAGTTATTATAAATTGTCCATTCAAATAGAATCATAATTGATTGTTTTATGACTATGCTAAAAATTACACGGTAAAAAGTTTTGTCCAGTTTCTTTCAGGATTTGACAAGGTACAACACTTACTATTATCATGATAATAACCAGCAAGATTATAGATATATAAAATATAATTCGCCATTTTTTGACAACTAACGTTAACACCAAGGCAGTTTCTGTCTGGATAGTGGATTTCGCATCAACTTCAGAGTACGAATATTGAATCTATGCCCGTATTTAGCATTTTTAATTCAAAGGAACCGATGGATTAACATCTTGGACTTTGCATTCAAACAACAACATTTATGCAGTTTTCTTATGTTCTAAAATCAATAATTATCCTAGGATTTATATAGATTTTATGATGTTTTGCACACGAGTACTTGTACTGTACATAATTTTCAACATTAACACATATTAAATATTTGATTCAATATTTGTTAATTTTATAAAAGAAACGTTTCAGACATGATATGGAGGACATTCATAATTAATTTAAAATTGGCAATTTTTAATTAAAAATGTTAAATTTATATTTAATTTAATGCCAGTTATTTGACGATTTCACCTGCTGAATCGTATATCTTAAGTAATACAGTAAATTCTTTCATTATGAGAAAAAATTTAAAATTTAATTTGAGATTATATGGTTTCCTTCAGTTGCAATAAAATTAACTTATTGAAGTTCTTTGGGAAGCCGTAAGGTGATATTTTCTGGGAAATGAAGTGTTCCCCAGAACTAATCTCCATGGATTGGGCCTGATGCAATAAAATGTTTCCCCTAAGGAAAATAGTTTTTCAGCACATCCTGCAAGATGTAATGCAACTAGAAATTATATGTGTGATTGAAGAAGGGTTTATTTTAGGATAAGATGTCTGTCTGGTTGTCTTTTTAGACAATTCGTAGAAGTGCAGCGATGTTGAGTATGTGTTCATATAAAAACTACCTTAGCCTGTTGACTACCAAACATAATAGTCCGTAATTATCAGAGCGCCAAAATTCAAATAACTATGGAACCCTTGACCCTTCCTCCCATCAGAACCAGATCGAACTAAAAATTAAGGGGTTCTGAGAACACATGTAGCTCTCTCAAGGTGTGACCTATCGCATGCCGTAGGTACCAAATCCAACTCTGAAAATATGTTTTCAGAGTTGGATTCGAATAGATTGAAGAAATCTGATAAATGCTAAATAGAGAAACTGGCAATTATTTCATTGCCTACAACCGCGCTGCCATTGGGTCCAACTATTTTTTCCCATCCTTGCGTGTTAATTTACCGTTTCGTAACGTGTTCATCCCATAGTTTCAAATGCATAACTATCTAGTTGCGTACCCTTGAATGTATCATTACGGTAATACCAGCTTACAGAAATTGTTCATGAAACCACACATAATTTCATCTAAATATCCGTAATGCCTCAATTTAAAAGCAAAATCTTGGTTTGAACACTAGCTCTCACATATATCTCCTAATAACTGACCACGAAAAGAGATAATAAGCAGAAATCCCAGGATTAAACTGACTGGTTCAGCTTATGAGTGAATAAAAGTGGTCGTCAGAATTCTCATACAATCATAAATTAACCCGATGACATAATCTATTGCTCATTTTAATGGAAGAATAATGGACTTTAAATTCGAAATGGAATTTCAAATATGCTAGTTTCGCATAATGTTGAAATCAAAATTTCTAAATAATTGCATTTTTCCCGTCTAAATTTACATGTATTTGCATAGATTCAGAACTTTAATAAAATACCTGATTTTTCATTTTAATTGAATAGAAATTAAGGATGCAAAATATTATCTTATGTCTTGTTTCCAACAAATATAATAGTTGCATAAATGTTAAACAGCAAGGATCAAGGCAATATTTTTTTTTTTTTTAAGTAATCTACCGGTTAAGGTAGGTTTTTGGACTGACACAACTACCAAACAAATATTTTATTACTCCTAACAAAACACAAAATCAATCATCCTACTCTATATCAGGTCCCTCTTCATCTCTGAGTACTTTCTTCATCCCGTCCAACATCCTTATCCTGTTCCTTCCCTTTCCTCTTTTGCCCAGCATTCTACTCTATCACAGTCTTCAACATCCCACTGCCGGTCAACACCCCCTTCATCCACTTTTCCTGCCTCCATAGGATTGCTCCCAACAAACCCCTCTCTTCGCCCACCATACCAAGTACTTCCTCATTTGTTTTCTTCTCTGTCCATTTCACCTTCTCCATTCTTCTCCACACCCACATTTCAAAAGCCTCCAATCTACGTCTATCCTCCTGCTTCAATGACCACGTTTCCGCTCCGTACATAGCTACGCTCCATATCAAAGTTTTTACGAGTCATTTCTTAACATCCTTACTCAAAGTCCCTGTCATCAACTCCCTCCTCCTTGTGAAAGCCTCTTTGCCTAGCGCAATTCTTCTCCTTACGTCCCTACTACTTTGACCGTGTTGGTCCAAAACACTACCGAGATACGTACACTGTTCTACCTGCTCTAGCTTTTGCCCTCCTATTTTAATGTTAAGCTTGGCCTTTTTCTTTCTAGAAAATCGCATAACCTTTGTTTTATTAATATTGATTCTCATCCCATACCTGTCGCACTGAATTTCCAATTCACTAAGCAATGCTTGCAGCCCCTTGGCTGACTGACAAACTAAAGCTTGGTCATCAGCAAACCTAACTGATTTTACGAATTCCCCGCCCACTTTCATTCCTACCTCGAGTTCTTCCCATGCCTCTTTGATCATTTCTTCTGCGTACAGGTTGAACAGCAACGGTGATAATGGGCAACCCTGCCTTACACCCCTTCCTAACACTGCCCATCCTGACTCCCCGTTTCCCACCCTCACCTGAGCAGTCTGAGACATGTACAGGTTGCGGATTAGCCTCCTTTCCCTCCAATCTATTCCTATTTTCTGCAATATACTCATTAGTTTTTCCCAATTTACTCTATCAAACGCTTTTTCGAAATCTACGAAACAGGCAAATACCTCCTGGTTGTGTTCTATATTCCTCTCGATTAATAATCTCATTACTGCAATGGCATCACGCGTACCTCTCCCCTTCCTAAACCCAAACTGATCATCCCCTAAGTAATCATTTGCCCTACTCTCTATCCTTTTGTTTATGATCCTGAGAACAACCTTAGCTGCGTGGGATATCAAACTAATTGTCCTATAGTCCTCACATGACGTGGCCTTTACCTTTTTCGGAATAGGAACTAAAACTGATCTCACAAAGTCTTCCGGCCAGATTCCCTCCTCATAAATACTACGGATCAGCCCATATAGCCTCTTCCTCCCACATTTTCCCAAGCATTTCAAAAGTTCCACGGGAATGTTATCTACCCCCACGGCCTTATTTAGTTTCATCTCCCTTAATGCCCTTTCTATCTCATTGTCTAGTATGCCTGGACCTAAGCTATCTTCCTCTACGTCATGTTCCTTTTCAATGTCTAACTTTGTTGGTCTAAGCTCTTTACTATACAGGTCTTCTACATATTCCTTCCATCTCTCTTGGATCTTTCCAAGGCAATATATACAAAAATAAATATTTTAAGTGAAGATTCAAAAATTGTTACCGTAAAAATAAATGTCATTTTATCCATTTTGAACGCAGCATGAATACTACTTTTTGGGAAATAAATTGCATATTTTTCGAATTTTAAAGAAACATTTTAATATCTTAAACTCCAATAGAAAGTCAATACCCAGGATTCAACCGAAGAAAAATTGAATCGCAGGCTTGATTTAATTCATGCGAAAGCGAATCGGAAATATATTACTACTATATACCTGGTGAAATGAATTAGTATAGGACAGTTGATTTGCCCTAAAATAAATGAATGTACAGCGAAATACACACTGTCTAAAACTTCCATTTTCAGCTCCTAATTCTACTTTCTCTCTCCTTCTTAATTCGCTTATTATGTCTTTTCCTCACACTTGTCAAAGAGTTCCTTCCTCCACGGGTTTTTAATATCTCCTATAGACTGTTTCAAACGTCTATGGTTCCGATCAACTTTGTTTCTTTCCCAAAAGTAAATGTTTCGTTGCATACGTATTTTTCACTCCAATTACCCTATTTTTCCATCCCCCTGCGTTCCCACACGTGTAGGGAAAGAAATACATGTATAGAAGGATAAATTCTTTGAAAAACGTTTCATAACAAATATTCAGGCATACACTGTATGTCCTCAAGGACAGGGCTAGGATTAACTGCAAACCCTTCTTGATAATAAGGCGTGAGTCTTACAAAGTTAATGTGGGCGTATGAGTCATGACCTTGGGTTCCACACCGATTCGGAGACTCGACATATTTGAAAGGGATGCGGATGGATATTGAACATGCCGTACACACCGCTGATCCTTGATTGCAAACCGAGCATTGCATTATTTCCGGGCGATTGATATCGTGTGGGGAGATGGAAGGCAGGCATCCTATGTGAGGAATTGAATTGATTCCACGCCTCCGAGGAGCGGGTGAGATCGAGACGGCGTCCTGGATGCAATGATGTGTGTCACCAGACATTTTTGCAGATCTTCCTTTTTCCCACGCCCAGCACTCATTCACATCTCCCACTCTTTAGCCCTATCTCTTCCACTCCCTCTCCTCCCAAGATCCCGCTCAACAATTCCTGCGGAATTTGAAAACACAGCACCAATTTCGATCACACTCCTGGAGCATCTGTGGCTCACAAGTAAATTCTAACATTGAAATACAATTGAATTTACTGTCAAAGCGAAATGGAAAATTAAAAACCGACTGAGTTTTTTTATATCATCCCTCTCCATCATAATATCATTTACACACTTCGCATAACAGAACATGACACTCTTCGCATTTCGCTAATTTTTTAAAATCATATATTCAATCCAAATTTTTTGCTAGACGTTCGAATAATTTCCTCAAAAATATTTCAGAAAATTTCACTCTCAGAAAACCCCGCAGAACCTACCCAAATTGAGGGGCAAAAGAAAACACGCCTTTGCAAAAAGTGAATTAAAAAGAATGTTATGAGCCCTATTTGAGTGGGGGATGACCGTTAATTTTAATATATCGTCAATTCAAGCGTAATATCATCATACACTTAAGAACTTAAACCGAAGGGGTCAGTTAGGCTATTTTTAAAAGTAGTGCTGACGACGCGGGTCTATTTTAAATCTGAGGAATTAATGGTTCGAAAAATGAAGTCTAAAAGTCTGATAAAATTTTATTTTCTGTTTAATATGACGAGTTTGGAAAAAATACAATATACGACAGCGTGTTTTAATAATATTTCAATTCCGTTTATTATAACGCCATTATCACCTCGACAAAGGAACTCGTTCTTGTTACGAATAAAAGTTAGCATGATCTCCAATCGGAGTATTGGTTTATTAAAGCTTTCGATTTTTCCTGTTCCTAGCCAGTCAATTTTTGCATTCCCTCAGAGCTCCTTCCGCTGACGACCACCATCTGCTTCTCAAAATTCATAATATCGATGAGTTGGACATTCATCCTTTGTATTTCTACCTCTCACTACTTCCTTTAATTTGGTCTTCGGGAAACTATCATACCTGATAATATTTCAAGTGCCCTTAATAGACTTATATCTATCCAAGAAGTAATTCCTCATTTGTTACTCTGCCCATCCATTTTATTTTCTTTTTTCTTGTGAAGAGCCATCATTTCATCTCCTCCAAGTTTAATTTTTTCACTTGTTCCTTTACAATAAATTAAAGTAAACATACAAAAGTCTAGTGTTAATGATAAAAAATCAATCATTTCTTCACGCTTGATGCTGCATACAGATGGCAGTAGAATTTTTAGTTTTCAAACTAATTCCAGCAGCTTTAAAAATTAATATAACTGATATAAAGAGCGTACATTTACATCTACACAATACCCCACTAGCCGTCGCAAGGGCTTGTTAGGTCATCGCCCGTAAAAGAGAACGAAAACACTTTCAAAATCAACTTATTTATGCAAAAGTACACCCTCAGGGGCGTATACAGTAATTTAAATACCTTTTTAGCTTACCTGCATGCAAATACATATAGTATCAACTAACAGACGAATGCACCAAATGTAGTAAAAATTTATCCCATAACGGGTAAACTGGAATTTGCAAACTAAGGAAGTTTATTTAGCAATAATGTTGAAAATGTATTATTAGCCCCATCGTACCTACCCCCTCGCCTGTAAGAGAGATCATATGAATAAATTTCGAGAGATTAAGTGTAGGAAAGATAGAGTTAAGAGGTTATTTTTCCCGAGAACGATAAGGAATCAGAAAAGCATTTTCCGACCGCGCGAGGAGGGAAAATTATTTTGGGTTGAAAACAGCCTGATGCGTAACTATCCACTGCCATACACCCTAGGAGTGGCTTGCGGGTTACTATGCAAATATAATTTTAAAATATATTCAAATAAATTTCGATCGGTTTACCTGTATTTTATTACCTATTTTAACTATCGTTTTACAGAGGTAATTAATCCGAATACGCAATGGTTTATATTACTTCGGTTTATTTCCATCTACCCAAGATTGATGTTCTCTTTTTTGGACAAATTATTCTCATAGACCCCCTAAAACTTGCAGTTCGATAGCTGAATTTCTTCCCAGGCATCATTCCTGTCTTTTCTCTCGCGAGTTATTTTCCTAAAGTGATACTGTTACACCTAGGAATAGCTATGTAATATCACTGTTCGCCTATAAATTGTTAACTCTAACTTTATTCATTTAGTTTTTACTGAATAATTACTCTCTGGCGACCTTTTGATCTTCTTCTCGCCCCCTGCTCCTTCTCGTACCTCTTGTAAGAGCAGTCTTCTTCAGATCTAAACTTGGCCACTCTCCATTTTCCAGAGTTCTTTATTCTCCCGAAAGCATACCCTTTTCAATACTTATCCTCAAAGAAATCTCCTTTCTCTTTTACTCGCCTTTGGCCCCTTTTATCTCTTTCCACGAATTTCAATGGCATCAAAAGTTGTATTTTTTTCTTATTTATGTTTCTTTTATCACGTAATTAATTATTTTAATCATTACGCAGGCTATTTCAATTTAGACCATACCGCTTTTGATGTGTAATAAATAAATAAACTGTTTCCCCAAGGAAGATGAACATAAATGATTATTACCATAAAGGCAGCGATGTTCCTGCTGATGAACAAATAAATAAATTGCTCCATCAAGGTGAATATCCGAATATCTGCTCATTTGTTATTGCAAATTTAGGTCTTATGTGATGTTGAAACGCATTTTGTCCCCCTGATCAGCAACTATGACCTGAGCACCTAGAAAAACGTCGTTTGAAATTTTTAAGAAGCATAAATGTTATATTTTATCAGCATTGAATA
Source organism: Hetaerina americana (assembly GCF_022747635.1). Classification (NCBI taxonomy): domain Eukaryota; kingdom Metazoa; phylum Arthropoda; class Insecta; order Odonata; family Calopterygidae; genus Hetaerina; species Hetaerina americana. The sequence continues at coordinate 70,876,145 of NW_027287427.1, forward strand.
CCCTGAACCCATTCAGAAACTGAGAAAGTGGTAGAGTTGTTCAAGTAAGAACTCTGATTAAAGGTGTGCGTAGATGATGGAGGTTATTGGAGTAAATTCAAAATAGACCAAATAGAGACCGTATTTGAAATAGTTCATTTCATAATATTGGATGTCTAACAACGGATGAAAATCCGATTTTATCTAATATTTTTTCTTGTATAACCACAGGCCAATATTAGGATTGGAATGTTGCCAAACCTTATCATAGGCCACCTCATCTCTACCCCTAAAGCTACTGCCATCACATTGCCAACGAAAAATTGCAAATTTCTGCAACTAACGAGAGACTTGCCATTAACTATTTCCTTCAAGTCACTCTGCGTTTACGCATGAGGAAGGAGTAACTTCATAAACTCCATAGAATTGCACTTGTTTTCATTAAGCTCAGAATATTTAGCCGGGCCAAACTGGCAAGAGTTAAGGCAAACTTAAACACAAATTAACAACAACTATCTCAATATTAAAGTACATATTTCATAACTTTCTTCCAAATCATTTCCTGTCTCAACGATAAGTGAAGGACTCCGTATAGCTGAATAAATCTTTGCCGTATCATTAAACCCTATCCGTTCATCTTAAACAATCACAAGTTTCCATTTGCCATTCCTTGAGAATGAATAAATGTATTCCTTCTACACATATCTCACGTTTCTCGTGAGTAAAAATCTGCGCAAGCTTCAGATAATCATAAAGAATTATAGATATTTAGTAATGATAACTCAGGTAATTTAGGTGATTACTTTGATTAAATTTATGTTAAATCTTAAGTTGATACTTAAAGTTTATCATAAATTTGAACGAGCTGAGACATATTGTCACTGAACACTCGGTTCGTTACTAAATGCGTGTCGGTTCATCTTTACGTTGTTTGATTTTCGCATGATATAATTCTTGTACCTCCCACGCAGTCGGTGGGAATCTCGCTAAAGCACTCCTGCTTGGAGGTTATTTTCTCCTTGATTCCCGTCTAACTTACTCGAGTCATCAGCATGAAGCACCTACCTACCTCCTTGAGGATCCATCACTACAGGACGGAGCGCGGAGGGCTCAAGCAGGGAAGGTGCCGACGATATTAAATTTGACAAACCCGAGGGAGATAGATGAGTCTCAAAGTGCTCCTCCTTCATGAGTCAAGTGAGACTCCCTTTAATTATCCATTCCGCGATCTTCAACAGGGCTATAGGCAAGCGATCAAGCCGTGATAGAGAATAGGAGAGCCTAGTTAAAATTACAACGCACTGGGAGGCAATTTATGATGGTGTATTAGATATTCGAGTGTTCTAGATCTCGTCTTTCTTGCCTATTAAATTTTTTACGTCACCCTACACCTTACTTAACCGCGTATTAACATAGATCCGCGACTGAAAGCTATTGCGCCAGCCACCACAGAGGCGTAAGTCAGGGGTTGTTCATCTACAAGTACCGTGACACACACCCCAGCATGTGATACCAAACTAATCGTGCAGAATCGAATTTATATTTTACTCACTTGCATGTGATATGTAAATAGTTAAAATTGCAAAACGAATATGGTGTGAACTATTGATTGTGACGTGTTGTATGTAAGGTGTAAATCCTATAGCTTATATTGAATATTTAAGAGAACCTCTATACCGATATTTCGGTCAACTTAGTGACCGTCAACTGGAGTGTAAAATTTTACAACTGGGAACACTTCAGTGACGAAGTACTGCCCGAGGTCAAGCAAATGCAACCAAGTGGGTAGAGGTGGGGGAGGTAGTGGGAGACCGTTTTTCTGGGGGAGGCAAGATTCGGAGGGGGGAAGGGAGAGGAGGTGCGTTTTTTATTACAATGTGTAGCCTGCGTAGTTCTAAACTCAGGAACCAGGTAAAATAAAGGAGTATTGATGATATCTGGTACGTTATTCATGATTTTATCTCTCGGTAAGTGTGCAAGCTTTCGGTGGCATCGGATCTAAAATATTTAGTGTGCCTAATTAACGATAAATCTTTAATAATAATAGAAAGAGAAGTTTCGAAAACGTATTTAACGATGGTCAATTTTTCAAAACGACCGTTTTTATAGTGAGCCAAGTGTTCCTTGAACCTAATATTAGCATTGCGTGTTATCTATCCAATGTATGTTGTGTGACATATGCTGCACTTAATCTGACAGATTCCGGATTTTGGTAATTAGGGCGTTTTGTCTTTGGAATTACCTAGTACGTTTCTTAGAATGCTTGGGTTTATGAAACTGATATTAGTGTCTACTTTTTGAAAATGTTTTGGGGGCCTTTAGTAAGCTCGAGTTCAAATGGAATGGAAAATAATTTTTTCTTGGGGGTTTTGTTCAGTTGTGAAAGTGTAATGTATATATTTGCGAGTTTGTTCTTACCATTGGTAATCACTTTATCTATCATATTATGATCATTCCCTCTTACTACGGCTGTGTGCTTTAATTCTTTGTCGCATCGTGGTTTTGTGAAGGGGGCAATGAGCACGAGGTTAATTTAACAATTGAAGACTGTCATCCTTTGTTGATAAGAGTGGTGTGTGTCAGCTTTCATGTGGATTTCGGTGCGCATTTGTTTCCTAAAAATGTCGACTTGACTGTCTCGCCGTTTCTTATTGTAAGTATGTCTAGGAATACAAGTGCTTGATCGTGTTTAACTTATAGGATAAATTCATTTAATTTGTGATTGTTAATAAGCTTCTCGATGAACTTATGGACTTTCACTTGTCTCGAAAATAGCAAATTAATTATAAGCATACCTGACTCATGTTTTAGGGAAATTTTCGAAATTATTCCTGTGTTCAGTTTCAAAATGGTGGAGGAAAATGTTGGCTACGAAGCATGCTAAGGGATCGCCCATCCCCGTATTTGTTTATTATATTTTTGGTTAAACTGAAAGTATGTCGTATTCATTCAAATTTTAGTGAGAATTATGTATTCCTTGATAATAATAGAAGTCAGCTGCTTGCTCCTTAGCCATAGGGATATGTTATCAATGGCAATGGGAATTCGGACGCTAGGGAATAATTTCTCTACGTCGAAGGATACCAGGATCTCATTAGGGAGGAGGTGTAGGTCTTGAATGTTATCAATGAAGTTTTTGGTACTTTGATGCCATATGCATCTATGAATCCTAGTGCTTTGTACTGCACGTCGATCCACTTGGCGAGTGTGGATGGATAGTAAAACGCTGCGATGATGGGTCTAATTTTGTTTCCGATTTTTTTAATCTCTCGTATTGCATATATTTGTGGGACATTTATATTTGTAATTTTTAAACTTAAGCGTGTTTTTTTCTAAAACTGTGGCGTAATGGTCGAGAGTGTTTTTGACCTCAGTGATAATTTTGTTGATCGGATTCCTGCGTACTTTGACACAAGGACCATCCTCGATGGTTTTTTATGGTGCGATGTATGTAGTCTGATTTGTCTAGTGTGAAGATTGTGTTTCATTTGTCGGATTTTAGGTAGTTAGAGTTTCTTTTTGAGTAGCTAAATTGTTTGTTTGGGTGTAGTGTGATCATGTAATCTGCGTGTTGTATTCATGATGTTGTATATTAATTGGGTTTTACGAAATGTTTTTTGTTTCATTGCAGTGTCTAATGTTAGATTCAATATCTATGACTTGGTCTTCTATTCGGGGGGGGGGGGCTGTATGGTAAAGAATATTTCAACCCTTTTTTTAGCTGAAATTTTCTTTCAATCGGGAATTTATTTGAATGAAAGGTTTAATAGAAAGTTCGTGTCATGATTCTCTCTGGGACCTTTTGCCGTTATACTATTTATTTCTACCAATTTACGATCGAGAGTTTTAAGTTTTTTGTCAAGTTGATACTTTTTTGTCATATCCAAGTAATGTAACTTAGCGAGGAAAGTAAAGTTTTCTGTCGTGTTTACATTTTTGATGGTCTTTAAGTGTAGGCTGTACATCAGACTTTATATGTGTGCCTATTTTTCGTACTTCTACTTGATTTCCGTGTTTAGCCAAAGCACTTCGGCTTTGTAGACGGCTTTAGTAGCGTTGGAATTATGTTTGCCGTAGTCAATTGAATATATTGAAGTCGGAGGAGGTAGGGAGGGGGAGGGTTAGCGGGGTGCCAGTTATCTGTGGTGGAGGGGAGGCTAGACGGAGTTCCCATCGGCCTTGATAATATAGCCGACTGGCTCAGGAGCAAGCAGTTGACTCCTGTTTTTATCAAGGAATAAATCACCCTCACTACATTTTGCATGGACA